>NC_090935.1:664264928-664567958 GCF_040938575.1 Ambystoma mexicanum | reverse complement strand
CACATTTTGCACAATGTTGATCCTTCATGGAGGTTCCATTGGTGTATATTCAAATGCTTTTGAAATGATAGACATGGATTTACATTACAGTTATATAGGGAACACTGATACAGGTGATTCTTTGACACAAATCAGGTGCTATTTAGAAAACTGAGTGCTGCTAATGTTTATGTGGTATTAGGCACAGAGTTTTGAGATCGGGACAAGTTTATAGAAATGGCCCTAAGTAGTAGTCTTCATTGATTCCAAGTGGGGTCATGGCATCAAGTTCATTTATCCAAAAAAGTTCTCTTTGGGCCAGAAATTTTGGAAGGTCAAACCCTCTACTCAGGGGTCGTAGGACTTCTAGTACCACGAATCTCTTTTGTGAGACATTGTGTTTTTTGTCTCGAAAGTGTCTGTAGACAGGGGATTTGCAGTTTTCTGTCCTGACACAGGATTTGTGCTCCGTCCACCTGTCCTTAACTTTCCTGTTTGTTTTGCCCACATAGTAAATACCACATGGGCAGCGGATCGCATAAATGACATTTTTCGTGTCACATGTTGCAATGTTTCTTAGCATGATCTTTTTGCCGTTGTGTGGGTGTCTAATATTGTCGCCTTTAATCACATTGTTACAATGTTGGCAGTGTAAACAGGCAAAAGTGCCTGTTTTTTTGTTTGCTGAGAGTCATCTGGGATGTTTGTTTGGGTATTTCTGCTTTTATCTAATGGTCTCTCAGGTTTCTTCCTCTTTTGTAGGCCATCATTGGTGGGTCCGGGAACAATTCAGATAGTGTACTGTCAGATTTGATTAAGTCCCAACTTTTGTATATTATTCTTTTAATCTGAAAGCTTTGACATGAGTATCTTAGTGTGTGAATTAGCCCTTTGTCTTTTCTTTTGGGATTTCCTTCCAGTAGTGTGTTTCTGGCTTGAGTTTCCGTGCGTGCTATTGCTCTGTCGACTACTTCAGATGGAAAACCTCGATCCAGGAATCTTTTCTTCATTGTGCTGTATTCGTTATGCAGTGTGTCTGTTTCTGACGTAATTCTCTTTAGTCTTAGTAGCTGGCTGTATGGTAAATTGTCCTTCAGATGTTTGGGATGATGGCTTGTGTGGTGAAGACAGCTGTTCACATCCATGGGTTTTCTGTATATCTTGGTTTTCACAGAGGTGCCTGTGATTTCCACAGTGACATCCAGAACGTTTACGTGAGGCTTGCCGATTTCAATATGACGTTTTTAAAGTCATTCTCTACCCGCTTTCACATCAGGTATCTTTAAAGTTGTTTACGTCTTCTCGCGACATTCCGTGGCGTGGCTCGCGCATGCGCAGGATGACGTCACAACTACCAACAGGATATAAACACGGCCGCCGAGTGATGCTTTCACTCTGCTGCGGCTCCTGAACGCATCCGGACGTCTTCTTCACCTTTGCTGACACCATACCAGTAAGTTTCTCCCCGTGATAGGTGTTAAGCTGTACTATAATTACCATTTACAGACCAGAAAATCCAAAGGCTTGATACAAGACTACCTTTCATGGGACAGACTACACATATCCATCTGGATACCTGGAGCTTCTCCGCTACATTATCCAATATTCCACGCTCAGAATTTGTTTCCTTAGGTAAGAAAGTCCCCTATTTTTACAATCTTGTCTTAATACTCTCAAAATTCAGGCTAACAACTGTGATTATGTAGTAGTTGACCGTCCTCACTTATTCTGTCTTTCACCTTTTGTATGTACATGGGATATTCTTCCAGATAATATCCTACACTTGAAATTAAGACGGGAATCACCTGCCCACATTTGACTTAGAACAACTAGGTGTCCATCCAAATGTTTGAATTACTAAATAACTGTGCTAAAAACCAATACCTATATTTTCTCGCTTCGTGGGTGATGAGTAACTAGTGAGGACTGAAAATAGGATGTTGATCTGTACATTAGGCCGGCTGCCTTGTTAAAAAACCATGATGATCTTAAAAATTGTGAATAACTGCTTCAAGTTTATACTAATTTATGTTTATATGTATTCTCTTTTGTAGACTGTAATTTGTTGAAAATGCTGCCCCTGATGAAGAGTGTTTATAACTCGAAACGCGTTGGGCCTACCAAAAGACAAATAAAAAGCAAAAATAGTTTTTTTTATAAAATACAAAGCTTCAATTGAATCTTTTATCAACATTTCCTACAGAAGTGACTTTAAGCAACCTATACTGTTTTCCAAAATGTACAAAAAATTATCATTAGGCCTACTTTGGCCGTTTAGAAAGTGTGCAGGGGACGTGGCTATCCACATTGGATTTCTTCTTTGTTTCTTGTATGTATCCCGCCTAGATACCAAGGCTGTGTTTTTCTCCACCGCACCTCGAACTATTTACCAAGATTACCATCTTTTGTTTATCTCTAACTAAACTATATTTACTTTGGTGTGCAAGTGTATTTACCTGTGTTGGGGACCAACCAGTTCACCCAAACTGCAAGCCAGGACCCCTCCTCTGGTCGAATTCGCTGTACAGAGCTACAGTGGGCCCGATAGCCAGGAAGGTCAGACCCTGCTTGGGTTTTAAGGAGTGCACCTTTTGTTTGATGATTTGCTCTGCTGCTGGTTTCTTCCCTGGGTGGCACAGGACCCTCCAGTCTTCCTATTTCGTGTCAGTCCGACAGTCGCTTCAGGAACCGTGAGCCTGAAGGAACCACCAGGAACGTCTGCCTCAGCTACAGCTCCCTCTCTGTTTTAAGGTACTGTGCAAATCCGGTTGTCCGTTTCGGTCAGCCGCGGTGAAAGTGTTTGAAATCTTTCTCCAATCCGAAGGCTTGTCCTTCTCTTCTCTTTGAACTAACTTTTCTACCAACCAACCTCGTCCGGAATCTGTGCCACGAACTTTACCGCAAACTACATTGAACCTATTATCTTGAGCAAAAGACTTTTGAACCATTGACTTTGCCCCTAAGCCTTTTCTATCTGATTTTAACCTTGTAGGCTCTCTTGTTCTCCTGCCCTGATTACTTACCTATTGGTGTTGCCTAATTTCTAATAACTTTGTCTTTCCCTCCCTTTTAAATTGCTGGAGTGCCATTTTTCTCCCACTTCATTTGTGAGCTTAACTTGTCTGGAATTTAAGGGAAGTGGTGTGGTGTATTTATGATTGGGATTTTTGACTTGCTTAGAATAGTGAAATGTTATACAACTGTTGAGTAAATAAATATATATTCTTTTACTTAGAAATCTTGAGTCAGTGTTTGCCTGAACCATAGTAATTGCTGTCCCTTTGTGTAACTCCTTGTACTGCTCACTTACTCTTGAGATAAGTCTGGCTGCTCCGCTATTGCTACCACTATAACTGTGTAGTACGGGCTTGTACCAAACGTGAAATTGTACTGTCACTTGTAGTCTTAATTGTGAGTAGTGTTCCCAAAGGGTACTGCATATAATTCTGCCTAACAGTAAATAGCCAAACAACACCGATAAGCTTTGTAGCCCTCCTCATAGCCCACCCCCTCCTGTACTGTAGTCCAATGCAATGGTTCCGGAAAAGTACCAAATTGTGTAGCTGGGCGAGAAAGTGGAATAGGGGACATCTATATAGCTAGGAACCAAAACCACCAAAGACACAACTGGTTTATTGCTAGACAGGAACAGATCCAAAGGATTTGTTGGCAAGGCCTCATTATAGTACATGTTGACAGGAACACTTGATGGGGCTACTCTCTGGAGATAAAGGCGGGGAAGAAGTTGTGACTGGGTGACTTTCCTCAAAAGAGTTAGCTGATGAGCACCAAAATAACCTTTCTCTGCACACTCCTTTCAGTACTTTTTTCAAGGAAAAATTGACATTTTGGGACACTCGATCCCGAAACCCCATAAAATATCAGCTGGCAAGGGGATATTGATAGATTGATATGTTATTTATAATGCGCCTATACACAAGTCTTTCAAGGCGCAACCAGGAACGGGAGGGGAACAAGGGAGAAACAAGAAAATCGATCTTACTTGGCCTAGTATTGTTTGGATCATGCAAGTGTGAAGCAAGAAGTGCAGGGGAGGGGAAGGGGAGAAGTGCAACCAGAGCAGCAGGGCCCTGAGTTAAGTACAAGGAGGGCAGGACCTCCCTAGCGAATCACACCCAGGTAGTGCAAGGACGGCCAGGAGGCAGGGCAGGAAGGCCAGAGGCAAGTGCAAGGTATTGGACGGGGGTGGGGGAGGGGGTTGGTGTCCTGTATGGATCAGAGGAGCACCAGGCAGCCAGTCGGCATAACTGTGCAGGAGAGGACGGTTAGCAAGGAGAGGGAGAGAGAAAGAAGGAGGGGAAAGGTTAGCAGAGGAGAGGCAGAGAGAAGGAAGAGGAGAAAAAGAACATCTTGAGGAGCTTCCGGAACTTAAGGAGATATGGCTGAAGGCAGAGAGTGGCAGGGAGGCCATTCCAGAGGGAGGCACCTGCAGAGGAAAGAGATCTACTGCCCAGTATCTGTTTGGAAAAGCGACTCACCCGCAGAAAATTTGAAGTAGACGAGCGGAGGGTTCTGGTAGGAAGGTACTTAGGAAGAGAGCTATGGGGATAGTATTGGCCATGGCCCTGGCCCCAGAAAGCCTTGTGGATGATGCAGAGGGTCTTGAACTTGATCCTTGCAGCCACCGGGAGCCAGTGGAGATATTTCAGAGCCAGAGAGATGCAGTCCCTGGCTTGAGGCCAAGGATAAGTCTTGTGGTCCTATTCTGAATGAGTTGAAGAGGGCAAAGGGAAGAGTTGGGTAGATTGAGAAAGAGGCTGTTGCAGTAGTCCAGCCTAGAGTGAATCAGGGCTCTGGAGACAGTGAGCTTCTGGGGAAAGGTGAAGTTGGAAAAGGGACTTTTTAGCAATGAGGTGTGGAGAGAAGGAGAGAGTGGTGTTGAAGATGACCCCAAGGTTTTTTGCCTCACAGGAGGGTGAGGGCACAAGACCAAGGGAGGCCGGCCAGAGTGAGAGGGGATATGGGGGAGAAGGGGTCCCAATGAAAAGGATCTCCGTCTTGCTGGCAGTAAGGCAGAGATCATTAAAAGCACACCATGTCTGAACAGCGGAGAGACAGTCAGGGAGGAGGAGGGGAAGCCAGAGGGTAGCCTGAAATAGAGTTGCGTGTCACCCGCGTAACACTAAAAGAGGAAAAAGTAGAGATCAGGAGGGCCAAGGGGGCCAGATAGATGTTGAAAAAACAGGGGGAGAGGATAGATCCCCGAGGAACACCACATGTGGAGAGTGTGGTGGTAGAAAGGAAGGACCCAGTTCAACCTGGGAAGGTCGGTCCAAGAGGAAAGAGGATTGCCACGTCAGAGCCTGATCCGTGATCCCCAGAGTATCTCGGAGACGGGTGATCAGGATGTTGTGGTTCACTGTGTCAAATGTAGAGGAGAGGTCAAGGAGAACAAGGACAGAGGGAGAGTTAGTGTCAAGGTTAATTAGAGAGACTTTCAGCCTTTGGGACAGTGATGGCGGCCACTTGAGTTGGTCAGCTGAAGGTTAGGTATTGGCCGACAGAGATGCTGCAACTAAGGGTTGCCTCAGAGGCTGACCTGGGCTATAACACATCTAAAAATACAATACCCCAAGGTTGCGCTTCTCATTGTAAGGCTTGGATATAGACCCTCTTTTTAGAGAGGATGGGGAGTCTTTATTGCCTTTGAAATAGGCGGCAGGCCAGTTTGTCAGAGGGTGTACCTGAAGCTCCCCATTTCCCTTCAGCTGCTCTGAACTTGCGTTTCAGGGCGACCAGATCAGAGTCATACCAAGAATTACACTTTTCAGCAGGCTTCATGACAGGGGCAAGAATGTTGAGTGTTAGAGATATAAAGGTGAAGGTTGGAAAGGGCTGTGTCAGGATGGGAGTCAGCCGCAGGACTAGGTGGAGGCAAAGGCTGCCACCGACACTCGCTTCATGGGTCAAATGACCGCGAAGGAAGGTGGCAGTGTTGGGTGGGCCCTTGCCAAGGGGACAGGAAGCTTCAAGTGGGAAGAGAGAAGGAGGTGGTCAGTCCAGGAGAGAGGAGTAGTGAGAGGATTAGTCCGGCAGAATGTGTCGGACCAGAAGGTAGAATGGAAAGGGAGAGTCACAGAGGGTAGCAGAAAAGTCCTGAGGAGTCATGAGAGTCCAGGTGGATGTTGAGATCCCCATGTAGGAGAAGCTGGGAGGTAGAGGAAAGGAGAGAATAGGCGAGGTCAGCCCATTCAGAGGGGAAGAGGGTGGCCTGTTCAGGTGGCCTGTAGAAGGTGACCAAGGTCCGAGAGGACCCAGGAGAAACAGAGAGCATGCAGACCAGGCATTCAAAGGTAGGTTTGAGTGGGGATGATGGGGGCAGGAATCCACTCAGGAAAGATCAGGGCCACTACGCCTCTGGGCCTGTTGGGCCTGAGCTTGTAGAGAATCTTGTAGCACACAGGGAGGAGTGTGTCAAAACTTGTGACAGAGCTGGCCTTAAACCATGTCTCAGTAAGAGCGAGAAGGGAGTAGTTTCTTACCTGTAACTCCATTTCTCCAGCGTTGGTATCTTTCATGGAGTCACATGCTTTGAATATTCCCAGTCATCAGGCTGGGGACCTCGGTCCTTTTTAAAATAGCGTTTTCCCTTGGAAATCTTTGACACTTTTGTGTTCAATCAATGTCTTTTTGGGTGCTTAGCCACCACCCAATAGGACATAAGGTATAAATAGCCCCGCACCAGCGGCTTCCCTTCAGATTTTAACCTCCAATGTAGAGGAACTGAACCAGGTTTGCATTCAGGGGAGGCTGGCGGGCGCATGTGAATCCATGAAAGATACCCACGCTGGAGAAATGGAGTTACAGGTAAGAAACTACTCCCTTCTCCAGCATTGGATCTTTCATGGATTCACATGCTTTGAATAGATTACATAGCAGTAGCAACCATGCATGGAGGAGTGCAATGCAAAGCAATATACATCATAGAGTCACACACATGAGACTAGCAAACAAAACCAGCAGTGATAACATTCAAATAGATACCCCGAAGCTGCAGAGCTTACCCTATTGAAACGGGCATTGCAGGACTGCATTTCCCACATGTACATCCACACCCTGCTGCTGTTCCAGGCAGTAACGCCGAGTAAAGGTATGCGTCACCGACCAGGAGGCCGCCTGGCAAATGTCCACCAGCTGAATCCCCGATCATAATGCCGCCGACGAAGCCGTGGACCTCGTCGAGTGCGCCCTCGGACGCCTCTCTAAAGGGTTTCCCCCCTTAGAGTGACAGAACGAGATAGACGAGGACACCCAGCGAGATAATCCTTGCTTGGTGATTGCCCGTCCCTTGACGGAGAGTCCATAAATCACAAACAGTTGTTTTGAAAGTCTGAACTCCTGAGTACGATTCAGATAAAATTTCAAAGCTCTTTTCACATCCAGCATATGTAGCGCTTTCTCCGCCGACGTGGAAGCGGAAGCAAAGAATGATGGCAGCACGATGGAAGAAAGTTTATGAAAAGTGGTTGGCACTTTTGGGATAAAGTGCGGGTTAGTAGCCAACACCACCTTGTCCTTGAAGAAACGTAAGTACGGAAGATCCACCACCAGAGCTTGCAACTCAGATATTCTCCTTGCCGAAGTAATGGGCACTAAAAACGCCACCTTCCACGACAAGAACTGCAGGGGCGTTGACGACAGAGGTTCAAACGGGGGCCTCTCCACCCTGGAGGAAATTTCTTGACTGGAGGAAAGGTCCGAAATAACCGCTTCAGAAAATGTTTGACAAGTCGATCACTAAACAGAGGCGTAGCATGCCGCTTCCGAGTGAATCTAGAAATTGCCGCCAGGTGCACTTTTATGGAGGAGAACGCCAAACCTTTATTTGCCAAGTGCAACAAGTAGGGTAGAATTTGCTCCGGTTAAATGTTCAAAGGGTCCATCCCAGGCTGGCCCTTACACCACACACAGAACCTTATCCATTTACAAGCATAGGAGACATTCGTGGACAGAGCTCTAGCCGCCTCCAAAATGTGGCGACAGTCACCAGAAATGTTCAACAGGCCAAACTCGGAGAAATCAGGAGCCAATCCATCAGGTTTAGGGACCCTGGATCGTGGTGCCAGACGCCCTTGTCCTGAGAAAGAAGGTCCGGCGTCACTTGCAACCGAATCAATTCCGCTACGGATAGATGGAGCAGGTCCGAGAACCACGGTTGCCTGGCCCAGTATGGGGCCACCAGAATCACACGGCATGGGTATTTTCAAATCCACTGGAGTGTCCGTCGAATGAGTGGAAATGGAGGAAATGCGTAAGCGAACCGGTCCGTCCACGGGAACGAGAACGCCTCCCCCGGAGACCCGGGCTGAGGCCACCTGCTGGCAAACTCCTTGCACTTCTTGTTCTCGCGCGTGGCGAAGAGATCCACCGAAGGACGACTCCATTTCCGGAAGATCGTCAACACCTGTTGTTCCTTCAGCTGCCATTCGTGGGGTTGGTTGACTTCTCTGCTGAGCTAGTCCGTCAGCACATTCATCACCCCCGGCAGATGAAACGATACAATACTGATGTTGTGTAACAGAGCCCAGTGCCAAAGTTCCTGAGCCTCTTTCAAGAGCACCCTGGAATGAGTGCCCCCCTGCTTCCTGAGGTAAAACATCATGGTGGTATTGTCTGTCAACACCGTCACCACAGAGCTGTGTATGTGCGGCAGAAACGATTTCAGGGCCCAATGAACCGCTCTCAGCTCTAGCACATTGATGTGAAGACTCGATTGCACCCGAGACCACAGACCTTGAACCTGGGAGCTCCCCAGATGTGCTCGCCACACTGTCTGAGAGGCATCCGTCACAATAGTAGCCTGACACTCCGGTTCTAGCAACGGCACATCTCGATCTAGATTGTCCGAGAGCTGCCCCAATCGAAGAGCATCCACTAAGTCGCTGTTGACCACCACCTTGTCGGACCACAATCCGCGACTCTGAGCACACCGGTCTGCAAGGAACTCCTGCACAGGCCTCATGAAGAGACGACAGTTCTTCACCAACGGAATTAAGGACACCATGGCCCCCAATAGTGACATGTATGCTCTAACCGACACTCTTGTCCCAACCTTCCACTCTGCCGCTTTTTGCTTGAGCTTTTGAATTCTCTCCACGGAGGGCTTCACCAGGGCTAGTTGAGTCTGAAATTCTGCACCCAGAAAAACCAAGTTCCTGGAGGGAGACAGATATGACTTCTCGAAGTTGACGGCAAAGTCTAGTCGTTGCAACAGCTGCATGGTAGTGTTGAGACTTGCCTGCGTCGCCTCCGGAGACGAGCCTCGCACCAGCCAGTCATCCAGGTAAGGGTAGATGTGATGACCTTCTCGTCGGAGCCACGCTGCCACCGGCGCCAAACATTTCGTAAACGTCCTGGAGGACGATTTCAGACCGAACGGGAGCACTCGGAACTGGTAATGGACCTGACCTACTACAAATCTCAGGAACCTTCGGTGCCGTCGACGCACGGGTATGTGGAAATATGCGTCTTATAAATCCAATGATGCCAGAAATTCATCCGGCTGCACCAACCGAATGACTTCTTGAAGTGTGAGCATCTTGTGATT
Source organism: Ambystoma mexicanum (assembly GCF_040938575.1). NCBI lineage: Eukaryota > Metazoa > Chordata > Amphibia > Caudata > Ambystomatidae > Ambystoma > Ambystoma mexicanum. Next base: position 664,558,411 of record NC_090935.1, on the reverse strand, counting down.
TTGTTTGTCTACTTTTGGAGGAAGAGGCCTGTCCCCCTCTCCTTCTGAATGCCTGAAAATCTTGGCCTTTTCACAATGATTGTACTGCCCGTCTGTACCCTTGTGAGGAGTATCTAGACGCGCCGTAACCCCAGTCTCTGGAAGAAGCAAATCATTCCCCCTTACAGCGCATGTCCAAAACCTTGTAATGAACCTCTGGCCTAAAGTCTGTGCACTTCAGCCAGGCTTGCCGACGTAGTACTACACCATTATTAATCTGCTTGAAACCAGATTCTGCCAAATCCACAGCAATGTTAATGCTGTGATTCGACGTCTCCTCACCTTCATGTACCAGCAGCATGGCAGCTTTCCGGTGTTCCTCAGGTAGGTGTTCTAACAGAGGGACCAGCCGATGCCACATCTCGCGATCGTAGCGAGCCATGATCGCCAACGAGTTGTCAGCCTTTACCGTCGTCGCCCTCACTGATAAAAACCTTTTTCAGAAGGGATCCTGTCTCCTAGCATCACTGTCAGGAGGTGCAGTGCACTTGTGCTGGGTTCTGGCTTTCCGGCTAGCCGCCGCCGACACCACTGATTCAAGGGTGGGTTGCGAGACCAAACACTTCGGCGTAGAGTCGGGGGCCTTACATTTCTTCTCTACCCTTCCTTTGACTGCTGGTTCTGAGAAGGGGTGGCGCATGGTGCGTAGGCCTTCCTGCCAGACATGGTCCAGGATTGGAATGGAGAAAACTGCCTTCCTTCTCTTGCCCATGTGGTCAAATAAACATTCCTTCCGTTCTTCCTCTGGGGTCAGATCAAATTCAATACAGGCCTTTGCCATCATGGCCTGGAATGCCCCCCCGTAATCCAAAGGGGATGTTTGTGCTGGACTATGAGGCATTTCCATTTCCGCATCAGTCTCCCATGTTGGGTCTCTCAACGGCGACAAAGTGACATTAGAGATAGAGTCTCTAGGCCCACAGTCCGAATCAGAGTCCGGTAGCTCACCCTCTTCTGGATGGGAACGAGGAGGCTCTTCGCTCATCGGCCGGGATGTCAGCAACTCAGCTGCACATCTTGAACGCGGAGGGCCACCCGCCGCGTCGACAATAGGGGCCACCGTGTGCGCACCTAGAGGAGGCAATCTGAAATCTAGTTGACTCAACAGGGACTGCAGTGTAGATAGGACTTGGAGGGACAGCATCGACTGCGGGTTCACCAGAAGATACGTGGGTGGACCAGACTCTACTCCCGTCGTCGTCAAAGGGCCAACACATTGTAAGCCGAGGCCCGTTGGGTTCACCAGTGGCTCTCATTCATCCCCCACCGACGACACCGAAAGGGCCTCCTCCTGCTGAAGCAGAGTGTCCGGTAGAAGGGCATCAAACGCCGAAGCCTGCCACGCTCCACCCGTTGGGAGCAAGTTGTCTGTCGATTTTACGCTCACCTGGCTCCCACAGGGGCGTCGGTCGGACCCGGACTGCTGCGGCCTCCACCCACGTGATGCGTAGTGCAGCGATGACTGACTGGATCTGCCCTCCTAATCTTGTCTGCTTTGCCCGTAGAAATATTTTCCTACAAGTGGAGAGATAGTTTTAGCCACTTGTGGATTCAAGTGATAGCACCGTCACTGTCCTCCCCACTAATCACCTCTGAAGCGCACTCTGAGCAATCTCACCTTATATTCTTGAAGGATGAGCCCTCCATCCTGCGAAGCACGCAGGGGCGCGTTGATGACCAGTTACTTCACTGGCCTGAAGATATTGGAAGAGTTGTAGACGAATCCTGACTCCAAAAGGTCCTGGTGAAGGGCCGTAAGTATATAGTTCGTAAGAGTTCAAAATGTCTGGAATTCACTCCTGTCCAATTCCTCTTTTATCTTGCAGCTTTGACCCAATAAGAAGATTGACAGCTGAAAGCGCTCTGGTAAAAGTCTGTGTTACCCAAAACTGTCTGGTAAATAATGCCAAGGGTTAAACTTGCTGCTTTCTCCTTATCTTACAGGTGCGGCATTAGAAGATGTGGCGTGCTGAAGAATTATACCTCTGGTGGTAAAATCAGGTAAGCATATGGCGGCTAAAGAGATTGTCTCTGTTCTCTCTGCTCACCTTGTTGTTTCTTGTCCCCCTTAGGTGCCGGGATTCGATGATGTAAAGATGGAGACAGCGCCGGATCGAAGAGATGCTGCGCGGAACGGTGAGTATGGCGCAGCGCTGCTGCTGGCGAAGCAACGCATTTAAAACAAAGTCTTTCCTCTGGTTTGAAGATGCGATGAATCCGGAATCAGGTAAGAAATCAGGTAATACTCTTGTTCTAACCTGTGCTTCTTTCCTTCTTTCTAGGTGCTCCAGGTTCGAGGCGGGCATGGCAGAAGGCTGGATGTTGCTGCTGGCACGGTGACAGTTACGATGCTGGATGCAGAATAACGCGAAGCGTGTGCTGCTCTTCGGGCGTGGTTTAAATAGCCTCCAAAGTAGTCCCAGGTAGGTATTCCTCCCCGACCACACCCGAGTAACAAAATAGTCCCTAAGGTAAAGTAGTCCCTTCCAGTCCTCACATGGGCTTGGATCGTCTTGCAGCATGGTCTGCATCAGGAAAGTGTGCACCTATGAGCCTGACGCCTTTGGCGCCAGGACTGATGTCCCATATGAGCCTGGCGCCATAGGCGCCAGGACTGAACCCAGACAGCCCCTAGCAGGGGTTGCTGGGTTTTCCCAAGGCGACATGATGCCTGCTCCCGGGGCTGATGGACGTGGTCTGGATGCCCGGGGGTATGCATCATGACAGTCGACGATGAAAACCTCAGGCCTTCTTCGACCGCAGCCAACGGAGCTGAAGACACAATCGCGGAGGCAAACACCATAGCCGGCAGTGAAACCATCGACGACACTTGTGGTGTAGTTATTTCAGGCAATCCCGCCCGTTTGGCCCCACTGGATCGATGCTTCGATGACTCTCTACTGGAGGATGAACTACGATGGTCTCCTGAAGAGGAGCCTTTGAAGAGTTCTTTTTGTCTTTTACCGATGAAGATGTTTTTTAAGGCCTTCCCTCCGGCCTACAGGACTGGTCCGAATGCCCATACTTGGAAGACGAAGGGGCCCCTTTCGTCAGGTGTTTGCTCGAAGAGGGGCAACCACTCTTCGCTGCACCGGAAGTCTGAGACTTCTTAGTCGGTGGTTCCGTCGACACCAACCGTCGAGGAACTGTTCGAGCAGGTCTCTCAGACGCCAGGCTATAAACCGATCCCACCTCAGATGAAGGGTAGGGACCTTCCTTTAGCCAACACACCAACCACCGATTGCGGTCCTTTAGCTTTTTCTGAGAGAAGCCTTTACAGATGTCACAGGAATCGACGGAGTGATGAGGGTAGAGGCAATAGAGGCAATCCATGTGCCCGTCCCCTTCATACACCTGCTTCAGCCCGCAAGTCGCGCAGGGCCGAAACAAAGCTTTTCCCGAAGATATTGGGAAAAAACGACCACAACACACCAATGCGTGTAGAATCAAAACGGGTACGAGGTGATCCCGGCACTTTGGAGATGGTTGAAATCTGAAGGGAAGCCGCGGGGCTATTTATACCCTACGTCCTATTGGGTGGTGGCTAAGCACCCAAAAAGACATTGATAGGACACAAAAGTGTCAAAGTTTTCCAAGAGAAAACGCCATTTTAAAAAGGACTGAGAATCCCAGCCTGGCGAAGGGGAATATTCAAAGCATGTGAATCCATGAAAGATCCAATGCTGGCGAACATCTAGATCCAGCGGTTCAAGGGGATGGTAGATGTCAGAGGAGTGTTTGAGAGCAGAGCTAGTGGTGAGAGTAACAATGTGGAGCAGGTTGCCACTTTTGAAAAACCTCTGGTAAGGGGTACTTGGAACAGCGCAATTAGCGGAGGAGCCTGAGAGATAGAAAGAGGAGGAGGCCAAGGAGCCAGCGAGGTGGCAGCTTAGGGTGGCAGGGTAGCCTGAAGAGAGGCAGCTGGCGAGGGAGCCAGAAAGGTAGATGGCAAAGGAGTCAGGGTGGTGGAAGAAGTTGGGAGAGGAGCCAGAGAAGAAGTAGCCGGAAAGGCAGAAGGAAGAAAGTTGATGAGGCGAGGGAGGCACCTATCAAATAGTAGGAGGTTGGGCTCAGGCCCCTGTACCAAGAGGGTACCATTGAGATAGACATTAATGATGACTCTGGAGAAATGGAAGGAGGCTAAGAGGACATCCCATTGTGTGCCACTATTAATGGGTGAAGAGGAGTAAGGGGAGAGAAGAGCGACCATATGAAGGGTCCATAGGGCGGGTGAAGGAGCGACAAAGAGGATGTCAGTGAGTCTCTCTCTGGAGGAAGCACTGACATAGGTGTCAGCTATGGGAAGGGCCGATTTGGAGACCAGTGTGTTCTTTTTAAGCTTCTCTTCCTACCAGTTTTAGAGAGAGGAGAAGGATAGGAGATAGAGAAGATGGGGGAGACAAAAAGCACCAAAAGGAGTTCTGAGGGGAAGTAGGAGGAAGGAGCGAAAGAGACAGGAGGGACGCACAGGCCAGCACCCACAACACAGGATGCGCAAGGGATGGTGGGGGTGGGGGGAGAAGAGCTGGCGCCACAAAGGAGTGGCAGACAGTAAATTCACCAGTACTTCCAGTGGGGAGGGGGTCTGGGGAGTGGGATGCCTAGTGAGACACAGTTGACAGTACCACAGATACCACCAAGCAGGGACAATGCAGAGAAATTTAAACACAACAGCAATGTAAAACACCCAGATTCGACTTTCCTAAAATATGAGAGAAGCAGGGAGTTAACCGCTGTATTCTCCAGAGATTTGCCAGTGAGTGCCACTGATTCAGAAAATGCTGTTTATGGTGTTCATCAAACAGTTAACAGCATATACTATATCTTCTATAAAGAGCTATAGTTTTAGAAAAATGCATGTAATGAAAGACTACAAATTAAAAAGCAGATGCTCTTAAGGAGTCAAACTAAAATGTAGATGTTCTGTGGAGATAAAATGGTCACTATCAGCTGGATTAATAAACTGTAAAGGCAGTTAAAAAACATGAATTATAAAATGAGTGAGCTCCCCGTTTTCATCACTTGCCCAACAAGCTGCTTAGAAAGAAAGTCTTAAATAATTCTTTGGCTGAAAACGATTAAAAAGAAGTGCGCGGATCCACCAGGGGGCGCCGAGATGTGTTGAAGCATCTCCGCTCGTCTCCCCGCAAGGGCGCTGATCGAGGGACCCGAGCCCCCCCCGACACCCCCGGAGCGAGACACCAACACCCCCCCCCCCAGTACGAAGGTGCCGGGCACCCCCGGTCCAAACCTGAGACCCGGGAGCGGAGCGGAACCGGAGTTCCGAGCCAACGAACTTCGAGGGCGCAAAGCCCCTCCCTCCTGCGGCCCTGCGGCTCCGCGGGAAGCAACTGCGAGCCCGGGCCCAGAGAGGACTCGTAAAGGCCTAGGCGTCCGAGGCCGAGGGATCCTGCCGAGACCCGACGGCGGTTTGCGGAAGCGGAACGGCCCAGGAGGTGGACCAAGGAGCAGGAGAAGGAGACGCCGCAACAGGACGAGGAACCCCCCCAGGAGTGCGCAGATTCTGGCGAAGCCCGCGCGGGGCGAACACGAGTGGCGTGGGCGAGGCCCCCCCGAGGTAAGGAGACCAACCCCGGGGCTGGGCACCCACCGGGGGCAATAAAACTCACAGCTCCCAACGCAAAGGGGGGAAAAAAAAAAATATATATAACGTAAAAAAACAATAAACGGGGTGAACCTGAGAAAGGGAACCCCCCGCCCACGACAAGTGAACTGCCAGGGGCTCCAGCCCCCCCACAACCTCCTTCCCACCCCTGGCCGCAGATATACCAGGGGCCCCCGCTCCCCCCAGGACGCAAAGGAGACGGGCAGGCCCCGGCGGCCTCAACTATTTGGGGGCGGACACCGGGGAGCAAGAGTGCCCAGTAAAGGCCTATGACCTGGAGGGAAACGCTGCAGAGGTTTCGGCGCCCATCCCTGGAGCCCCATACAACCCCTGAAATGGCCGCCCAAACGCAGCAAGAAACAACAGAAGCAACCTCGGTCTCCAGGGGAATGGCGGCCCTGTTGGATGAAATTAGAGGATTCCGCGCTGACATCACTCTTAGGCTGGACACCCTAGACAAAAAGGTTGACAACATAGAAGACAGGGTGCAGTCGCTGGAGAACAACACACCTTCGAGTGACATTTTCGAATCGCAATTTGACATGCGCCTGTCTGAGCTTGAGAGGAGAGAAGAAAAATGCTCATTGAAAATGGACGATTTGGAAAACAGGGAAAGGCGCTGCAACCTGCGATTTCTGGGCTTCCCGGAACAGGACGGGGAAACCCAGGCAGACATTATCAAGGCAGTCAACGCGGTGGTGAGAGTGCTTTTTGACGGAACTAACACTAACGAACCCACCATTGACAGGGCCCACAGAGCAGGGGCAGCCTCCAGGGGCCCCAGATCCGTCTTAGTTCGCTTCCACTATTTCTCCGAGAAAAGCAGGATCCTCGAACTAGCTCGCAAGAAGGGCCCGGTGGAATGTGAGGGGGCCCAAATCTCCGTATACCAAGATTTGTCGGCCTTCACTCTGGCGAGACGCCGCCTTTGTTCCCCTCTGACGAAAATGCTCCAAGCCAAGGGAGTCCGATACAGATGGGGGTATCCTTTTTCACTTTCTTTCGAGCACGAGGGATATAAGTATACCCTGATCACCGAAGATGACATCCAAAGAGTATCTGGCGAACTCCTAGATAACTCGGAGGTTGAACCGGGAGACCGCGACCGTGAGCGCACCCCGAAGGGCCCAAAAAAGATCAACGCTCCAAAGGAGAGGCGCAGAGTACGAGGCCAAAGGAAATTCAGGAGAGTGGCACCAGCGTCGCCGGACCCTCAGAATAACTGAAATAAAATGCTAGAATCTGATGGAAACCTTATCCGCACGACGATGCAAAGGGGGGATGTTGTTGCATTTCAAACTTTTGCTACTAGCCCGAAGGGGCGGGGGGGGCTCGAATGGGTGTTTATAATGAGGTAACGAGCCCGGAGGGGGGAGACATGGTTGGCCGGTTGTGTGACTTTGGGACGATGCCTCAACACAACCAGGCGATCTGGGGGGGGGGTGGGGGGAGAGAAGAGGGGATGTTGGGATGTTGGGGAATCTGTTATAGTACGCCAACGTTTGGGGACTTGATCACACCCTGGGGGCTGTTTCTAACCCTCAGCGTGGTGCTGAAACATAGAGGGAGTAACAACGCTTGCAACTTTGAAATTGGAGCTAGGTGCTTCACAATGCGTCCTAATGGATGATTCGCTCCAATCCTTGTCAGTGGGGTCTCTGAACGTTCGGGGTCTCAACTCACCCACCAAGAGGTCACTGCTCATGCGGGAATTTACGAGGACGAAACTACAGTTTCTCTTCGTGCAAGAGACCCACTGGGTTCGGGGGAAAGAGCCCAAGCTCAAAGCTAAAAATATAGATCAGGTATTCTCAGCCTCTACCCAGTCCAAGAAGAGGGGAGTGGCTCTACTAGTGTCCCCCGGGGCTCACTTTGGGTTTAAGGTGGCACAGGCCGACCCCGAAGGCCGGTATTCCATGGTAAAAGGGGATGTGCGGGGACGCCTGTTCACCTTGGTTTGCATATACGCCCCAAATGAGTCGCAGGACGTTTTCTGGGAGAGCATGAAGGGGACAATAATGTCATTTGCGGAGGGGACCCTCCTGGTGGGAGGGGACTTTAATATGGTGCTCTGCCCCGAAAGGGACAGAAAGTCTGTGAACCTTTGTCCCAACATCCGCCTCCACAAAAAATTGGCCTCAACCTTCCAGGCAGTGAATGGGGAATTGGGGCTGTGTGACACGAGTACACCCAAGAAAGGACTGAACCCCGACTACACTTTTTATTCTAAGCCTCACGATGCCTTCTCGCGTATAGATTATATTCTGGTTGATTCAACTATGCAGGGTGAGATCTCCAGCGCTGGGGTGGAAACCGTCCCCTGGACGGACCATGACATGGTGAAGATTAGGATTGGCCTCCCCCCTGCTCCTGTAGCCAGCTCCCGATGGAGTTGTAACGACCTTCTTCTACACGACAAGGAGACGCGCCAAACCCTTCTTACAGCCATAGAAGATTATTTCTCCCTGAACGACAACGGGGAGGTGGGCACTATGGGAGTATGGGAAGCATTTAAGGCAACCATCAGAGGCACCCTAATTGGCATTGGGGCGGGGAAAAAGAGGGAGAGGGACCGGGAAGAGAAAGACCTGAAAACCAAGATAGAGGCCATACAACCGGGTGGTAAACTGAAAACACAGATGTTCCCTGGGCAGTGGGAGGAATTGCAGAAGCTGCGCTCTAAATTGGCTCACCTCCAGATAGGGCAAACGGAAAGGAAGCTCTCATTTCTGAAACAAAAATATATGGAAAAAGGGGAAAAGGCCGACAAGATACTGGCCTGGAGACTCCGCGAATTTAGGAACAGCAGGAGAGTGAACTCAATCCGCTCTGTGGACGGTAACTCGACCGCAAGGGACTCCAAAATAGCGGAACAATTCAGGCTATATTATGAAAAATTATACTGCACAGAATATAAGGGGGATGGGATAGAAGTTGATAGGTTCCTGGACTCCCTCCCTGTCCCGGGCCTGCTCCCAGACAAGGCCGGCACTCTGGAAATCCCTATTTCCCCGGAAGAGGTAATTGACACTATCTCCTCCCTAAAAAGTGGCACGGCCCCGGGGGACGACGGCTTCTCAGTCAAATTTTATAAGACCTATAGATCCACTCTCGCCCCCTTCCTGGCCAAGCTGTTTAACTGTGCGCTAAACCAAGGGTCCCTCCCGCCCACAATGATGTCAGCATTGATAGTGGTCCTACCGAAAGACGGCAAAGACCCAGCCCTATGCCAATCATATCGCCCCATATCACTCCTAAACACTGACGTCAAAATACTGGCGAAACTTCTGGCGAACAGATTGGTAAAATTCCTCCCCACCCTGGTACATGGAGATCAAGTGGGCTTCATCCCGGGGCGCCAGGGGTCAGATAACATCAGAAAAACCCTCGACCTCATGCATGAGGCCACCGAGCAGGGAGTGGAGGGATACCTCCTTTCGCTCGACTCTGAGAAAGCCTTCGACCGGGTCGAATGGCCCTACATGATCAAGGTTCTTAGGAAAATGGGATTGGGAGATAATTTCTGTAGGTGGGTCGCAGCTCTATATAACTCACCCTCGGCGAGAGTATCTGTTAATGGGGGTACATCCGAACCCTTTTCCCTTTCCCGAGGCACCCGGCAAGGCTGTCCCCTGTCACCTCTCCTATATGCCTTGGCCATGGAGCCCCTGGCTATAGCGGTTAGGAACGACCCGGAGATTAGGGGTATACGATGTGGTGAGTGTGAGTTTAAGCTCTCCCTGTTCGCAGACGACATATTGGGCTATCTGACCAGCATTCACAAATCCCTACCGAGGCTGTTTGATCTCATACACTTTTTCGGCTCCTTTTCGGGGCTGAGAATAAACGCATCCAAATCAAGCATTATGCCAATGGGCCCAGGGGAACAGGATATTGAGAACAAAACCGACATTCAAGGGGTTAGAATCGAGCGAGCATCCACAAGGTACCTGGGCGTCACCATCCCCAGAGATCTGTCACTCCTATACCAGTGGAATTTCCCTGGAATCCTCGCCCAGGTCACCAGCGATCTCAAAAGATGGGCCCCCCTCACGCTCTCCTGGCTTGGACGCATGGTCTCGGTTAAGATGAACATTCTACCTCGCCTTCTCTATCTCTTCTCAGCTCTCCCTGTCGTGATACCTGAAGCCTTTTTCGAGGTGCTCCAGTCCCGCGTCCTCCACTTCATATGGAACGGCAAAAGGCCCAGGGTTAAAACTTCCCCTCTGACCCTCCCAAAGTCCCATGGTGGCTTCGGACTCCCCGATTTTAGACTCTATTATAAAGCAGCTCAGCTCAGGGTGATGTTGGAGCACATGCGGGACGACATGCGTACATTCTGGACGTATATCGAAGACACCCACGCACATCCGAGGAAGGTCAGGGACTATCTCTGGGCCCCTCCCAGGTCACTCCCCCCACAACTCAAAACACATCCTACCTTAGCAGTCCTCTGGTCACTGTGGAAACCCAGCAAAACTAATAACTTGATATCTACATGGCCTTCTCCTCTGTCATCCCTCTGGGGCCCGCCCATCGATCTGGACATGAGGGGCTTTCGGGACACCCAGGCCTGGTCTGACATGGGACTGGAAAGAGTCTCCCAGCTTACACGAGAGGAGGGCTTCATTGAATACGATAACTTGACAGATGCTCTGGTGGACAAGCCCCCCACGGTTTTTGAATTCCTGCGGCTGAAAGGGATACTTACCCAATCACGGTGGTCTGCTCAGCTTAGCCGCCCCTTCACCCCATTTGAACTAATCCTGGCCAAAAGTAAATCTCGCAAAGGTTCGCTATCTAAGTTTTATAGTGTGCTGATTCTAGCCAACCTAGAAGGCAGACAACCCTTCAAGCGCATATGGGAAGAGAGGTTGGGGATGCCAATAGAGGACCACACCTGGAGGGCGGTTTTCAAGTGCATTTTCACAGGCTCCCTTTACACAGCAGCTATGGAACATAACTTCAAAATCCTCCATTCATGGCATCGCCCCCCGGCGCTATTGTCTAGAATGTACCGGGATGTTTCCCCCCTCTGCCCCAGGGGATGCCATCAACGGGGAACCTGGTTTCATATGTGGTGGAGTTGCCCGTCCATACAGGTATACTGGACGGAGCTCCTCAGTTGGATCAAAGATATCGAGGGTTATGGTCCATCTTTGCACCCGCTGGAAATCCTACTGGGCTCCCCTATGCCAGAGTCGGAGGTGAATGCCTTCCCCAAGGTTATATGCGCCATGCTGCGGGCAGGGAGACTGGCGCTAGCGCAAAAATGGAAAAGTGTCCTGGCCCCCTCCAAAGAGGAATGGCTCTGCAAGCTCAGAGTGATATTCAGCTACGAAAAACTCTCGGCAATAGCAAATAATACTATGTCTGATTTTGTCCAGGAGTGGACGGCAGTACTGCTGCATGATGATTGTATCACTATGCGATTGTAGAGGGGCGATTGAACAAATGTTTAAACTAATGGATGCAATGCGCTGGTCCCCACGCCCCTCAGAAGGTTGATCTTGCCCTGACCTAATCACCACATGATTTTACCCCACTGTTTCAGGGATCACTTTTCTTTATCAAAGCGCTATGCAAGTGTTCTTCCCTATGCTAAATATAGTTGCATTTTCCCTAAAGTTGGCGTAACAATTGTTTGGGGGGCGGGACTGGGAGGGCGGAAGGGGGGTTGGGAGTTAACCAGAAAATGTTTTTGACAATGTGTTTTTTTTCTTGCATTTATTGCGGGTGGAACAGGCCAATAGGCCCACCCTGTCGTGTATGTTGTCAATAAAAAGATTTAAAAAAAAAAAAAAAAAAAGAAGTGCGCAAAGATGTGGGTGAACTTTCAAACACGCCTGTCACTGTGAGTTCATTGGTATGACCAGAGGGAGGTACTGTTTCAAAACAATATAAAAACGAGAGCATCAACTACTTTAATAATCTCTGTGGACTATTCTCTCCCTCCTCAATGTCTGTTTCCTCTCTCCTCTTCCTCTGTCCTCCCATCTCTCACATTGTACCCTCTCACATTTTCTTTGACCCTTTATCGCTCATCCTTTTATATCTTCGCTCATATCTTTCTATCAAACACCTGCCTATCTCACAGCACCACTTTCTCTCCCTTCCCTGTATCCTCTCAGACCCTCCTCGGGGAAACCCCCAGCTCCCATTCTTCTCGCTCGCCTTCCTTGCAGACCCTACTCCACTGTTCTCATCGAGTAATATCTAGTAAGACCTAGCCAGATTATCAGAATGACCAAGCAAATAATCTCCATTGAAATGCATAATATTTAAGGCTTTCCCACACATGGATACACATCCATGAAAGATTACCTGGTATGGGATTTGAATGCACTATTCAGTGGATTCGTGAGCCGGCCGGATCTGTTCACACTGTCATTTGCCTCTTATCCGTGACCTTGTTGGCCCAGCCCTGCATTGTTCTACTGCCACCCCCTTGTCGTTTTGTCCAGAGTCTCCTCGCTCACTCAACTCTCTTGTCTCTATGGTCCTTCTCCTTCTGCTCAGGTTACCCTACTGGATATCTTCCTTGTCTTTCCCTCCTCATCACTCCTCCCTCTTCTTGCTACCCTTCTCTTGCTTAGCTTCCTTATATCTGTTCCTTTACCTGTCTATCACTACTTCCAAGCCTTTGATTTTATATGTCTTCCATTAACTATTATCACTCTACCATATGTTTTAAGTTAGTAAAAGATGCACGTTTATGCCGTGTCCACGTGTGGCTTTAGTCTCTCAGGTTTTTAAACAGCACTAATCCTTTATTTTTGCTTTCCTTTATCCACTTCCATTTGTCCTTACTCACAGAAGCTGGGGACAGAGTAATACTGATGATTTGTAATGTGTAAATATCATCATGTTAAAATGATAGAAGCATCTCTCTCCAACCGGCAGATGTTTTCTCCTTATGTGGAAATAGCTGGTGAAAAACTATGCCCGCCACAGCACACATTGAGGGTCACTCCACAGATAAGGAACCCCAGCGACATGTTCACTCAGTACAACAAACCACACCATCTCATCCTCTCAGCCAGCGCCAACAGAACTGCACCACCATTCCATAAATGCAATGCCGCACTCAAGAACCCATGCACTTTGGCATAGATAGGGTCATCTAAGCATGTATAGAACAATAACACAACCACCACCACCAGCAAACATCCCAGATGCAACATCATTTGTTTTAAACGAATAAATAAAACGGAGTGTAACACTGGCCTCCACATATTCACATGTTAAAGCAGGATATCAACTAGCCATACTGAAAAGGAAAACGGTCTTCATTATGTGCCTTCATTTTAATCCTAGAACGTGTTCACGTTGGGAGGTGTGATCTGTTTCCTGTATTCATGTCCGTCTAAGGGAAACTGTCAATCTGCTTGGCTTCATAAATGATATGCTCTCTAGAAATGTACTTTCCGTTTCAAAATCAAACTGGCATCAGTCATTATGACTTTTGTTCCATCCTTGCAGCGGTATTACTTTGACCATCCACTCCGTTCCTTCCTGAACATGAACTCCATTAAAACTGAGCTGACAGACCAGATACAACTCCTAGGGGTTTCCAGATTTGCGATCTACCTTCCCGCATTAATTAACATTAATCACCAATTTATACACATCATAACGTTTCTGTGTTGGCTGAACTCTTTCCTCCATCTCATTATGAGAAAGCATGCTTCCGTCTTCTGATCTACCTACCCATTTCTGTAACCAGACCAGCAATAAATAACAACGTGGCAGCTTTCTTTCCTCTTAACAAAATAAGGTGCGTGCCACCCATTGCTTCCAGTATTGCAAAGACACATGATAATGGCCACTGTAGACACATTTCAAAGTATGGTTCACCATAATAAAAAGCCCATTATCCGGAGGATGACATGGGGTCGGTCTGTGTTGGCCAGTACCGTGGTTCTTCCAATACAGGGTAATGCCAATTCCCCTCTCCCCATAGCATATATCCACCATCTCACCAATCCGCAAAACCAGCGCCTAAACCCTACAAACCAATCATGACAGCCTTGAACATCACACTCATCACCACTCACACAAAACACAGAGCTATCACATGCTCATCAATGCACACTAAAATACAGCAGAAATGTTCGAGTTGCAAATGCCAGACAGACATGTCCAGGGGGACCACCAGGCCAATCTCACTCATAACACAGATAGATAAGCCTCAGCAACTGACTGCATATTTCATTTGTTCAGGGGTGGGACTTAGGGACAATGACACTGCTTTTTATGGAGGCATCCTTTGTTAGTGGTATGGTATGGTAATGTTTATTTGTAAAGCGCCTATACACAAGGCAAGTGTTTCAAAGCGCTCAAGGAGGGAGGGAACAAGGGGAAAAAAAAATACTCATTCAGAGCCCTTGAATTTCTGAATGGTATAAGTCTGCACAGGCAGGGTAGGTGCATATAGGACAGTTAACAGTGAGCATAAAAGCAAATAGGTCCGACGATGATTCTGCAGTTTTTCCAAGTGCATTGAAGCGCCACCATGCAAGGAGGGGAGACAATGGAAGACAGATATATGATCTTCAAGCCAAGGTACGTTCCGATCGTGCAAGTGCACAGGCAGTACAGGCGGTACAGTGGAGGGGGGACAAGTGCAGGGGGGACAGAGGGGTAGTCCAAGTTCGTCCCGTCAGTCAGAAGCTGGGGTAAGTGCTGAGAGATGCCACTCTCATGGGTCATTGGCCAAGTGCAGTAAAGATGAGGCAAATACAGGCCCGGAGCCAGGTGCGAGAGGACTGGTGAGGGTGCTAGGGACCTGTGAGACTCCACACCCGGCGGCCAGTCAGCAAGCTGTGTGGGAGAGAGGGAGAGAGGGATAGAGCGGAGAGAGAGGTTAGCAGGGTAGAGGAAGAGAGAAGAGGAATGTCTTAAGGAGTTTCTGGAACTTAAGTAGATCAGGCTCAAGACGGAGGGCGACAGGGAGGCTATTCTAGATGGAGGCCCTGCTAAGGATAAAGATCTCCCTCCAAATCTCTGCTTGGCGAACCGGATCACTCGCATAAGGTTGGAGGTAGATGAGCGGAGGGATCGGGAAGGACAGTATTCATGTAGGTGTTGTTGCAGGTCCCAGGCCCCAGAAAGCCTTGTGGACAATGCAGATGGTCTTGAACTTGATCCTTGTAGCCACAGGGAGCCAGTGGAGGGATTTTCAGGGCCGGAGAGATGCGGTCCCTGGGCTTGAGGCCAAGGATACGTCTTGCGGTTCTGGATGAGTTGAAAAGGGCGCAAGGCAGAAGCAGGGAGGTTGAGAAAGAGGCTGTTGCAGTCGTCCAGCCTTGAGAGAACCAGGGCTCCGGAGACAGTGAGCCTCTGGTGGAAGGTGATAAAGGGAAGATACCTCTGAGGTGCAGCTGGTAGTTGAACCTTTTAAAAATGTCCAAAATGTGAGTGGAGAAGGAAAGAGTGGAGTCGAAGATGACCCCAATGTTTTTTGCTTCGCAGGTGGGTGGGTGCGTGCGCAGGGGCAAGGGAGGCCGGCCAGAGTGACAGTGGGAAAACAGGAGCGGGAGTCCCAATGCAAACGCTCTCAGTCTTACTGGCGTTGAGGCAGCGGTCGTTTGCTGCACACCATGACTGAATTATGGACAGTCAGATATGAGCGAGGTAGAGGAGGTGGCTGAGGGTAGCCTGAAGGAGAGTTGCGTTCATCTGCATAACACTGGAAGTTAGAGATGCAAGTGGCAATCGCATGTGCCAGGGCAGCCATGAAGACCTTGAAGAACCAGTGGGATAGGTTAGAACCCTGGGAAACGTCACAGCTTGAAAGAGTGATAGTAGAGAGAAAGGACCCAAGTTCCACCTGGGATGGGTGGTCGGAAAGGAAGGAAGTTAATCACGGCAGAGCTTTACCTGTGATTTCCAGGGTGTCACAGAGACATGCAATCAGGATGTTGTGGTTTACCGTGTCAAAGGCAGAGGAAACGTCAAGAAGAATGAGGACAGAGGGAGTGTTAGTGTCAGGATTTGAAGGCAGGTCTTCACAGGTGTTCAGAAGAGCAGTTTCCGTTCCTCTGGATGCTCTAATGCCAGACTGATGGTCGTGGAGCCAACCAGCAGATTCGGTGTGGAGGGTGAGCTGACAGATAGCCAGCTTCTCGAGGAGTTTGCCCAGGAAAGGGGTGATGGAGATAGGGCGGTAGGTTGCCGGAATGGAGGGGCCGGCAGAGTGACCATGCAATGCTCGCTCTAAATTGGAAGATGGAGTGGAAAACATCCCCAACTGACCCCCCAATTTGGGTTTTAGTATATTTTATTTTTTTTATATTCAGAGAGGAACAATGCTCTTTTGATCACAAAAGAACATGCAATAGTTCTTATAGTTCAGGGAGAAAAGGATCAAGTGGTCGGTTAAAATGATAATAAATGTCCCAAATTAAAAATATGACTAGAAGGGGTGAGGTTAACCCCTCAAATCCGAAGAAAGTTTACATTTTCATCCAAAATGCATGATGAATAACAATAATTTTAATAAAATCCTTAGCCCTTTACTAGGTGTACTGACTAAGTAACTTAGATGCTAAATTGTGCACCCATATAGTGCCAATAGATTAGGTCGTCTGATTGCAATGTTAGTAGACCCAGACCAATCTGGGTACATAATGCAACTGAGTACATTTCATGATTTAAGATGCGTTATACACCTGAACTATAGCATAGCACCTGATCCAGACATGATTCTTAACATTGGATGATCCTAAATAAATAGAAGATCCCTCACACATGAGATTCACTTTGCCAGAGGCACTTCACAGGGATGCTGTCACCCAAATTGTTTGTTCTTAATATGGAACCCACCAAGAATATAGTTGGGCTAAATCCACTATTCAATTAATTATTATTATTATTATTAATATTATTATGGTATTTATTGAGCATGGACCTAGCTTCGAGAAGCAACAGAGCGCTTTACAGAGGTATACAACAATACAGATACATAACGGCGCGCTTTACAGAGGTATACATCA
The DNA here is from genome assembly GCF_040938575.1 of Ambystoma mexicanum. Classification (NCBI taxonomy): domain Eukaryota; kingdom Metazoa; phylum Chordata; class Amphibia; order Caudata; family Ambystomatidae; genus Ambystoma; species Ambystoma mexicanum. The sequence goes on along the minus strand of NC_090935.1, from coordinate 664,541,749 downwards.
ATACAGATACATAACAGAGCGCTTTACAAAGGTATACACAATACAGATACATAATGCAGCACTTTACAGAGGTATACAACAACACAGATACATAACAGAGCGCTTTACAGAGGTATACAACAATACAGATACATTATGGAGCTCTTTACAGAGGTATACATCAATACAGATACATAACGGAGCGCTTTACAGAGGTATACAACAATACAGACACATAACAGAGCGCTTAACAGAGGTATACAACAATACAGATACATAACAGAGCGCTTTACAGAAGTATTCAACAAAACAGATGCATAACAGTGCGCTTTTCAGAAGTAACAACAGAAGAGATATAGAGCGTGGGTGGGGCTCAGAGGAGGGGTACAGCTGTACTGGGTGGTGGGGAGGAAAGGGGCGGGCGGCATCTAGCGAGTCAGGCAGCACCAGGGGCAATGTGATGTCCTAGGTGTTGAGGTGGAGAGATTCCCTGAAGAGGTGGTTCTAGAGTTCTTTTCTGAATTGTAGGTGCGTGGGAACGAATCTGATGCTGCCGGTGAGGGGGTCCATAGTCTCGGGGCATAGGCAGAGAACAAGTTACTTATCAGCTGTAATGTTCTTTCGACTGGATGTTCCTCCCACGTATTCCTCATCTTGTGATAACTCGTTATCGCCAGCTTCGCTGCTTCAGATTTTTTTTTTTCGGCAGAGGGTGCTGTGCTCAAGGCCGTGGCGTTGATTGTCCCTTGACGGGCTCCGTACCGTGTCGACGTCACTGATGGTATAAGTAGCTCGAGCTGCGCCCGTTGGCTTCAGTTCTGTTTTTTCGACTAAATTGTGGAACATCCAGGCGTATGCTGTGACTGATAGGCCCATCGTGAGAGGAAATTACAAGAGAACATAAACTGTAGTGCGGGGTAGGCTGGGAGGGTCGATGACGAATACGTGGGAGGAACATCCAGTCGAAAGAATGTTACAGTTGGTAAGTAACTTGTTCTTTGAATGGATTGTGTCCTTCCACGTATTCCTCATCTTGTGATAGACTCCCATAGCAGTGATCAATTTGGAGGTGGGAGTGCTAGTTCTTGTTTTCATGGACAGAGTGAAGTACCGCTCTGGCAAATAGCCCCTCATTGGAGGCATCCAAGTAGTAATGCTTGATAAAAGTATGCATTGATGCCCATGTTGCAGCCGAGCAAATATCTTTTGCCGAGCAAATATCTTTTGCAGGGACTCCCCTCTTCAAAGCCGCAGAAGTAGCCATTCCCCTAGTGGAGTGAGCACATAGCCCATCCGGTGGTTCTTTTCCTGCTAATCTGTAGCATTCCAATATAGCTAGAATGATCCAGCGGGATATAGTTTGTTTTGTCACCGCTAAACCCAATTTACGACCTGTGTAACCCACAAAGAGTTGGACATCTTGACGTAATTTTGTCATTCTTGAAATCTAAAAGCCGAGTGCCCTCTTGGGGTCCGGTCTATGTAATCTCTCCTCTTCTTTTCCCAAATGAGGAGGAGGATAGAATGTTGGTAAAACAATTTTCTGTGACAAATGTAAGTCGGAAACTACTTTCAGTAAGAAAGATGGTTTAACCTTCAGAACTACCTTGTCCTTGTAAAATATGGTATATGGAGGTTTACATGAGAGAGCCTGTAGTTCACTAACCCTGCGGGCTGATGTTAATGACACCAGAAGGACAGTTTTTAGTGTTAAAAGCCTCAATGGACAGGAGTGCAGAGGCTCAAATGGTATACATGTTAGGAATTTAAGTACTATGTTTAAATCCCATGTTGGAACATGAAATGGTATTGGTGGATATACATTTGTAAGTCCTTTCAGGAACTGTATTATTAATGGTTTTTTAAAGTAAGAAACTTCTTCCGATGAGTGCTTAAAAATGGACAGCGCAGCAAGATATCCTTTGATTGTCCGGATCTGGAGCACCAGATTTGCTAGATGTAATAGGAAAGAAAGCACCATTGGTGTGCTACATTGAAAAGGGTCCACATCCCTATCTTTGCACCAGTTACTGAACTTGTTCAAACAACACCGGTACAAAGATTTGGTTGCTGGCCTCCTGGCCAAAAGCAAAATCTCCATTACGTCATCCGGAAGATCCCAATCCTTGTATCTCAACCTCTCAGAAACCATGCGTGAAGGTTGAGTGTCTTGACCTCTGGATGGAGAACACGACCTTCCTCTTGCGAGAGAAGATCCTCTGTTTGTGGAAGCCATACTGGAGGGCAGATGGACATGTCCAGTAGGTCCGGGTACCACGTCTTCCTGGCCCAGTCCTGGGCAATTAGGATCATGGTTTTCCTGAACTTTCTTAACCTCCTGATTACTTGAGGAATCACGGGGACTGGAGGAAACGAGGACAGCAGGGGATCATCCCAATCCACTACCTATGCGTCTTCTAGAGCTTCTCTCGGGGGAAATTCCCTTGAGCAATACTGATCGCACTTCCAGTTTACCGTGGTTGCGAACAGATCCACTTGAGAGGTTCCCCAAAGGGTGAAGATCTCCAGAAGGACTTCCTGAGGTAGTGATCCTACGCCTCCTCTTTTGTTGAGGTAGTACATGGCCACTGTGTTGTCCGTCATTATCAGGACATTCTTTCCCTGTACGGAGGGCAGGAAGGCCTTCAGCGCTAGTCTGATTGCCCTCAGCTCCAATAGGTTGATGTGTAGTTTGGACTCCGATGGAGACCAACGTGCGCGGATTGTCAGATTGTTGGTGTGAGCCCCCCACCCCGTGAGTTAGGCGTCCGTCACTAATGTTATTTCCGGCCATGGTTGCCAAAAAGATTCTCCTTTGAAGATGTTGTTGTTGCAAACCCACCACAGTAGATCCTGAGCCACTGCGCTCGTGTCTCGCAGAAGATCTGACATATTCTCAGAGAATTGGGACCACTGAGTTCTGAGGGCCCATTGGAGGGATCTCATTCTTAGTCTGGCCTCTGGCACCAGAAAGATGCAGGATGCCATGGGGCCGAGCAACCTCAGAAAATCGAAGGCCGGCAAATGCTGGACTTTCTGGAATTTTGTTACCATCTGCTGGATGTGGAGAGCTCTTACCTCGGGCGGCGATGCTTTGCCCAAGGAAGTGTCCGAGACTACTCCGATAAACTGGAGTTGTTGGGATGGTATCATGTGGGACTTCTTGAAATTGAGGGAGAAGCCCAGGTTGTGGAGGAAGTGGCAGGTGATCGATAGATGTTCCCGAGCTTGTTCTGGAGAACGTGCTCTGATCAGCCAGTCGTCCAGATAGGGGTAGACATGAATCCCCCCTCTCCTGAGACCCGCTGCCACTACCGCCATCAGCTTGGTGAAAACCCTTCGGAGCAGAGGTCAGCCCGAAAGGCAGAACTCGAAACTGAAAGTGAGAACCGCCAACTGCGAACCTCAGGTATTTTCTGTGTTTGGAATGGATTGGCACATGAAAATAAGCATCCTGAAGGTCCAATGATACCAACCAGTCTTGGAGTTGGAGAGCCTGAAGGATCTGAGAAAGGGCTACCATCTTGAACTTGTCCTTCCTAAGGAACTTGTTCAATTTTCTTAAGTCCAAAATGGGTCTCAGTCCAACGTCCTTCTTTGGAATGAGAAAATAAGGGGAGTACCAACCCTTGTTCCTCTCCGCTACAGGTACATGTTCTATTGCACCTTTCTCTAGCAGGGTTAAAATTTCCTGCAAAAGGAGCGGGTCTGGAACTTTGGTAGAGCTGGCTCCCGGTGGATGATCGTGAGGTCTTTTTAGGAAGGGAAGGCAGTAACCTTGAGCTACTGTTTCCAGTGCCCAAGCATCTGAAGTAATGCCCCGCCATTCTTTCAGATGCTGACAGATTCTGCCTCCCACTGGTGTTTTGTATGATAAGACCTCAGAGTGATTTGGAGGCGGCTGCAGGAGCAGCAGAGGGCATAGATGCTGTTCCTGATGATAGCTTTGTAGTCTTTCCTCGTCCACCACGAGTGACATTCCTTTTGCCCCTTTGAAAAGCCTGTCCTCTTCCTCTACCAACAGAAGAGTAGTATCGAAAAGGGCGACCCCTACAGGAAAATGAGCCCGAATAGGGTTTCTGAGGCTGTCGCATGGAGGCACTAAGGGATTTAGCTGCCGCTTTTGAGGTCTGTAGTTTTTCAAGGCTCTCATCAGCCTTACTACCAAACAGCCTCGAATCATTAAAGGGCATGTTGAGAAGTCTGGTCTGCACATCTGGTGCAAACCCCGACTTTCTCAACCACGCAAATCTGCGTAGCACTGTGCTTGATGCCATGGATCTGCTAATACTGTCAGCAGTATCCAGTCCAGACTGGAGACATTCCTCCATTGCCTCCTTCCCGTCGTTGACTATATTCAGGAAGCCTTCCCTTTCCTCGCCTTCCGGAATATGTTCAGCCGCCGCCAAAATGCATTCCCACAGGGTATGTGTAAACCTGGCCAGGGTGCAGGTGACATTGGTTGATTTCAAGGCCATGCTACCTGAAGTAAAAACTTTACGAACCCAAGCATCAACCTTTTTATCCTCCCTATCCAGAGGTATGGTTGGGTATGCTGTCTGCCTGGAAGTAGTCGCAGCCTGAATAACCAGACTTTCTGGAGTAGGGTGTCTATTTAGGTATTCTGGATCAGAAGTAGAAGTTCTGTACTTCTTTGGAAGATTGCTGTCTACTGCAGCAATGCTATCAGATTTTTCCCAGTTCCTTTCAACTGTTCTTTGGAGCACCCTATAGAAAGGGAGAACTAGATCTTTCTAGAGTCCACAAACTATAATGTCCGTCATATCATCTTGCTTAAAAGTAGGGGAGGCTCTTCCCCAACCCATATATTCTATCACCCTACTCATCAAATTCCTGTACCCTGAGTCTGCATGTTCTGCAGGATCAGGTGCAGCAAACTCCAATTCAAGTGATATGTCAACACCACTTGCAGAATGCAGAGTTTCACATAGGTCTCTCATTTTAGTTTCAGGGTTTATAAGTTCCTCTAGAACTTGTCTAGTGCCATATTTTACTCCAAAAGGAGTAACATCTTCATCCTCTGAGCCAGATTCTTCAAAAATTGAAGACATTGACCTAAAGAAATCTGACTTGGGTAAAGGTGTAAACCTTCCCTCTTCCTCCTCATTTTTCATCGAAGGAATAGGTGTTTTCTTCGAAGGGGTCGAAGGAACCTTTGACACACTCGACGAAATAAGGGTGTCGAGGATAATATAGGCTTTGTTGTCGAAGCTATCGGCGCTGATGGCGTTGACGAAGTTGCACTCGACTTCGACAACTTCTGCTTTTTATGAGGGATCGGAGAAGCACTTGATCCACGAGGATCTTTCGACGATTTGTCGACTCGAGTTTTATGAGTCCTACTGGGTTTTACCGCCGTAGTTCCCGACTTCCCTGTGTCGTCCTGTGGAATGACCAGGGTCTGGCCTTTCTGAGGTTTGAGGGGGTCGAGGCCGCGTTCTCAAAGACCTGCATCATTTTTCTTCTAAAACTCTCCCATTTTGAAGGGGAATATGATCTTGTTGGACATCGAACCAATTTGGTCGATGTATCGGATGATGATGATGATGATGATGATGGAGATCTATGTCTCCTTTTTAGCTTTTTAGAAGATGAAGAAGATCGTCTCGATCTACTACGAGATCGGGATCTCTTCGAATGTTTTTTATGAGGTTCCGATTCTTTTGAATCGGACGATTTCTTTTGTTTTTCAGACAAGGCCTTCGAAGTGCCTTTGGACGCCTCCCGCCCCACCGCTAACTTACTTTTCCGCTCACAGAGGGCCTTCTCCGTCATTGACTGACAGGAGCCACAGTCGGCGGTTCGATCGTCCGAACCCAGACACCAAAGACAGATACGGGGAGGATCGGTGATAGACATCTTCGACCCGCAGTCGATACACTTCTTAAACCCGGTCTTGGGAGTCGAAGCGGTTGATGAAGAAGACATTTTCCGATAGAAAATCTCAAAGCGCGCCGTTCACGAGAGCGAAGCAATCGGAAAAACGGAACTAAAGCCAACAGGCGCGGATCAAGCTACTTATACCATCAGTGACATCGCCCCGGTACGGAGCCCGTCGAGGGACAATCGACGCCACGGCCTCGAGCACAGTGCCCTCTGCCGAAATTATTTTGCCAAAGCAGCGAAGCTGCCGATAACGAGTTATCACAAGATGAGGAATATGTGGGAGGACACAATCCATTCGAAAGCTTGTTTTCTGGTCCTTTCAAGGCATTATCATTGGTAAAACACCACATAAAATAAGTCTATTTTCAGAGGATGCCATGCATTGGCAATCCGTCCAGTCACATCTCTAACAGAAACTAAAAATAACTAGTTTTATTTGGTAAGGTAAATCAACCTAAAATCGGAGGTGTTAAGCATCTCGGTCTAGCTGACTGATAGAAAGCATACAGAATACCACTCTACTTAAGAAGACCATTCCATACCTGGGGAATGGACTCTTCTTGCAACTTGGAACGCTATATGAAGCCAATTATCCTCTCCTAATTTCTTCATTCAAGCAATATCTAGTTAAATTGTACAGACTTCATTTATCATAGCTGAGGCAAATTGTCATAATTAAATCTAATATAGTACCATGAATATTGTAGCTCTTTCAATCAGTCCGGTGCCACATCCCACGACTAAAATGAAGGAACAGCAGGCTTTACTTTCAGATGCTATTAGGGCAGGTAAAATGCCACTGCAACCAAAACAAGTTATTTCTGCACCAATAAAAAGAGGTAGACTAGCTTGCCCCAATCTTTATCACTACTATCTAGCAGACCAGGTGTGCCTGTTGATGGAGTGGGTCCAGGAATGGCTAGAAGCACTATTTATTTTTAGAAGAAGCAATAGCTGGTGTCAAGGCCCCATTCTCAAGGGTAGCTGACCAGGGATCCTCCATGTAGAGAGCTTAAAGTGGTTTCCTGGAACACAGGTTTTGCTCACCTATTTCAAGATCAAAGGGCAAATATGATGGAGATGGATATGTTCTGTCTTTAGGAAACGTGGCTCCAGGAAAGACCTGTATTAGATGGTTTCACACTTCTGCTACATCCTGCCTACAAGGGTGACAAGGGCCGTCCAGCCTCTAGCCTGTTATGTGGAATAAGGACTGACATACCTGTAGTTCCTTCTATATTCTTCCACCCAATGCTTACATCCAGCCGGTGGATTTGGAGTGGGATGGCTAAAGTTATATGGACCTTACCCATGCTCTAGTAATAAACACCTATTGGAACCTGACCAAAATCAGCAGGGAAGAATTTCTGGATGCAATAAAAGAGATTTTGTTCAGCTGGCAGGCATCCAGGAATGCAAACTCTATTGTTCTGTGTGGGGACTTGAACGCTTTATGTATTGACAGTTTGAGTGGCATGACAATTCTGAATGGAAGGCTAACACAGCAGTGAGAATAAGATGGGTGGCTTTCTCATCTCTGATGGATGTTTGGGTTATCAGCATCGTAAATGGTAATGTTCCAGGGGACGAGACGACACATCACACCTGAGAAAGAGATAAACAGCTGAATGTCCTAGATTATTTCTTCGTCTCTCAGGACATTTGTACATCTGTTGTGCCATTTGATATAAAGACTATCATTATGAGCGACCACTTGCCTCTCTACTTGGTTTGGAGAGTACGGACTTGCAGGTAATCCCCGGCAGCAATTGCCTGGCATGGAATGTTCATAACATCAGGCCTTTTAACAACGTCTTGGTGGGATTGCTGGGTGATGTTAATCTGTACAAGTTGTTAAGAGGAGTGTTATGTGGTTTTGCTAGATGTAGTCTTTTAGCAAATGCAGCCTCGTTGGAAAACATTGGTGGTCCACTGACATGTTTATGAGACTGTGATTCAGAATAGGAAAAAAGAACTTTGTCACACCCTGCGTCATACCTGTTATTAATATAGCACAGATGGCTTAGACTTGCCTATGGAAGTTAGCTAAGAGGCTACCGGCATACCCAGTTGGTAAGGGATGCACAGAGGATGCTCAGCATGATATCAGCAAAGGACTTTCATTCTTTTTGGAGTATTATTAACTCCGATTCTCAACTTACGACTCAGGAAAACTCAATTATGGCTTCCAAATGGGTGACAGATTATAGTTTGATCTATGAGGGTTCATGTGAAAATAAGTTTCCTGTGGAGGCCTCTATTCATGAGCCCTGGTGCCTGAGTATAGACCATGAAGATCTTATGGGTATTATCAGCCGCAGTCCTACCTCCAGGGCGCCTGGCCCGATGGGCTGTCGGTTATGGGGTTGAAGGGGAACCCAGGTTTTTGGGCCGTCCTATTACTAAAAATCTTTGAGAAAGTTCTTGTGGGTAAAAAGAAAACCACCTCATGGTTAACTACGATCACAAAATGACCCCACAAACTGTCACCCGATTGCCCTCTTGGGCGTGCCCTCAAAAATGTCTGTGTCAATTTTATTATGAGACTTGTTGGCAAGGGCCAATAGGCCAGGGAGGCTTGATCCCCATCAAACAGGCTTTCTAAAAGGAACGGGGACGAATGGGTTTGTTTTGAACCATTTGAAACACCAGGCCAGACCTAAATCAAAGCTGGGTTTTATTACTTATATTGGCCTTTGACAGAGACAACAGGGACCTTCTGTGGTTGTAAACTTTTTTAATGGGGTGACACGTTGGCCCTTCTAAGCATAATTGCCATGCACACCAGCACGTCAGTCTTAGTCTGATTAAATGCTACAGGTACACTCTAGTGAGATTTTGAGCTTTCGTGGCCTTAAACAAGGAACGCGTGTTAGTGCCTCTTCTTTTTATTTCTGATATTTCAGACGCTTTTAGAGAAAAGCAATGTTTGCCACCTTTTATAGTTGCCAAGAGAGCCAACTATCTCCTGTATGCCGAAGATTTGGCTTTGCTGGACTATAACCCAGTTGGTCTGCAAAGACAACTGGTGGATTTGTCAGATTACACAAGACGTAACAAACGGGTTATCAATATTAGCAATTCAAAAGTTTTTCAGTTCAGATCTGGGAAAAGGTGACATTATCCTAAATGTAGGCGGTTCGTTTAGAATTCAATACCGGAGCAAGGTGAACATTTCGCTTACTTGGGATATCGCCTAACTGAGGGACTCAGCTATAGCGAAACTCTTTCCCACCAGAAGAGCAAGATTACAACTTTGGCAGCCCAGGGCTCTATGATTAAAACAAAGTTTGGTTATTTCTCGTTGGCCCCGGTTGTGTATTTCAATAACAAAAATGTGCTCCCTGTTATGGTGTATGGGGCGGAAACTTTGTTATTTTACCAGAGGGAGAATTGGGCCAAACTTGAAGGAAGATTTTGGCAGAGGGGTTTGAAATTGCCATCTGGTGTGCCTGCTGCAGCATTGAGGTATGAGCTGGGCCTCCTCTCTAAAACAGAAAGGTCCGTTGTTGCCAACAGGGAAACCTTCTTGCACTCCCAACGTGCCTAGGCCCTGTCAAAGAATGTTATATTTAGCATATAGATGTTAGAACAATACTTTCAAAGCAATCCAAGCTTATGTAGCCAAAGGGCTGTTAAATAGTTAGTCAATAATAGACTTTAAATGAAGACTTCAAAAATGAAGCAAACACACATTTAATTTGACAGGGGTGCATAGTTTACCCTACAAAATATGAATAAAGTAATACATAAATCAATTAGTGTACAAAAAGTATTTGACAAAAAGCCAACAGTGATGTGTCAACATTCAACACAAATGCAAATACCCATCACAATCAAATGTTTGCATTGTTTAAACATGTTGCCTTGGCATACAATCTAAATGTTTTCCTAAATTATGTAGCCAATGTCCATTGAAACAGAAGACACAATGTCCAAATAAACTCAAATTGCTGTTTGTACAAAACAACTATAGCCAACGCGTTTCGAACTGTATGTCCATCTTCAGGGCATATGAAAATAAATGTTCCCAATATGTTCAATATGTATCCGACCTGCAAATGCAACAAGTATATGTACTTATTGATATGTTCTGTTTCTAAATTCAAAGTCCTTAAAGACAATACATTCAAATAATCACCAGTTACTAACCTGCACAGATTTATGTCAGTGTATCATTCTATCTTGCACGCAACCTATACAACCAACCATAAGGTCCCGTTGTTAGCTCCTTAAGCGGTTCATTAGTGAACTAACTTATCTACATATCAGAAAGGATCCTACCTATCCCAGATTCTATTTACAACATAGGCAGATATACAGAAGTGTTAGTGTGTACTCACCCGCCTCATGGAACAAGCCATCTGCGCGGGGTTGTGTACCAAGTTGTCAAGCCTTCGGGGACTCCCAGAACACTGTAATTAAGGGTGAATGTATAGTGATATAATGCATTTACCCAATAAGTCTCAAGGATGTCCTGTACAGAATTACATCCCTCGTGTCACCCTCCATGTTTTACCAGAAAGAATAAGCACCTAAACCGTATGAGACATCCGCGTCTGGCCTAGTCTATGTTGTCAATGTCTAATATGGTAACTACTAAATTTAACATGCCTGGTCGGCATATGTAAAAAGCATACATCCTACTGTGCTGGTTATCGAGTGCCGCTATTAACTGTGCCTAGACATTTAGGAGTCTATCAGCGTGCTCTTATGTATGCTTATATTTCAGAATTGCTAAAAGTGGAGCGGACCGCTTACCCGAATGGTGTGCGTCTGTCCAGACAAGTTGTCGCCCAAATGCGGGGCTGTACAACAGTAGCCTGTTTATTCGTTGTCATGGTGACCATGCGCATGCGTGTTACCGCAATGGACCTGACGTCCACCATCTTGGTGTGGGAATAGTGCTGTATATGGCCCCTCAGTTGCCATAACAACCATTATGTCCCTCTAAATATGTTTGTGTACAGATTATAATATTGCTAACAGTTATATGGGGTGTTGTCCCACAATATTCTGATAACGCTGTAGATTCATTTTAATTTTAAAAATTAAAGAAGAGTATGGCTGTTGGTTCTGTGTGTGCCGCCACCATCTCCCAACCAAGGGATGTGGTGTGCACTACAGAAAAGGACGGGTGAATATTTAGGCACGGCTGGGTGTGCAGTGTTGGGGGGATAATCTGACTACTAAGTCATGGCGCCCCCGTGCTGCCGCCCAAACCATGCAAGATGTTATATAAATGCAGAAAAACTAAAGGGAAGAGCCACCCCCCTTGGGATTGTGGACAAATATTTGAAAAAGTGTTATATAAACAGAGAAAACTCAAAGCAACTCCTTGGGATTGTGGAACTCAAGAGAAGAGCCATCCCCTCTTGGCATTGTGGATAATATAAAACGGACATTTGAAGAACCAGAAGAACTCTAGGGGAAGGCAAGGCCCCTTCTCTGGTGGGACTTTATTGATTTTCTTTTTTTCACTTTAGAACTTTGTGTTTGAAACTTTGGAAGCAATCTGCAGGTGTTCAGCTAAAAAGACATCCCCATTTCACGTTATATTGAGTTTAGTGTCTGAGGGTCAGCTTGGAATTTTGGACACAGGACGGAGAACTCTTGATTTAGACATCCTGACATAGACGTGCCTTAGTTTTGTTGAGGCAGGAAACCACCTCTTAGGGATATGTAGGATTTCCCCAACCGTTCTTTTTATTTTGATAATAAAAGTCTCTATCCAACACAAAACATGTTACTGTGTCCGAGTCTTACTCTTGATCCCTTACAGCACCTAACCCCAAAGTTAACTCTGTTTCTCAAAGCTGACAGGAAGGACCAGGGCCCAGACCTCAGAAGAAATGATAGGATTGTTACTGTGGACATTTTAAACCCTCCCAAGAGACTCATACGAACAGTTTAATCCATACCCATTCTGATAATGTTTTAGCCAGTTTGGGCCAGATAATAAAGAGGTGCTGGGAACATAACTCACATTTGATTCATGCGTGATCTTTGTGTTCTTTGCAACAGTGCATTGTATGAATGTTGACAGTATGTGTATAGTGAGGATGGCCAGTGATTATAGGGAGAAGGAGACATCTGATAGCAATCCTGGAAAATTCTGGAAGCTGGCTGCAAGTCAATGTTAGCGGCAATACGCGAATATATTGCCACAGCCAGCATTCTTACACTAGCGAAGCCTGCATTGTTCGGCAAAACAACATGAGTGTGTTGCTACAATGGCACTGCTGGCATTATTAGGTTGAGCCAAAATGACAGTGGGCCTCATTACGAGTTTGGAGGCAGCCATGCCGTTAATAAGGGCATGGCTGCCTCCAAACTCGGGTCCGTGGTCCCTGAATGGGGCAATACCGGGCCATTCCGACTTTGGAGGGCCCGGTATTTCCCCATTCAGGGACCACGGACCATCCCCATTCCCATTTGAGCCCCCATAGGGCTCTATGGGAATGGGGAGCATGTCAATGGGTCCGTTAATGACGGGCCCGTAGTTAAAATGCTAGTCCCCTCGCGGGACCCGCAAAGGATGTCTGGTCTGACCTTGTAATAGGGCAGAATGGGTTTAACGGCGCTGGCACCTTTACCAGCGCCATTAAACTCATTCCGCCAGGGTCGTAATGAGGCCCAATATCTCCTTACAGTGGCTATTCTGGCATTAGACACAGTCAACATTAGTGTGCTTTGTCACAAAACTAAATGGGGTCTCACAAAAGGTCCCACACTAGAGATTGTTTGTCTAGAGTTTATTTGGAGAAGACACACAATGGTAAATAAGGAAAACAGGATAGCTTGTCGTCAGGTGTTAAAATAACAAAGGAAACCAAATGTCTTTTGGGTTTTCGCCTGACTCGTACCGGGGCTCTCAGTTTTGGGCTTGGAGGGGCTGCACCCACCTTCCTTGGTCTTCCTGCTTTTTGCTGGATTATTTACCACTTTAATATGATGAGGAGGGCCTCTCCCGGCTAAGGTCTAGAGTGGGATTCCCAAGGGGTGCTGGGTATAACGTTGGACTAGGGCCCACCATTCACAAGAGCCCAGAGTCTCAAGAAAACAGTAGCCCCCTTTATTGTTTTCACTGCATTTTCTCTAATGCTCTCAACGCCTCCCTGTCACAGGGTACTGGCTGTACTTCCCTCCAACCCACTCAATTTCCTCCTTGCTGTATTGCCACATGCTCGACCAAAGAGAGCCTCCAGTAACACCCCTTTCTCTTTCTGTCTGTCCCTAAGCTTTACCTTCATCTCCTCAATGCTGCACCACAGTGGCAGCATGGTTGTGTTGGAAGGTGTGTGGGGTGTGGCAGTGTGGTCCTTTTCTGCAGTCCCTGTGCTCATTGTGTGAAACTGGGTCAATTGGCTGCACCTGTGGGCTGTTTCTGCACAACTGGGCCTGGTTACCACCTGCTCCACGATTTTCACTGTCACGCAGGCATTTTGGTGCCAGTGTTTCCGTGTAGTCTTCAGATGGAAAACATTTTTGTTTCCATGGTGCTGGGGTTTATGGCAGTAGTTCATGGGGTTTGCGCAGTTTCAGTTACCGGTGCTGCTGGTAACGGTTGCACAGAGTGCAGTGTTGCCAGCAACAGTGTTACCGGCATCCTGCCTTGTAGTGCGACAGTCCGGAACGTGTGCCAGTAATCGGTATTACCGGCATGTTCTTTCGAGACCGCCACACTTGTAATGAGATCCATTGTCTTCGTAAGTGGCAATACTGGCATTACTAGGCACAGCCAGTATGAATTTGTTCTTACAGTCGTAATGCTTGCAATATTGGGCACAGCCAGCAGGAATAGGTCTTCTAACACTGGCAGAAAAATACTAGAACATATTGTGGGTACATGCATCATGAAGTAGGTTTTACAGTGATAACGTTAGCATATATTGGCCAAATGCATCATGTAAATGGGATGGAAAATGCTTCCCAGTACTGTTGTTGCTCTGGTATCTATTGTAGGTTTTCATGTGTTACATAACCAATTGTATGCCTTTTACACACTTTCTCACAAAATATTTGCTGTAAAACTGCACCATTGTTATTAAAAGAAAGATCTTGGGGGGAGACCCGGCCTGAACCCGCCTTGGTATTTTGGGCTTCCCACACTGTGATATCACTTGTACTCATTATTAAGACATAAACCCTCGACTACTTATTAGGGTTCAAAGTAGTGCTATTAATAATAGAAAGTTGTTGGGATGATTTATCCGGTGATGCTGCTCTATGTACGGTGTATCACAACAGAGAGATGTGGTGTTTTTATTTACTAAAATGTTGTTCATTTAGTGATTGTAATTTTATTGTGGGAGTTTTTGTCTTTTTCTGTGATGTCATTGGCTTTGCTGATAAGTGCCAACTGTGGAACTGGGATGAGCATGTAGCTTGCCTAGGCTACTGATCCTCTCCCAGTCCGCCCCGGGGTGACCCCTCTCTCCTCGCAGGAAGATTTCAAATTGTTTTTCTCTCATCTTGTAATTCATCATGAACAGAAGTAAAAGAAGCATATAAATGTTGATGGTGTTAGGCAGAATCCAGTGCAGTGCCCTTAGGGACCACTACACACAATTAAGACTACAAGTGGTAATGCAAGTTCACCTTTGGTACAAGCCTGTAATACTATGTTAAAGTGGTAGCAGTAGCGGAGCAGCCAGGCCTATCTCAAGAGTATATGAGTAGTAGCAGAGATCACACAAAGGGACCACAATTACTGTGACTCAAGCAAACACTGACTCAAAGTTTCAGGTAAAAAAAATACAAGTACATTTATTTTTAAACCATCTGTTATAAAACACAACACTTCTATAAATTCAAAACCACACGTAAAATACACTACACACAACCAATTCACTTGGTACAGTATAACTCAAGGTAAGTACCCTATGTTTTAACGGACCGGTGTTGTGAAACAAAAGACGTTAACGGGAATAAATATGCGATCACTTTTTGACAGTAATGACAGTTCGTTCTTACTAAAGATACGCGTATCCGCGGCAAGAAATGTTACCGGGGCAAAAAAACACTTAGAACCTGAGTTAACCAGAGAGAGTTGGGGGCAAAAACTATAGGCAATACTTTTGTCAGGGCAGTCACAATCAGCGAACAGTCGTTGACAGAAATAAAAGAGTCAATAGGCCGGAGCCAGTGTCAAGTAGAACCGGGTTCCTGTTGTCGAGGATCACACAGTCGGACAGTTCAAGATTCAACGTTGCCAGGAGTACTTAAATATCGTCAACAGAGGAAGCAAAAGTTATAAGAAGGAGGGAAGATTAGGACAAGCCTTGGGAGAGGAGAAAAAGGATTCACCCTAGTTCCTCAAAGCAGAACACAGTCCCTTATTCAAGGGAGAAGCTCGTGCCACAGCAGTTGTTCCTGGTAGTTTCCTGCAGACCCACGGTTCCTGGAGCTTCGGTCGTGGGGACGAGAAGGAGGACGTCTGCACCACACAGGGATGAAGCCAGCAACAGCGACGGTGAATAAAAGGTGCACTCCTTTAAAACAGGAGAGGCTCTTCAGGTGGCTATCCGGACCACTACAGCAGTGTGCAGCGATTTCGACCACGAAGAGGATCCTCTGGCTGTGGAAGATGAGCTGGTTTACCCCACCAGGCTCAAGGGAAGAAGACTCTGGACTGGATCTTCTCTGGTCGTCGAAGGGTAGATAGCTCAGGACTGCAGCAGGGCTTCACCGGGACAGGGTGGCTGCAGCAGCCATCTTCTTCTACGCTTCTCTTCGGTTCCTTGTAGTTCCAGTGGCAACATTGACTTCCAGCCCAAGAGTCCTGCCTTTTATGCGAAAAACCCCCATTCACACAGCTTGGCTGTCAATCCCGCAGCAGGGGGTTGTCCAGCCCGGACAACCACCTCAGCCAATCATGGCAAAGTGCGACTTGGGTTTCGTAGGATACCCTGGGCAGGGGGTAACTACACCCCTCCCTCACATTCAGCCCACCTAGACACCCAGGCGCCTAGAGGAGAGATTCTTGGCAGAAGCCTGCCAAAAGACAGTAAACAAAGGAGGCAAACCTGGTTTGCTGCGCAAAGTAAAACACAAGAAGGATTTTAACAAAAAGAAATGGCGACTAAATCCGACCGGAGCCAAAAGAAAGAGTATTTGGTCAAGCGGGTTTATGTTCAAGGCTAATATAATAGCCTAAAATAGTGCCACGTTTATATAGTATAAACGCGGTAGAAAAGTTAGGGTAGATACCACTGCCACCAGCCAAGTCTACATGTTAAAAGAGCAAAGCAAGACTCTAGGAGATACAGATAAAAAGGGCTAAGGAGTAACCCTCTCCAGTACTCCATGTAAGGTGGGGTGTACTGGATCTGTGGTTAAATGACTAGGTAAAGTTAATGGCAACTTTACCCTTTTTTCTGGGGGACAGTAGTCAGCCCCAGAAATGGAGTCGGTGGGAAGTCTAAAAGACAATCCTGTGTTACTGCACTGAAGGTGCTTTGTAACGCACAAAAGAAGGGGGCTACTGAAGTGGTGTACTCCAAAGTCCACAATCACAAAAACAGATGAAATACACATGGCAAAACATGGGTGAGAGTGGGGAAAAAGCTCACACTCTTACCAAGTGGAAAAAATAACTCCAGAAATACAGCAAAGCTGCTGGGGGACTCACTGGGTAAGGGAAATTAGCCATTGAACGAGAATTCTCCCTAACAGATGGTAACATATGATTTAAGGGGGAGGTTACAATATTTGGCATAGGACGTTCCAGTCATGGAGGCTGGATGTGATGCAGAAATGCAAGGAGCCAAGGTGGTAGGTACTGTGACGGGTCAGAAAGAGGATGAAGACTCTTTAAGAACATTTTAGACAGGTTTTATTAAATAACAGTCAGAAAGGCGTAGCTCTCACTATGGAGTGTTCCCTACCTAAAGAATAAATAAGGTGCTTGTCAGTTGTCTGTTTTTAAATCTCCAAAAATAATTTGTTCACCGTCCAAAACTATTACTATCTGGTCCCATCACTTATCTTAACAAAATAAAGGCAGGAGAATGACTCCCTTCTCCCACTTCCAACATTGGTTCTCTTGATAAACAGAACTGCCCAAGAAAATAACGTATTTCAGTTCCAACAGTTCTTTTCTAACTGTAGACAGTTGAAATCCCATTTCAGGGAAGTTTTTACTCTGTTCAACTTGATTGGTGGCATAGGCTTTAAATGCCTTTAACTTTTATTTTTATTTGATTTTATTAAAGTTTTCTAAAACATTATACACAACAAAGAGACATTGTTTGGGTTATATCATGAGTATTACATTTCCCCCTCATGTCCCACCCCCAACAACCCTTTGTTGAGCACCAAACAACAACCCCCCTTCCTCTTGTTCCCTAACCCCACAGAACAGAGTCTTCTTCAGCAAATTGAGCATTCAATTGCTCTCAATGTCTTGGCATGTGAGCCTTTCTCCACATGTATCATTAGTCAATGGTTTTGGCCACAGAGTTGGAGAACAGTCTGGAGTGCATTATGGACCTCCTCAGGTAGGGTATCCACATATGGTCAAGTAGTTTGTCTGAATGTGGTCGGAGAGTCACCCAGGCCCTATCCAATGTTCGGTATACATTACGGTCTCTCAGGTGTTAGACATATATTTGTTCACAAAATCGCCCTATAACAGTTCATACTGAATGGATTTCCCATGCAGGGCTGCAGTAATTTTTTACATCGTACAAATATTAGTGGCCACACATAACCATTCTTTCTTTGCAGGTACATTGGCTGTTTTCCAACTCATTACCAGGCAAGCCCGAGGCGCCAACAGGAGTGGAGCTGCGAATCCTGTGATTCTCCTAAGTTCTTCCTCCTGGTCCTCCAAGCCAAACAGTATGAGGAGGGGTCCGGCTGTGCGTTGGATCCCTTCGAGTTCCCTGATCCACCCCAGGACCTCATCCCAGAATATCCTAATACAAGGGCATCCCCACCACATATCCCAATAATCCGCCCTCTGACTGCATTGGCGCCAGCATAGGGGACTCATTGACTGGAACATTTTGGACAGTCTATGTGGATCGTATTGCCATCTGTGTAATAGCTCGATGGCGTGAAGTTTATACTGGCACGCTATCGATATTTGTGCAGCCCCTTTTACACATTTTTCCCCACAAATCAGAGTCTATCCCTGTACCAAGGTCCCTTTCCCACTTGAGCTTCAGGTTTACAGTTGACCCATTCCCAGCTTCTATGAACACCTTGTACATGGCAGAGATTAGGCCCTTTTGCTCTGTTCTCTTATTTAAGAGTTCTTCAAAGAGGGTAAGGTATCTCTGGATTTTCTCTCTCCATTTGTCTGTCATCAGAACTCCCTTAAACTGGCGGAAGAGGAAGACCGGAAGGGGGCCCATTCCTAAAGCCTCCTCCAATTTCACGAGTTACCCTCCCTCCAGTGTTGCCACACTCTCTCGAGACCCGCATCGAACCAGGTTTGGAATCTCTTGTGGCTTGGGATGTCTTCTCGGATACCAGGTGCCCAAATGTCGCTCAGAGGAGATGACCAGGTTGCGATCCCCCACATGTCCACACATTCCCTCCAGACCCCTGATATGGTCCCCAGCAGTGGGTGGTTTCGTATTCTGCATAGTAACTTATTCCTCGGGACCCAGAGCCAAACCGCGACCGTGGCAAAATTGAAATGATCTAGATCTAACCATTGGAACCCCCTTCTGCCCTCTTAGATGGGGGACAAGAATTCTCAGCTGGACTGCCTCATAGTATTTCTTGGGATCCGGTAGGTCCACCCCACCCTTACCTTTGGGGAACGTTAAAACCTCACATGCTACTCTGGTCTTCTTCCCTTGCCATAGAAACCTCAGGATCGCCCTTTTCACCTCGGCAAAGAAGGAGTTTGGGAGTTGGATCGGGAGCATCTGAAATTGATACAAGAATCTTGGCAAGCATACCATCTTTACTGCGTTTAATCTCCCAAGCCATGATATTGGGAGATTTTGCCACTTTTCCAAGTCAGCATGGAAGCTTGAGAGGAGGGCGGGGAAATTAGCATTGTATAGGGAATCTAAATTCTGTGTCACGCTTATTCCCAAATAGCGAAGGGTGTCCCACCAATCAGGAGACCCAATGGAGAACATTTTTCAGTGTCACCTTGATCAGGTTCTTGCAGTGGAAAAAGAATGGACTTGGACCTATTCATCTTAAAGCCGGATAGGTTCCCATATTGCTCAATCAGATGTATTGCTCTAGGTACAAATGTTAGGGGGTTCCATAGGTGAAGCAGCAGGTCATCGGCATATAGGGTCACCTTGTATTCCTTCCCTCCCACCTTAAGTCCCCCTACCCATTGATGGTCTCTAAGTTTCTGGGCTATGGGTTCTAGGGAGTGGGCGAACAGAATTGCTGATAAAGGGCATCCCTGTAGGGTTCCTCTACCAAGGTCAAACCATCTTGAGCAATCACCATTGACCGCTACCGACGCCTTGGGTGACGTGTACACTGCCTACACCCCTCTCCTAAATCTCGTTCCCAATTTTACCTTGCCCAGTACCGCTTCCAAGAAGCTTCATTCAACTCTGTGAAACGCCTTCTCGGCAGCCACTGAGAGGAGGACCGGATCATCTGTCATAATCCTTCATTCATGGATCATGTGCAGTGTCTTCCGCATCATGCCTGCGCCCTGCCTCCCCATTATGAAACCAACCTGGTCTGAGTGTATCAGGCGAGGCAAGAGTGTATTTAGCCTTGCAGCGAGGACTCTTGTGTATATTTTTGTGTCTATGTTCAGCAGGGAAATAGGGCAGTATGATCCGCATTTTTTGGGATCCCTGCCATCCTTGGGGATCACAGTGATGAGTGCTCGCCAAAAGGAGTCAGGGGCAATACCTGTGTCTAGAATATTATTAAACAACTCCCCATAAAGGGGAGGAAGGATGAGAGAAAGGACTTGTAGAAGCCTGCCGTGTAACCATCCTCCCCAGGGGCTTTCCCTAGCGGCAGCCATTTCACAGTCATTTTAATTTCTTCTGCTGTTATCGGGGCATCCAGTTCATTAGCCTCATCAGGGGAGAGTTTTGGCATGTCTACACTCTCTAGGTGTTCCTCTGTCTTTAACCTTGCGTGATCAGTCTCGGTTTTATAAAGAGTCTCATAATAAGTCGCGAATGCCTCCGGGATTCCCTCCCTCCCTGTATTCTGGGTGTCTACCCCCTCTTCTATAGCCACTACCAATCTCTCAGCGCGTTGTCCATGGAGCCTGGCGGCCAGGAGCGTGTCCATCTTGTCCTTCTTCCCATAATACTTTTGTTTGAGGAGCTGCAGTTTTCGAACTATCTGCCCTTCTTCTGGTAGTAGGCGCTCCTCTCTCTGTTGTCTGGCCCCCAGAATCCTCTCTGCTCTCCCCTCTGAGGTAGTCCACGCCATTTCGTCTAACCGGGTTATCTCCTTCCTCAGTCTGGTCCCAATCAGTGCCCTCTCTCTCTTTTTACTTGCCCCTTCCTTGATCAGAATCCCCGCCATGTCGCTTTCCCTGCCTCCAACACTGTTGTCTTCGATACCTCTCTTGTGTGGTTTACTTATATCCATTTCTGTCTGGAACACACATGGTCCTTCCACAGAGTCTCATTACATCTCCACGTTGATCCCTTGTGTGGAGGCCTGCCCAGTCCAGATCAACTGTGACCATGCCATGGTCAGACCAGGTGATCGGAGAGATCTCTGAGCCTGTGAGTTTAAAATCCCCCTAATGTAACGTGTCCCTCGGCCTCCAGCATTATTTTTGGGAGCATCTTCTGCAAGATTCAGGGTTGTCCGGCATTGGGAGAGTAGAGCGTTGCCAGTATTACAGTTATGTTTTGTGTGGTGCCTACTATCAAAAGTGCTCTCCCCTCCACATCAGTACATACCTTGGTGATATCAAGTTTTAGACCTCTCCTGATCAGAATCCCCACCCCCGCCTTCCTCAGTGGGCCGGAACCTCAATTTCAGGTTCAGAATCCTACGTTCCTCTCCAAGCGCATATTTGGTTTCTTGGAGAAACATCACATCCAGCCTCATTCTCCTAAACACCCTTGCCACTAGGGACCTCTTTGTTGGTGAGTTCAGCCCCTTGACATTCAGTGTCCCAGCCCTGAAGAGGTTGCCTTTTTGTGGATCTAGTTCTACTGCCAATTCTTTCCACTGTACTCCCGCAGACCCTTTAGTAAGGCCCAGCGGCCAGGTTATTGGTTCAGCCCACATGTTACTGCTTGCTTTGTGCTTGTCAGCGATGCACTGTAATGTTTCACCAGAGTGGGTATGTGTGTGTTGGGGGTGGGGGGAGGGGATTACAGGCTCAGGCCAAGAATCCTCATCGGACGGGGTGGGCAGTTGTGCACTTCGTATTGTCTCGACGCTCCCTGGGCGTTGGTCGGCATCTAATCCAGCTTGGTTTCCCTGAGACAACAAAGGAGGGCACACGCCCCAAGGTTGGGGGCCCAGCCCTTCGTTGCTTCTCCTCAGTTCATGGAGGCTTGTTTTTGCTTTGTGGCAATTACCTTCAGCAGTGTGGTCCTGCTATATCAGGGAGGGGTTGTGAGATGTGGGTGATTGTAACGCCCGTAGTAGTAAAAATCCTTAGCGCCCCCACCCCCCATCGGGTCGGTGTGTGGCCCCTCTGGCGTCCTTTAGACTGACTGCTGGCCTACACCTGCGTGGAGACCAGTATCCCCTCCACCCTCGAACCGCACCAGAGCAGTTTGCTCAGTGCGCTGTTCCCCTTGGGGCAGGGTGGACCCACTGCTCGCCGCAAATGGTCGCCTCGGGTTGTGTGCTGTAGATCTTCAGTAGGAGTGATACTGTCGGGGGGTCCTAAGGTGTGTAGAGTCCACGTTGTACCGGAGAGTGCGCTTTTCTAGGAGGCAGACCCTGTGGGCACGGTATCCAAGGCCTACTTGCTTTGTTCCAGGGAGGCCTCTATCCCTCAACACAGAACGAGGTCCAGACCTTGTGTCACTGGCGTGGTCCAAGCCTTTGGAGGGTTTGTGAGAGAGCCCCTCGGGTATTCACAATCCCGCTGTTGCACTGCCTGCAGGCCCCCCCAAAGTCACCTCAATGCCGGTGCAGCTCCTGGGTGGACGTGATGCGGCTGAGGATCAGCCCTCACCACGGAGTTCCTATCTAGGCGAGGACGTATGTTAAGCAGTTCACATGTTCCGGGCAGGCGCTTCTCACTCTCAATCCCGGCAGGGAGAGGGTGGGGGGGGGGGGTTTGCTAGCCCTTTGGTGTTTATGATTCAGGAATGTGTGATCATTTACTGGGTATGGGCAATGACTGCGCAAAGTTGGGGCCGCCTCCCCTTACCTGAACGTATGCCTCCATGCGGTCTTGTTTTTCCGTGTCTTGCAGGGGAGAGCCGGTAATGCAACTCGGCAGAGGTCTGTTACTTCTTCTGGTTGGGGGCGGGTTCTCCCTGCCACAGCGAGGTGCTTTGCCGCGTATAGTCGATTTGGTTCAGCCACCAGGCTGCGCAGACGGCCTCCCTGGGGATCGCACGTCTCCAGCGATGGGGACCTTCTCAGGCAGACACACCCGCCCAGTGCTGTACGGAATGAGCCTTCTCACTTCTATAACTCTGTGATCCATATGCAGGGGTCCCACTCCTCACGTGGCGCGGACACTGTCTCCTTTGCCCAATCCTCCACATGCACAGGAGTCACAGATGCACGACTGGTCCACACTAGCACTGAAAGGGGCGGGGTTCGCAGGTCCCTCATCACCCAATAGCAGGTTTGTGACGGCGGCGTGTCCCTTCCTCAGATGCTGCGCATTGCTCCACGCTGACTAACCGCAAGATTCCGTCTGTTGGCTGGTTGGGCTTTCACTTTCAGTCTTTAACTTAACAAGTGATTCCTCAGTGTCCCTGAGGTGAATCTCTCCGCTCTTTTTCTCAGCACCCGGAGAGGGGGTTCATAAGGCTTGTGGGCCGAATATCTCCACGTTGGGGGGTCCAAAGTGGAGGCTCAGACCCTCTTGTAGGACCGTAGATCCAGGAGCTCACGTGGAGGTGGACTTCATCCACGTGCCCCCTGGTGGCCACACCTGCCTTTAACTTTTGATATTCTCTTTCACTGGTTTCACAGCCTTTTGCTTTGGGCATCACCCAGGCTTTCCTTTCTTGTATTCACATTAATAAGGTTTCTCTCTCTTCATGCGGGTCCCTTTCCAGGAACCATACTCTTTTTCTTTATTCTATCAAAGTTCACGTTTAGTAAACATACTGTATTTCTACTTTCCTCGCCTCCAACCTGAGAGGTTGTTTTCCATAAATCTATTTATTTATTTTAATTTTTATAAATCATCACATGCCCATAGGCCTCAGAGCGCACAGAAAAAACAACAAGACAAACCCCAAAGAAGCAAAGAAGAAATTCATTCAGGAGCAGGCAACATAAAAGGACAACTAGATTAGCCCAGGCAGAGGTTAAAGAGATGAGTTTTAATTGCTTTCTTGAAAGAGGTGAGATTACCAGCTTGATGCATAGAGGCAGGAGGAAGATTCCACAATAGAGGTGCCTGAACATCAAAGCTAGTCCCTCCAAGGTGGGCCAGTTTGAATCTTGGATAGATAAAGATAGGCGCCATAAAAGTACAAAGGTTCCTAGAAATGAGATTTGGTTTTACACAATCTAAGAGATAAGTCGGGCATGATTGAGAATGGCATTTAAAAGCCAGGGTCAGGATTTTGTGAGTGATCCTTCCTTTAATAGGAAGCCAATACAATGCTTTCCTGCCGACGGAAACGTGTGCACATCGAGAAAGACCCAATGTTGCTCGGACTGGGTTATTCTGGGTTACTTGCAGGGTCCGAGAGCTGTAGTACGCGCCAACAGGCTGTTACAATAGTCAAGTCTTGAACTGACGAGAGCAGTGGCTAGTGAGGCACAGTTCTCGTCAGTAATAAAAGGACAAATGTAATTTATGCGTTTGGTGATGAGCCCACATGTGGAGCGAACGTAAGAGACATGAGGCCTCATGGATAGTACCTCGTCAAGAACTACCCCCAACGTCTTGACTTTCTTCAAGACGGCAATAATATTGCCTGCAATCCGAAAGTTAGAATACTCAAGCGCCAACTTGCTCAGAGCTGTTTTGGAAGCAAAAATCAAAAGTTCTGTTTTCTTGCAGTTGAGTGCTAATGAATTGCATTCCATCCAGGCGTGGATGGCGTTGTGGATGTAATTTACAGCGCATAGGTCCTGCTCATAATGACCGCTGAGCTGAAGAACAACCTGAGTATCATCAGCGTAGTTGGTATAATGGACGCCCAGGGCTTCTAACAGGTCAAGCAGGGGCAGGATATATTATATGTTGAATAGAATCAGAGACAAGCAGGAGCCCTGGGAGACACCGCATGTTTGGATGGCAGGTGAAGAGTGATCATCCCCAGCGAATACCTAGACAGTCCAGGTCCCAAAGAGGAGGATATCCAACTGGATGATAAAGTGGAGGAGTGGGCGACCTCCCAGAGCCTAGTCACTAGTACAGCGTGGTCTACTAGATCGAAGGCAGCAGAGAGGTCCAGAAGCATCAGCAGGGCAGGATTTGCCATGCCGGCCAGAGTAGATTTGAGCTCTAGCATGGCGGTCTCTGTCCCGTGCTGTGCTCTGTAGCCGCAGGCCGCCGCCGAGGTGGAGAGAGGAGGCTATTGTCGCAGGCCCAAGATTTTATGTTCGTCAATGTGTTTTTGAAATTGAAGATAGGGCAATTTATCCAAGATTTTTTATTATGAATGGCACGTTAGTAATGGGCCTGTAGGTGTCAGTAACCGATGGATCCAGATTGGCGTTCTTGAGCAAGGGTGTAACCCACGCAACCTTAAGGGAGGATGGAACTACGCCCTCATCAAATGAGAGGTTGATGAGTTTCATCAACCAAGGCACCAGAAGTTAGAGGGAATCCTTAAAAAATGTCAGTAGTAGGAGAATTCCAGGATGGCCGCAGGCACTGTGTGACGTGCCGAACGGCAGCTCCGGTACCCAAGGCCTAGTTCGGTTGGCCCCACCACCCCCCCGCACAGGGGCACAGGGTCCTGGTGCCAGGAAGCACAGAGAACACAGCGGGGCAGCCCCGCGGCGCTCTGGAGCCCCCGTGGCACCTCCAGCGAGACGTAGCTCGGAGGAGTGGGGCTCCCTCCCCCTTCCCCCCAGGAGACAGGACGGGTGCCGCGGGCCGGCAGAAGAGCCCGCAAAGAGGAGCCGGGGACCCGGCGTCACGCCGGGACTGTGTGAAGGGGAGGGGAGGGTAACCCCCCCCCCCCGGCGGAGAGTGAACGGGAGGACCGTGACATGGAAGAAGCCCGGCAAGGAAGCCCAGCCCTAGGCGATATGGGTGAAGTTGGTGGCTGGAGGAACGCAACGCGGATAGGAGGGGTGGGGGTCCCCCCCGGAAAGGCACCCATATAAGACCCTGCAGCAGGCTGCTGAGGGCCCCAATGAGTAGCAGGCAGTCGGTGGGGGCCCCAGAGGAGGGGTGGACTTGATCCAATAGCAGACGGTGCCTCAGGCAGGGGTAAAGAGCCCAAAGAACGGATGCTGAAATGCCTGCACCCCCTACCTGCGTCAAGCTGGAGCAGAGGTGAGGAGTGTGGCAGTGGGGAGGAAGGGGAGAGAGGAAGACTGAGCACATCCACGAGTGAGAAGAGCAGGCCCCCCACAAAGAGAACGAGAGAGGGGTGCGGGGGACGCCCAGACGAGCGGCTGGAAGGAGCAAGCACCGGCCGCCGCCGAGGTGGCGAGAGGAGGCTGTTAGGCAGAATCCTGTGCGGTTCCCTTAGGGAGCACTACAGAGATTACAGGTGAGAGAAATAAATCCCCTTTGGTATCAGTCTGTACCACAAAGATTTAGTTGGTAGCTGTGGCTGAGCAGTCAGACTTATCTCAAGAGGGAGATGAGCAGTATTCAGGGTTTACACAATAGGCCTACAGTACTATGGTACAAGGACACACTGACCAAAGCTTTGTATTAAAAAGTAGATATATATTTATTTTATACACTTCTAGTAAAACACATTTATCACAGTTCTTAAAGCAAGTTAAATTCAGTCAAAGAAAGTATACACACTCCCTAGTTAAATTGCAGACCAAGTGAACCAGAGTGAAAACTGACTAAAACGGCACAGTGAAAACCACACACAAGGGAGGCTATCAATTTCTCACAAGGGGGGGAAAGCACAAGTTATTCAGAAATATCTTCTTAAACACCCTAGCAACACTTCCCATAAGTGTGTGAACCAGTTTAAGCAAGACAGTGCATCAGTATAGGAAATACTTCAATGAAAACTGAGCAAAATAGCATTTCACAAGTTTTTAAAAAAGGGAAGAAAAGGGCAGTTATAAGTAGGTGCACCAACACAGTTCTAATTGAGAAGCAATCGAAATAAGGCAGTTGTAACAAACGTAGCCAGAGTCCATAGGCCTGTGCCAGAGTCAGTGGTACAGGGCAAGGGCCCAGGAGCAAAATGTTCTTGTAGCTGCAGTCCGGTCTTTAGTTAACGATTTCGAAAAGGTGGATGCAGAAGGTGAAAGACAATGTTAAGAGAGAGGGGCGGCCAACCCAACAGGTAGGTAAAGGATTTAAAACATCTTTAGAGCTACCGCGAAGAAAGAGCGGCCTGGCGGTACAATGTACCTTTAAAATGAAGAAGTGGCTCCTGCGGTGGCGGTTGTTCCTGGTAGTTCCTGCAGTTTGGGGGATCCAGCAGAGGAAGAGAGGCTCTCATCGTGGAAGGTTCGAGTTACTGTACTACCCAGGGATGAAACCAGCCGCGGTGCTGCCCGACGAATAAAAGGTACGCTCCTTTAAATCGCGGTCCGGGTGGACGGGTGCCTGGCTATCCGGTCTACAAGTACAGGGTACTGGCGATTCGACCAGGGCAGGTCCTGGAAGGCGATTGGCAAACTGGTTGGCCCCACCAGCTCAAGGGAAGAAGGCTTCTTTCAGATGAAGATCTTCTCTCGTTGTGTGGAGAAAAGTGGTGAGACGCTGCAGCAGGGCTTCACTAATGGTTTAGTTGTTGCAGCGGTCTTTGGCTTCTCTCCTCTTCGGCTTCTTAGTCCTAGTGGCGACGTCTTGCCCTTCCATTCCTCAGGACCCTGCTTTTATGCAAAAAGATCCTCATTCATGCAGCTTAGCTGTCACTCACACAGTGGAGTGGTCATCTTGACGGGAGACCCTCCAGCCTATCAAGATAGAGTGCGACATGGGTTGCTGAGGCAACCCTGTCCAGGGGTCCTACTCCCCCTCTCACACAATGGACCCACCCCAGACTCAGTGGCACCGAAAGGAGGGCTTCTTGGCAGAAGCCCGGCAAAAGGACGAACAAAGGATCCCCGATCTGGGTTAGGAGTTTAAAGAAAGACACGAGAAAGAAGTTATATTAAAGTTCTGGCAAATAAAACCTACCAGAGTAAAGTTAATATTAAAATACACCAGCGGTATGTTAGAGGCTGTCAGAAAAAGTGGTAGCCTCGAACAATGGGAAAATCCCATAGGAAAATATTCACGGTCGAATATTTTTGGTAGTAACCACTGCCACCAGCCAGAAACTTTTGAGAGGGGGACTGTACGGTACCCTCTCGAAAATGAACATAAGGGAAAAACTATTAGCCCTTCCCAGTACTTCCATAGTAAGATGGGTTGTACTGGTTTAGTTCACAAAAACTGACTAGTAAAGTCAATGAGGACTTTACATGCCCTGGGAGACAGTAGTCAGTCCCAGGGTGTGGAGTCTATGTTTGGTGGTGGCTACGACACCCCTGTGTTACTGCACGGAGGGTGCTGTGTAACATATGTGAATAAAGATGGTTCCTATGGAGGGGAGAGAAACTCCATAGGCATTAAACACAAAAATAGCCTAGAACACACATAGCAAAAAATGCCTAATAGTGGGGAAAAGAGTCTCACTCTTAGCAGGAAAAAAAACAAACCCTTCAAAACCAGCAAAGCTGCTGAGGGACTCTATAGGTAAGGGAAATTAGCCATAAAATGAGAATTCTCCCTAACAGAGCGTGGATAAGAGTAAGGTCCTTGCTGGGCAGAGGACCCCCACGCGGCCAGAGCAACCTAGGGTCTGGAGGACAGTGCAGCCCTCCAAACGGGAGAGGGAGTACCAGCAAGCATACAATTTTGAAGGGGTGGTGGAAGCCCCGAGTTGGAGGGGCAACAGTGGTATTGTCCCACCCTGGTCCCCAGGGTGGCAGACGGAAGAACAAGCTCCTGTGCCTGATCTGACGGGGGAGCAGGCAGCTGGAAGGGAGCGGAGTGCTGCGAACAGGGACTGAGATGCACCCCCGACCTTGGGTGAAAAGGGGGGAGCGGCCCACGGGCCTGAACGACAATAAGGTGGTGAGGAGTGGAAGTCCACCGGACGAGACTGGGCAAAATCACATAGCGGCCGAGACAGTCATCTACAGTGCGGAGGACCCGGTTCAAGCCGTAAGAGAGCCTTCCAGGCAACCGCAGAGACAGTGGGGATCTCGGTCGCTGGTGAACGACGCCGCTAAGCTGCAGAGTGGACCTACCATCGATGTCTTCCAGGTCCAGGGGGAGGGCAGGGAAAGCTGTTCACCTTGTGGGCGAATCCCAGGGAACTTTGACTGCGCTCTGGCCAGCAATAGAAGGCAGAGACCTTGGCAAAGGAGGGGGTGATCAGTCGAGGGAGGCACAGAACAAGGAAGGACCTGAGGTACCGATGCAGATGACGAGACAAGACCTCAGAGGGGAAATGCAAAACCTGAGAGACTCCCTGGCCAAAAACTTTCAACAGCAATTTCAATTAATGAAGAGCGACTTAAACACAGCATTAGGAGAACTGTGGCAGGAGACAGCCCAGCTGGGGGAGAGGACAGATCT
Organism: Ambystoma mexicanum; assembly: GCF_040938575.1. Classification (NCBI taxonomy): domain Eukaryota; kingdom Metazoa; phylum Chordata; class Amphibia; order Caudata; family Ambystomatidae; genus Ambystoma; species Ambystoma mexicanum. The sequence continues at coordinate 664,513,008 of NC_090935.1, read as the reverse complement.
TTTGGAAAGGGGCCTCCAAGAGTGCGAAAGGGACACAATAGCAAATGGAGAGGCCATAGATCGATTGGACATTGCAACAAAGACGTTGGAGGCAACAATCGAGGACTTGGAGAACAGATCCCGAAGGGTCAATATCACAATTAAGTTGTTGCCGGAGACCGTCACCGATAAACAATTGAGGGGGGAGGTCCAGGGAGTCTTTGCAAGGCTCCTGGGGGAGGAATCCCCGGGTGTGATTGATCTAGACAGGGTCCAAAGGGTGGGCCGGACACCTGGGGGACCGAACTCCAGACCACAGGATGTGTTGGCAGCTTTTGCTCGGTATGGTCAAAAAGAGGCGGTATCGAGGGCGGCGAGGCAGAGTGAACCAGTGCTTTATAAAGGACAAGAAATGTCTTTATTCCAGGACCTAGCCGCCAGTACGCTGGTGAAGAGAAGGCATATGGGCCTGGTTGTAAGGGAGCTGGCCAAGAAGGGGATAAAGTACAAATGGTCCTTCCCATTCGGGTTGGTGTTCGAGTGGGAGAAGAGCCAGAGGCGAGCTACTACCCTTCAGGAGGCAGCCGGTATAATCCGACTGGATCTAGAAGACGGGGGGGCTGAGGAGACGGGCCCCCAGGCCAGGGGCAAACAAAGGGAGAGAGGCAGACCATGGGAATGGTCCGCGGTGGGGGAGGGGGCTAGAGGTAGGAGGAAGGTGGCGCCGTGGGGGCCAGTGGCGGTGGAAGCGGGCAGTATCAAAGAAGGGAGGAGTGGGGGTAGCATGGGAGAGTCTGGGTGCATTGACTCTCGGTAGGAGGCCTTATTCTTGGGGGTGGTGGAAACAGGGATCTACTATAGGGGCCTGGGAGGATGGAGCTGAAAACATCCTGGAACAAGTAACGACAGGAGTGTCCGAGGGGGCAGGGTGGACGGGTTCGGGGGAAGGGGGAGGGTGCGGTTTCACCCCAAGTTGGGGATTCAGGGTGGGCAAGGGAGAGGAGGGGTAGGGAGGGGGTTTTGGGGGGGACATAGCAGTCAATGGAGTAGAGTGGACTTGGGGGAATGGGAGGGGTAGTAGGAGGGAGAGGTGGTCAGAGCCCCCACAGAAGGGGGGGGTATGCCCTGGGCAAACCCGGGGAAGGGATGGTGGAATGGCCAAGGAGGGTGCACTGTGCTTCAACACAGCCTTTAGGTGGTTAACACATAATGTGAGGGGGCTAAACTCCCCCCTCAAACAAACAAAACTGGAGCAATTTACTAGGTCCCACAAACCGGATGTGCTGGTGTTGCAGGGGACCCATTTGTTAAGGCAGGACCAGGGCCGATTGCGCTTGAAGGGATTCCAACAGATATTGTTCGCATCAGGTTCCACAAAGAAGGGGGGGGTAGCCCTGGCTTTTAGGAGGGGGATACATTTTAGAACCCAGGATATTCTTAGGGATGCTAACGGGAGATACATTATGGTGAGGGGGGAGATAATGGGCTCGCTCTACACCATTGCATTGGTGTATGGCCCTAATGTGGGTCACGACCAGTTCTTGCGCGAAACACTGGCCATCTTAGAGAACTTTGCGAGGGGACATGTGATACTGATGGGAGATTTCAATCTTGCTTGGGATAGGAGGCAGGACAGATCCCAGCATGAGAGAGGAGAGGGCGGTGTGGTGGCTTCTCCCCAGCTGAAGGAGAGATGGAAGGAGGCCGGACTACGAGATGTATGGAGAGAACTACAGGGAGAAGAGGAGGGGTTTACATTTCTTTACTCCCAATAGAACCCAGTCCCGAATTGATTACATCTGGGTATCCGCTAGCCTGGTTGGTTGGGTGGAGTCTGTCGAGGTGGGTCCTCTGGGGATAGCCGACCACAAGGTAGTGCAGATAAAAATGCAGCTGTGGCGGAAATACCTGGGAGAACTTCTGAGGGACCAAGTGCTACGGGATGAGATTGGGGGCAAGATCCGGGACTTCTTTGTGAGGAACAATAGTTTGGACACGAGTCAGAGCACAAGGTGGGACACCTTCAAGGCGACTCTGAGGGGGGAACTCGTCGCTATGAAGGCAGAGAGAAATAGGCTAATCAGAGGTCTAGAAACTCAGTTGGAAAATGAGGTGGAGGCCACCAGGGCGCGGGTACAGAGACCCCTACAAGGAAGGTATATAGGGAATATAGGTTAGCGGAAGGCCAGCTGGGTATTTTAAGGACCAAAAAAGCAGAAGAAGCAATGCTCAGGGTGAGGCAAACATTCTACGCAAAGGCCAATAAGGCAGACTCATTCCTGGCTCACCTCCTGAGGGGACAAAGGGAGCAGAGGTTATAATGGCTATCAAGGATGAGAGCTGAGGGAGACTCACCCGGGCCGAAGAGATAAAGGGGAGACTAACTGAATTTTATGAAGCACTATACACTTCACAGGACCCACAGCTTCGCCTGCAGAGAGAGTTCTTGGGGGCCCTGCCTCTCCCGCGACTATCTCGGGAGGAAGGCAATGATCTGGGCCGACCCATCACGGAGGACGAGGTGTGAGCTACCATAGTGTCACTCCCCTGTAATAAGGCTCCAGGACCTGACGGTTACCCAGCCTCCTTTTATAAAACCAACTCCCATGTATTGGTCCCGCACTTAACACAATTATTCAACACGTTCGGAGCTAGGGGCGGAATTACCCCTTCGATGGAGGAGGCCAAAATTACGCTTATCCATAAAGCGAGGAAGGACCCGGAGGAATGTACTTCCTATCAGCCTATCGCCCCTATAGACACAGAGGCAAAACATTTTACTAAAATATTGGAGAAGCGCCTGGAAAAGCATCTACCCTCACTGATCCACCAAGATCAGGCAGGATTCGTGCTGGGAAGGCAAACCGCCGACAATATCAGGTGGGTGGCTCACTTGGTGAAGTCACTTAAGATGTCCACTCCGGTGATCCTCTTAGCGCTTGACGCGAAAAGGCATTCGATCGGGTGGAGTGGTCGTTCTTATTCCAGGTGATGGAAAAAATGGGCCTGGGGACGGGTTACATAAATATGATCACTGCTAACTATAAGAATCTCACGTTGCGTATTTTAGTGAATGGAGAAATGTCTCAACCATTCAGTCTGAAGCGGGGGACGAAACAGGGGTGCCCCTTCTCCCAGTTGCTTTATGCAATATACTTAGAACCCCTTCTCCTGGCAATACGAGAGGCAGAAGATATTCAGGGTATACCATTTGGGGGAGGCCAGCACAAGGTGGCGGCTTTTGCCGATGACATGTTGCTCACATTGACAAACCCAAAGGAGTCCATCAAGGCAAGCATAGAATTACTACCCAAATTTGGGGAGCTCTCGGGTTTGAGGGTTAACTTCCAGAAATCAGAGTTAATTAACCTGTCCTTAGGGGAGCATGAAGCGGAGGAGACAAGGGCAATTTCCCTGATCAAATGGAGTCCGACAGGGCTGCAATATTTGGGGGTCAGGATAACCCCCTTGCTGGCAGGCTGTTACGGGGTGAACTATGAGCCCATGCTATCAGCAATCAAAAAAGACCTAAGGAAATGGGGCGCCCTAAGGATATCCTGGTTCTCAAAATGGCGGTTCTCCCCCGTGTACTCTATTTCAGGCTAGTCCCCTGCCTGTCCCAGCAAGCTTTTTTAAGAAGATAGATCAGACAGTCAAGGAATTTGTTTGGGAGGGCAAGAGGCCGCGCCTGTCCAGGCGGCTACTGATGGCGTCCAGGGAGGAGGGGGGCCTGGCTTTCCCCGATTTTCCCCGTTACCATGAAGCTGCACAGCTTAGGGTAATTAGGGAATGGTTCTCGGAAGACTACCTTAAGCATTGGGTGAAAATGGACAGAGCAGTAGCTCGGCATCCATTCGACTCCAAGGGGGGATTGCCAGTATTACCAGCACCAATAATACTGGTGCCAGTACTACCAGCTCTTTTTTGCTTGTGGGGTGCCTGACTTACCTCTAGCTCTTGGCTGGAGGTAAATCAGGCCACGCCACCAACAAACTTGTAGTATGCTTGTACAGGAACGTGCCAGTAAACAGAATTATCGGCACGTTAATTTGAGACTAGCAAAACTATAATGATCCTCTATATGTTTGACAACAATTATTAGAAATATTATACAACAGACATGTGGGCCAACAAGTTTCAATCGCCTATTCTAAAGTGGGATTTTTTATCAGGGACAACCCAAGTTAGTGATGTTGGTTGTTTTTAGAGGAAGGTCACAGTGTTAAATGTGGTCAGTGTTCGAAAATTTTGTTTCCCTAAGGTAAAAGAGAACAGATATAAATAAAATCTAGGTCTCTTAATCGCACACTAATACAATAAGAGTAGGATATAACACATATTTCCTACTCACTTCAATCCTTTTGAGGCATTTGTATGTAGCTAGATGATAATTATTATATTAACCTGGTCACTTCATTAAGAAGTGCAAATCTGATCAGGAATAAAATAAGTATTGTGTAAGTATGTTTTTAGAAAAAGAGATACAGGAGCCCCCCTGCGAGAATTAACACAGCCTAATGACCTGTTCCATGGGAAGGTACCCACTCGAGAGTCTGCAGCCACATTTTAGCTCACTGTACCTTTCACAAAGGAGGAATAACTATTTGCCTTTGTCCCACCAGAAATGCTAGCCAATCCTCCTTTAAACAAGAGTACCAACAGCAACCCCAGACACATGTTTCGGCCTAGTCGGGCCTCATCAGTGAGGTGGAGCTGGGATTTCTGTTGGTACTCTTGTTCAGAGGAGATTTGCCTGGAATTTCAGTGCTGGACTGTCTTTGGGCGGGACAAAGACTTATATGCATATGGACATTTCTCCTCTGTGAAAAGCACAGTGAGCTAAAACATGGTTGAGACTTTCCCAGGGGCCATCCTCCCAAGAACAGGTCAATGGGCTGTGTTCGTGCCGGTAGAGGGACTCCCCACACCACCTTTTGCATAACTATGTTTTTAGGGTCATGTGATCAATCCTTGGATTTCGTCACTTTTAACCCGGGGGCAAACTCCTTCCATGGAGCCTGGTAGGTGAGGCCGCTACCAGATAGTCCGCTAGGGGTTGGTACTCATTGGGTGGATCTCATGAGGACGGAAAACCCCTATGGGATTCGGGATGACCTGGGGAGAACATGGTATCACCATAGTAGACTGTGAGAAACCTGAGGGTATTCTCCCAAGTATCAGGTGGCAAGTGAAGGGCTGGCGCTCTCAGATCCCAACGCTGGGGGTGGACGTGCGAGGGAGGATCACCTGGGTAGGGGAGCCCGGGTTGTGCTCGGGGAATTACCCCAGGTGAAACACAGTATTATACCGAGGAAGAAGGTGAAGGGGATGAAGTTCCTGAGGTTTTCTTTGGTTATTCCACCTCTACCTCTATTCCACCCAAAGAAGCTCCCTTAATAAAATCCAATCACCCCCTACAGCTCTGGTAAAGCAACTAGGAGCCTAAACCCTGTTACACTCGGAAACTACGTCTCCCAGAATCCCTGTTTTCCTATGTCCTACCCGAATACTCCTTGTCATTCTCCTTCCCATCGCTCTGATTATTTCCCGCACTCTCAACCTGTTCAGATAAAATACTACCGTTCCCACAATCCACCTTGTTTATTTCATGATAAAAGTCCCAATCATTCTCGTTTGCTTCACAAACCCTACCAATCTCACCCTTCTGAATTTACCAACTCCCCTAGGATGAAGAATATAATTTCTCATGACAAACCCCCCTTTTTGACAAACACTTTCTTACCCCGTGCAAGACGGCAGACTAACCGTAGAGCTGTTTACCTGACATGTCCCGATACAAGGCTCAGGCAGAGTCAGGCAATTAACCAGAATCACACACACACCTGACGGCCCTTTCCTTTCCCCAGAGGGATAAAAGGTGGATCAAGAGAGCACAAGAGGAGCAAGGCAGACCGCATGACGAGACAGCTAATAAAGCACGGCAGTTTAAGAGGAGGAGAAAGGAGGCGAGAACCGAAAGGCTGACAAGGAGGAAAGTGACCTCCGTGGAAGCAATCGTAAGACTGCAAACAAAAGCTCAAGTGTGTTGCAGCAGTTGTCAGCAGTACACAGAGCATGCCTACGCTGATAAGCAGGATCGAGGAAGATGCCTGCTACCGTGGTACCGGCCTTGACTCCAGATACAAAGAAAACCAAACGGTTCATCACAGCCGGTGAGTCGAGAGGAGAACCGATAAGAAAGCGAACTGTGTTGAATGAAAGTCGCAAAGTGGCAAATTGAAAGAAGTTCAAAGAACTGTAAGAATTAAGGGGGAAACCCAGTTCCAGAGGGATCCGGCTCCACGTGGGTGCTCCCTCGAGAGACACTAGTTTATTCCAGCAAGCATTGAAACTACTGATACCAGAAGTACCTTGGGAGAGCCGCTCAAATAGGTCAAAGTGGTCATACAATGGGTCTAGCAAAATCTCTGTACAGTCGAAAGTCAGGTAAGTGAATCCTGCATCAAGGAAATATAAAGTGGCAAGAGCGAACCCGACAGGAGGGATGCCAATGAAGAGGGGCAAAGTCTAAAGTCCCAAGAAACAGTGTGTTGACAAAAGTGAACCCGGCAGAGGGAGGTCGAAAGGAAACTGTTTAAAAAGACATTAAGATTTGTGAACGCTAAGGACACCAATAGCTTTGCAAAAGCCAGAGTGAACACGACGGAGGAAGGCAAATGTTCGAAAAGGATCTGAGCCAGGAAGAGGGAGATCCAGACATGAGGAGCCATCACCCCAATGACACATGAATGCAATCAAGAAAGCATTTTGAATACAAGCCAGAGTGAACCCGATGGGAGGGAGGGTGATATTCAAGAGGGGCCTGCACCCAGAAGAGGGGGACCTAGGGGTGAAGCATCACCTCAAGTACAATGCGAAAATGATTTTTTGTTATGTTGAACCTATCAGGCCATAGGAAGCAAGAATGCTAACCTCCAAAGGTCCCAATATCGATAATAACTGTTAGGGGGTCTCCGCCCGGAAGAGGGGAACCCAGGGGTGAAGGCATCCTGACTTATTATTTGTGAACACTTACTTCTTTCTTGTGAATCCTATCCCACACTTTTGGTATTTAGTTGTAAGGATTGGCAATAGTTTTTTTTAGTATAGGGCCTTTTATTTCAACAAGACGCCACTAGGCCTGCCTTATTTTGATTTAATGGTCATAGCTTGCATCCAACTTAGATTTAGGTTTAGATTTAGCGTTTTATCCACCTTACCTACACAGTTGAATAAACACCTTTCAACTGTGATCACTTGTGTCTGTATATTCTTGATACCATGTCATCCTTACATGACCTAACCCTAGCATACCTTCCTATCCCCTACCTGTAACACCCTCACTAGTGCACCCATGTACCTTTCCCATACCAGTAATGTACTGAGACGAGGAAGAATGTAGACTCCACAAGCGACTTGGATCACCTATGTACTGAGGTGAGGGAGAGACCAACCAAACCACTGGGAGTTCGCAAAATCTTTACTGGGACGAAGAAGATATGCGTAATAATTAAGATCACCTTTAGAAACCATTGTGAGCGATTTAGTCTACACAGACTTTCTACTGGTCAGAACGTACCTAAAAAAGAAGAGGGAGATTCAGACCAAGAGAAAGATCCTCGAAGAACCTGATGCTTTATGGCACACTGGAGGGACTGGGACGTCGAAACAGTAACGGACAGGACGCTCGCCTAACGGCAGAGGCATCCCTGACAGATCTACCGTGCTTGGGTAGAAGCGGGATGCCAGAGCTCAGGCAACCAGCTGGACGAAGCAGCTGGAGCTTGTCACCCACGCAGAGCATGCCGCCCGAAAGCAGGAAGCTGCTGCTGAACCGCCACAGAGCCAAGGAAGAGAAGGAGGGACCAAGAGACCCAGAAGCAGCGATATACCCATACCCAGTCAATAGTGACATCCAAAGTCATCTTCTTCGTGGCCGTCCCTGGCGGACTGAGAAGCCAGTGATACCTAAACTACGGGATAAAGAAGAAAGGCCATACAGAGGGGTCTGGGACTCAAAAAGAAATACCTACTAAAGGGTCTAGGACCCAACAGAGAGAGGCAGTGGCTGGCAGGCTGGGAAGACTACAAAAAAGAAAAAGAAACCAATGGCAAGAGGGTCTGGCACCCAACAAAGGGAATACCTGTCAGGATAGTGTGCCGGGTAGAAGTCTTAAGAAATGGAAAGAGCCAAGAAGGGTCTGGGACCCACGCAGGATAACAAACTGCCTCCAGAGATCATTCTCACAATCACAGTACCTCCAGCTTCCAGCTAGAGGTAAATGAATGCAGGTGCCTGAAATAATAATAATAATAATAATAATAATAATAATAATAATAATAATAATAATAATAATAAATGAAGCCACAGGTGATCCCAATACATGCCAGAAGGCTACATAAGGCACACCCCTACCCCAAACACTGTCTCCAACACCATACTGCCACTAGCCACTGTGCAGTCGGGCCGGCAGCTGTGCCACGAAAAAGAGAGGCAGAACAACCAGGCCAGGGCACAGGGAGCACGGGGAGGCATGGGGGAGGGGAGCCCATGCAAGGCCTGCACCAATCCCCAGGATTAGGCCCTCACCCTGAACCCTCACTGACAGCCAGTTGGTCACCTTGGACCGCCTCAACAGGGAGACCATAACAGAGCTGCTCACCACAATACAGGACAACATAGGGAGGGGGATCAACATACGGACAGCGGTGCCCCCACTGTGTCCCTGCTGTGCCCCCCAGCTGAAAATGGTCTCCATCCTACAGTTTCTTGGAACTGGCACCTTCCAGCACTCTGTGGCCATGATGCACGGCATGGCACAGTCCACATTCTGCACAGTGTTGGGCCAGGTGCTTGAAGCCCTCCTGCGGCAAGTGCAACGCCACATCCTTCTGCCTACCAACCCAGTCCAGCCCAGATCAATGCCATGAAGGCCCAATTCTATGCCATTGCCCCAATTGTATTGCTGCCCTGGACTGTACCCATGTTGCGCTGGTGGTCCCCCCAGGCCCACAAAGCAGTGTACCGAAACCGCAAGCACTACCACTCCCTGAATGTGCAGGTGACCTGCGACCCCAACCTGTACATCACCCACTGCTGTGCCCGCTACCGTGGTTCCACCCACAATGCCTTGGTCCTACAAAATAGCACACTGCCAGGATACATGGAGGAGAACAGAGGACAAAGGGCCTGGATACTGGGTGAGTGGAAAAGCCAGCACACTTGTGCCGAGAAGCACATGCCCAAATGGAGGCTGGGAGGATGCCAATTACTACACAAAGGGTGATATTACAAGTGAATGGGCAATCTGTACTTCACCTCCTCCCGCTCCATCAGTACAGACCAGGGAGCATGCACATGTCGGACTTACCGGCATGGAGAAGCAGTAGTACACATGCAGTATCAAACAAATACAGCAACATGACTACAGGTACCACAATGCAACATGCACCCACCAAAGCAATGCAGACAAATGTCCAAAATGCCACACAGCACAACAACCCTGCCAGTGCCACGGCTATGCACCCATGTGCAGCCAACCCACAATGCCCACCGATTGCCACCAGACTCCCATGGAGGGCCAATGGGGAACCAAGAATGCCACATGCACGGCGTAAAGACACAGCCCCATGACAGCCACCATATCCGCTGCACATGTCACCGGCAGACACTGTACCTAACATATGCGGCAAAGGAACAGGGTGCATGTGAAGCACAAACTATGCATGGCACGCGTGACACTGCATGCACAGTCATACAATAGACACATGACATAGAATGAAGGCCCATCTGCACGCATGAGTAGTCCATTGACCCGATATTGTGTGAGTCCACCCCCACAGCTTACACCGCGACTAATGCCTGCACCTCCCCCATTCAGGTGATTCCGGATACACACCGCTGCCCTGGCTAATGACCCCTGTGCATGATCAACAAACATTGGAAGAGAATGGCTACAACCACGCTCACAGCCGGACCCGTGTGTGCATTGAGCGTACCTACGGTCTCCTGAAGGCACACGTTTCAGCTGGCTCGACCGCACTAGTGGAGCCCTGATGTACGCTACAGAGAAAGTTGGCAAAATTGTGCTTGTGTGTGCAATGCTTCTCAATATCTGCCTGAAGAGAAATGTTCCACTACCCCCTGATGTGGACATGCAACCACCAGAGGATGAGGTTGCAGTGCCTGCAGCTGAGGCAAATGCACGCATTGCCAGGAATAACGTGGGGGATGGGAGAATGGCACACCAGGGGCTGATGGTTAATTCCTTTTGACACTTCCACATGGCACAAGCCATGCACCAATGTGTAACAGCAATACAATCAATGAACACAACAAAGACAATCATGAATGGCCTTGCATTGATGAATTATTATGTTTTTGTTATGGAATGAAGTGCCCCAACTATCTTCCCAACCCCCTCCCACCACAAATTCCCAAGCACACTATCTCCCCACCCCCTCCCACCACAAACTACCCAGCACACTATCCCCTCACCCCCTCCCACCACCAATGACCCAGCACACTACCCCCCCCACCCTGTCCCACCACCAACTCCAGAGTATGCCCACTCATGGAGGCCAGTGTCCTGAGTCATTCACAGTCAGGGCCTCTTCCCACCCTGCCGGGCCCTGGTGACTTTGTGCAAAGAAGGCACTGGGACTGGCATTGCAGCGTGCCCTCTTGTGATCCCTGCATGGGTGTGGTGGATGTGGATGAGGGGGAGCCTGTTACCAGGTTCCGATGCCGTTGTAGCTCATTCCCCTGTGGGTGGCCCCCAGGATACTCTTCCTGATGGCCTGCAGGTGTCCAGAGTGAGTGTGCCCAATCTCCATCAACCGCTGCATGCGCTCCATGTCATCCAACCTTGGCAGCAGCACGGACTATGTGGACTGGGTGGGGGGCTCTACGCTTGGCCAGGGCTGAATGCGGGTGAGCCATAAAATGGAGTGTCCACATCCGGCTCCTGTGTCGCTATACATGCATTTCGGTGCTGGATTGCCCAGATGACTGAGACCAGACTGATATGCAAATGGATATTTCTCCTGCATGAAAGGTACAGTGAGCTAATACGTGGTTGTAGGCCCTCTTGAGTGGCATCTTACCCATAGAACAGGCTATTTGGCAGTGTTTGTTCTCGGTAGAGGGGCTCCCAGACCTTTTTGTATAACAATTAGGAACTAGTTTGTGTCCGTCGAGACTTGAAGGGTTACCCCCTACAGCCAAACACGGCATGTGAAGTCAAAGCCATTTTGTATATAATCGTCAACCAAACAGTAGACGGCTACTCTTAGAATTAGACCGGGAAGTAAAGTATATCTAGTGGAGGCAATATCCAAAAAGCAGCTCTGCATGTCTACCAATTTATCAAATGAAATAAGATACAATGGCAACAGTTACAAAGTGTAATGGTTTTGTATGCATTTCACTGTAAATGTGGCTTGTATATGTACACATTGTGTCAATCACAATTTAGTGTGAAACCAATTTCATTACTAATAGAATTCCATTGCATGATTTATTATAAAAAACTGGTAATCTTCATTTAAAAATTAACTGCTCTTCCATCTTAAGCAGTCTTTGCTCAACGTTTCCATCTCCTGTGATAGTTGTTAAGATAGGCCCTACCTCGCAAACGAAAACCTGCAACATCATCTTTAAGGCACACATGGACACGATGAGTAAAACCGCATGGTACAAACTCACTGGAAAATGAGCCCCTTCCTTTCTGACGTGGATCACAGGACCCTCGAAGACACACCACTATAGCCCCGCTTAAAAACATCCTTCCTGCATGAGCATGTCTGCTGAAAGGACCAAGGAAGATCAATCGTATCAACCCAACTCTAGGGGAACTATACTGGCTCACCTTTCAAGTCCATACCGCCTTCAAGACAGTCTGCATCACCAAAAAGGCACTAAACATCAATTATGGCTTAATAAGGATATGTTTATCCTAGTGGAGCTAGAAGAGATGTTAATGACTCTTAAGGTTGACATGGAAAACATAATTTAAAATAGAACAAAATATGTTAATGGGAGGTTTAAACTTAACATGAAAACTGCATGCATACAATTAATAATATGCACTTGGCCATTCTAGAAATTGCTTGCAGAAGAACTTGTCACCTAGTTCACTCATATCCAGGTTTAACCCAATCCTGGTGTTGGCAATGCACCACCCAAATTACAGGGTACGACTATCGCACCACAGAATTTGGGATAGAATTACAAGAGGCTGTGGAAGAGGATACATCTCCCACTTACACTCAACAAATGAATTAAATATAGGCACAGTGAAAATAGCTTTTGTAAAAACATTGTGCTTTCCTCTGTGGATCTGAACTGGATATGAACTTCCAAGAATGGGTACCAGGTGGTGCTTTGTCATGGCTGGCTTTTTAATGGAAATGACCTACTCTACCCTAACATTACATGGCTTTTGCATTTTTTTATCACATTGGTGGTGTTTGAAAGAATAATCAACCCATTATGAACATGAAAGGTGTTTACATCTGAAAGCAGAATCATAGTTAAAGGTACTACATTGATTGCACCATCAAACTCTATTTAGCAAGCAACAGCTTGATCTTTAGATTTGTGACATACAAATAGGAGCACATAGCAATGACATGGAACAACTGAGGCATTGGCGGCAATAACAAATTTTGCTACAGAACCCGTATTGGAAACATCTGTTTGTATCTGATCCGGCTTCATCCAATACCCTGCATTTCAATTTGTCCAATACCCAGCATTGAAAAAACTATTCTTCTTACAAAAGCATAAACACATGGGCCTCATTATGACTTTGCCGGTGCAGAATTAATGTGCCGGTAATTCTTTTTACAGGCATGTTTCCAAAGCAACCAAAGTCCAAGTTTGCTGATGGGGTGGCGGAATTAGCTCCAGCCAACAGCTGGAGGTATTCCGCCACCCCAACAGCAAAAACAGCCAGTATTACTGGCACCGGTAAAAAGTCCAAGGGAACTCCATGGAATGGAGATTTACCCCCCGTTGCTGGCACTCATAATCCTGCCGTAATTCCATCAGACCAAGTGTCGGTAACAGTAGTACAGTTGCCGGTATTGGGCAGATTTTCCGCCAAGATACCAGCAAATCTGAAACGAGGCCCATAATGACTGAACAGAAACACCAAATAAAAGTTCCTCTAATTGAGCTAATGCAAAAATCAAAGGAATTTAGGATACATAATGAATTCCAAACACAACAGCGGTCATTTTCTAACCTTGGAGCGTAAAAGTAAAGCAAAGAACAAGCTGTATGTTATGTAGGCGTAGTGGGGGCAGGGAACAGGATATTACATTTCCAATGTGCATTCCTGTTTCGTCTTCAAATAGCACCATGGGTTTTCAAAGCAGCATGCATTTTCTTGCTGGTGGGACACCAATGGATTTCTATGAAATCTGTCTAACCTTACCACCCGATAAAAGCAGGTGGATTCCATAGCAATCCAATTTAAATGCTGCCTGCAAAACTTAACTTGCAGGCAGCATTTACACTTTTGCTGAAAATAGACATGAACAGTAAAGGCGACTTTGCCTTTGTTTTACTCATTTCAGCTCAGTTTTGGAAATAACCAAAATTGGAGGCATGTCCAAGCCAGGAGCAGAAGTGGATGCATCTCCTATGGCTCTGCGATCCGAGGGCATTTAGGGCCATGCCAAGTGACAAGGATTGGATGATTGCCGCTGGAATATAAGTGTTGTTGCTGCCTGAAACCCGGATCGGAGCCGGCCATGGCTCACCAATGAAATTGCTGCATATTGAGCCCATCACGCCAACATCAGACGGGAACGCCCGCACAAAGATGGAGGCGTGACCCACAGAGCGTGAAACGGCTAACCCAAGCGGCCCTGTCATAGCTATTTTTATTTATTTTATTTTAATTTATAAAGCACCCAGCGGCCCGGAGGCATCGTGGCGCTGTTACAGCAAGTTACTTAGTACAGTAGGACAGGTAATACATAGGTAGTGAAGAAGTTGGTACATGTTCAGTGACAATGTATAGAACGAGTACCAAGGGTTGCAGTGGAACAGGGTGGAGAAAGTACATTTGTAAAAGGTGTTAGTTAAATAACTGTTTTTAGCAGTTTTCTGAACACTGTGAGAGATTCTTCGCTTCTTAAGTTGAGAGGTAGTGCGTTCCAGGCTATTGGGGCTAATACTTCAAAGCTGGTGCCGCCAGCTTTAGCTCTGTTGAACGCTGCGGCCGATAGTAGGTGGGAGTATTGGTCACGTTTAGGTCTGTGGGCTGTAGTCTGGTGTATTCTGTCTACTAGGTAGGCTGGGGCGGTCTTGGCGAGGCACTTGTGTATGATGGTGAGGGCTTTGAATGTTATGCGTTCTCTGATTGGGAGCCAATGGGCGTCCTTTCTTGCCTGGGAGATGTGCTCTCTCTTGGGGATGCTGAGGGCGGCTCTGAGGGCAGTGTTTTGTGCAACCTGTAGTCTGTTAATGTTATTGGCAGAAGTGCCTATGAGAAGGATGTTACAGTAGTCAAGTTTTGCCCCAATTGTGGCTCTCGCAATGTTAAGGAGATTGCTTGTAGAAAGGTGGGTTTTACTGAATTTATAATTTTTGTGGTGAGGGCAGCAGCGGATGAGATGGCGCTGACTTGCCTGTCCATAATTAGGGTAGAGTCGAGGTAAACCCTATGGGTTTTCATTGATGTGGAGGCTGTAATGGTAGTATTCTTAATAATTAATGAATTATACTTCACATTCAGTTTTTTTAGGGCTTCTTTGGGGCCTACTAGCAGGATTTCAGTTTTTTCCCCGTTTAAGCAGAGCCCATTGGCTGCCATCCAAGCCTATATGCGTGCATATGTTAGCTGCAGGGTGTGGAGGTCTTGTTTGCAGTTTCCTGTTAGGGGGAGAAGAATTTGTGTATCATCGGCATAGTTTGTGAAAGCTATGCCGAAGTCTTCTAGGTCTCTGAAAAGTGGGAGGGTAAAGAGGTTGTAAAGGGTGGGGGCTGTACAGGATCCTTGTGGTACTCCGCATTCAATCAGAGTTGGAGAAGTTGAGGCTTGGTCTGAAAAGACCCGCATAGCTTGGCCCTCCAAGAAGGAAGTGATCCAGGCGGTGGCCTCTTGGGAGAATTGGGCATTGTCAGCTAAGTGTTTACATACGATCTTGTGGTCAACCAAGTCAAAGGCAGCAGAGAGATCCAGGAGTAGGAGGAGTGACGATTGACCTTTTTCCATGGCTTCTAGTAGTTGGTTCTTGAGATCTAGTAGGGCTGATTCCGTGCCGTGACGAGGGCGGAAACCAGATTGCCTTTTTCCTAATATGTTGTGGGTTTCAAGGTACGACTGTATCTGTATATAGGCAGCTCTGTCCAATATCTTTAGCAGAAATGGTACGGTGGTGATTCGACAGTAGTTGTTAGGGGAGTCTGGGTCTAAAGGTAGGTTTCTTTTATAGTGGTCGAACCCACGCTTCCTTAAGGGCTGATGGGACAGTGCTGTTGGCGAAGGAGGCATTTATGAAAGTGGTGACAAATGCGGCCAGGGCAGCTGCACAATCTTTAATTAGATTAGCTGGGCATATGTCTCCTTTACATAGCGAAGGTTTGATACGTTTCATGATTAGTAAGACTTCAGGGATTGTTACTTCTCTGAAACAGAAGAGTGTAGGCTTGTTTGTGGAGTGTGGAGGGTCTTGGACCATCTGGAGGGTTGATGGCTCAGATGAGGGTGGAGTGATCTTGGGCAGTTTGTCGTATTGAGTCTTGATTTTGTTTTGGAGAGTTGTGATTTTGTTTATCATGGCGTGTTGGATGTTGTTGCACCATGTTTCATTTTTTCCTGTAGGTTGTGTGGATGTGGGAGGGATGGACAGTTCTTTGTAAATGGCGAATAACTCTTGATTGGGAGTTGGCTTTCTGGATTCTGGAATTGTATGTGGCGGCTTTGGCCTTGGCTAGAGCATCAGTCAAGCATTTGAGGCATTGGAAGTTCCTCACTCCCCTTCAGGGGGTCCTGGGACATCATTACCGGCGTCCCAGATTCTCTAGTCAAGCTGCGAATCCCAGCGTGGGGCGGCCCCTGAGATCGGGCTTGAACGGGAGGGGAGTGCGCAGAGCTTCTGGGGGAAGCTGTCCAGGGTAACCTTTGGCCCGCATAGGGCTTCGGCGAGTGCTCCTGAAGATCGCCCTTCAAGACTAGCAAGCGGAGGAAGGAGCGCGCAGCCTGGACTGCCGGCCCGCTGGTGTCCCTGACAAGTAACGGAGGGCTGTGGTGCGGATCCGCGCCTTGGCCAGGAGTGGGGACTCGGAGCCAGCAGCTTGGAAGTTGGAGTGTGCGGTTAGTCTCCAGAGGATTGGCAAATGCTGTAGGGCTTCCCCCAGTTGTGGCACAGGCCTTTGTTCAAAGGTGAGAGCATTACTGTGCAGTGTTGTCAACCATGGTCTGGACCTGCTGTCTGGAGTTGATCCACAAAGGTAAACTCACAATTGGCTTCATCTGTAGCTGGAAGCCTTTGTGCACCAATTGGCCTGCGGAATACCATGGCTGGGAAGACCGCTATGGGAGCCAAAGGGAGCAATGCCTTAACGCACATGCATAAGCAGGAGAGCCCCAAGCCACGCCAAGACGCTGACAGAAGCACAGGTGCATGTCTATGGCCAGGTGGAGGAAATTGATAGACACATTGAGGAGCTAGAGATTGGAGCCTGTGAGTACTCTTATGACTTATTCCGGCTGAATCAACCCACGAACGGCTACAATCGGGGCTAGAGGATCAGGAGAATCATTACAGGAAGAATGATATCAGGTTGAAAGGTGTTCCACCGCAGGTGCCCAATTCTGACTTGGTATTGTATGTCGGCGCACTTTTTCAAGACCTGCTCCAATGGCTGGTGGATAAGGAATTGGTGCTGGATTGCACCCATTGGGTATTCTCCTCGGCACAGATTCCGAGCAACTGGTCAAACAATGTCCTGACCAGGATTCATTTTTACAGGATCAAGGAGATTATCATGCAGGCTGCCTGCACCAGCCCGAATACTGAGTTCAAGCACTCGAGGAGTTCTCTGCTCCAGGATCTGGCTCTGTCTACTTTGGCCAAGAGGCACATGTTAATGGACTTTACTCAACGACTAAGGAGCAAGAACATTCAGTTTCATTGGGGGTTCTTGTTTTTTGGAGTCATCTTCACCTTGGAGAGCGAGTGGCTCAGAATCACATTGATGCGGGATGCAATGCTCATCATGAACCCACCTTCCTACCCGTCCCCGCCCTCGGTGCAGGCGGCAGCAGAGAGATCATCCTTGACCTATCTGAAGCAGGGCTCAGCGTGGCCAAAGGTTATGCGATCTCGTACTCGTAGGGCCTCGGAAGGACAAACTGCTTCTGAGCATCATTTGACTACTTGACAATCCACAGGGATTCTTGGAGGGTTGTGTACCCTTTGTTCTTCAATTCTATGCAATGTTCACCCTTCTGGCAATGTGTCTCATATTTCTGGTTTTCGCCTTTTGGTAGGTTTGGTCTAAAAGACAGCAGCGCTATCTCTCTCAATACGTGCAGCCTAACCCTTGGGCTGCAAAGGCTCTGGTCTGACATGGCCCTGGCCTGTGCCTCAACATGGCCCTGAGGTGTTGAGGCAGTGTATCTTAGAGAAGGGGGGGGGGGTTGCTGGGTGGGTATTTTGGTTTAGGAAGCAGGAGTGGGCGTTTGCATATCTTTTTATTGTTTTAATTGTTGACTGCTTGTCGATGCCCTAAAGATTGAGTTTTAATCATGAAGTTGTGCATTAGGTCTTTTTACCGTTAACAACATGGAAGAGGATGAGAGTCTGATGAATCCTACAGAGTCCTCACAAAAACTCTGCCTAAAGTCTCCTCCCAGGTGGCCAGGGAAAGGCAGACGCTTCCTGATCCTAACCCTGGGGGTGGTATTAGCCAGGAGGATCAACTGGGATGAGAAAGGCCCCATGGGAACAGGAGGATTCAGTTGGGTGCGACGCAGTATTTGTCTTCCTCAAGGAAGAAAATATTACTAATACCGGAATATGTAATAGCATGCTGTCAGAGAGAGCTTTTATGCACCCAAACTATCTGAATGTGGGTGAAAACAATCAGAACCAGTTATGTATTGAGAATAAGAAAACCCCTTTGAAAGTCACTGACATTCATAGAGATACAAGTTCCTATGAACCTCAGGGCGATAATAAAGTCCCCTAAAAACCTAATTTCTGGGGCGTGGCTTGGAGCCATGGCGTTTGACATGGCATCCTGAGTGCTCCCGGCCCGAGCCCCACAGACGACAGGAAAACAGCAGTGAAACCGTGCGGCTTAAGGCACAACCGAGCGATATAATAAAATGCACTATAGAGCATAAACTGACGAAATCTCTGCTCGCTTGATGGGCTTGATCAGGAAAATCCAGCGACAACACAAAACAACCGGGCACCCGACGCGATCGATCAACATGGCAGACAAGCGACAACTCCCCCAAAGCTCCGGAGTAAAGGCAGCAGACTAAAAAACATGGTCCGCCGACTGCGTCCCGATGTAATTGTGAATGGCCTTACCGCACAAACAGCACTAGTCCCATTGGCCTCAACGGAGTCATAGGGAGAGCTATGCCCGACTGGTCCATCGTAATGAGGCAGTCCCCCGAGAGGAACCAAAGCCCCACAAACAGCGGCATTGTACTGCCTCGCAGTCCACAACACCTCCGAAGTTGTGGGAGTTTAATCTACCAATGACTAGCCCTCCCAATCACGATCCCCGAGAAAGACCTCCAAAAGTTGTAAATAAAAATACAAAAATACGTATGGGGCGGGGAAAAAAACACACATAGCCAAGCAAATCATGCTCTAGGGTACGGGCGGCTTGGGGGTGCCGGATATTTCCAGATACTGCCTCGCAGCGTAGCTTTCACAAGCCTTTGCATGGCAAGTCGCCACCAATCAACCCTGGAAAAAACTAGAGGAAGACTGGAGCCAAATTCTGCTGGACTGCTCCCACATATCGCAATGCCCCGGGGTTCTGCAAACTCCAGCCCACTAACAACCACCAGAAACACAATAGAAAGCTGGAGAAAGGCAGCCCGTAAATGGGGCTGCAAAAGCACCCTGGGACCCCTATCACCGATCTGGAACAATCCTGATTACACACCGGGGGCTCCTCCGGACATCTTTCGATAAATCTCTGGAGGATATCTCAGCGGGAACGTGCTCGCCTTGGAAGCAAGACGACATGGAGCAACACAGGTACTATCCCCGGGTCCGCGCTTAGAAACCTCTGGGTATTAAGCGCGTCATAAATAACCTATCATATCATATATATCAAATGGAAGGAGGAGGGACTAAACCAAATAGCAGACTTTTTCGCCAGTGGGAACCTACTAACATTCGAAGAGTGCAAAACGAAATGTAGGGTACCAGAGGCCGAAAGAATCCGTTATGCGCAACAGCACTAGAACGCACCCTAACAACAAAGGCCCCCAAGGGAAATATATCTACCCTATATAGACTACTTGACAGATCCAATCCCAATAAAAAAGAAAACTACATGCTCAAATGGGAAGGGAACCTGGGACGGAAGCTAAGGCCGGAGGACTGGGGACGGATCTGGGCCTGAATGCACAAGAGTTCTAAGTGCATCTCGTACAAGGAGGGGGGAGATAAAAGTATGTTAGAGATGGTATCTAACCCCAGAAATCCTACACAAAAGCAACCCTGCAATCCCATCACAGTGCTGGAGAGGCTGCCCAACCACAGGCACACTGTTTCATCTACTATGGACATGCCCGAAATCAACCCGATTCTGGACAGGTGTACTGGAATATATCCGACAAATAACAGGGTTGACAATCCCATGGGACCCGGGGATAGTCCTGCTGGGGGACACGGGCAAAGGAGCATTCCCGATAACAGGCCGCCTAGCGGATCTATGCACACACCTGCTCACAGCAGCTAAAATCACCATAGCTAGGCTATGGAAACAACCCAAGGGCCCTGCACTCCCCGTGTGGTGGATGAAATGCTAGGACACAACAGTCTCTGAAATAATCACTGCCTCCTGCATGGGATGCACAATCAGATTCTACAGAATTTGGTCACCCTTTCTAGACTACGCAGAGCAATTCCCGGGAATGGCCCGCAAACCCCCGGCGCTCTGATGGTTCACGAAACACAACCGAAAGGCAACTCTGACGCTGGGGTCACTCCAACTTCCCTACCAGTACAATAAGCCCAGAGCAGACAAGAAACCATATCCACTGCAACCCATGACGGCCCCTGCCCTGAACTGTTGCAACAAAGACTATGAATACACTGTTGCTCCTATGTTGACAAAATGTATACATGATTACTGCTGCTCCCCACCATAATCCACCCAAGTTCATTTTGTTTATTACAGTATTTGCCACACTGTATGATGTTGAAAATCTTAATAAAAAGATATGTTGGAAATAAAAATCTCATTCCTCTGTAAAGCTAAATCCTTATCACAATCCTTTAGAGAATATAAGTAAGGAGATAACTAATCTTGGTGTTGATAATTACATTAGAAAAGCTGATTTTTACATTGTGGACTTCAAGTCCCACAATTCCCAAAGTAACGGGATGAAGAAGAGGGCTGCAGAAGCACAAGACTGCAAATTGCAGCCCATTAGTGGTAATGAGCCACACCTGAGGGAGACTGGGGCACATAAAAGGCCCCCTCAGGTGGAGGCTATAGAGAGGAGCAGTAACAGGAGGTGGAATAGTTATGGCACCTCCACGTAGCAGCAGAAGCAGAAATTAGAGGAAAACAGAGACGCTGGCACCACTGTCAAGTGTCGAACAGAGCCGGTCCAGAGAGGGTCTCTCCTGTCCGAGACCTTGATTGCAGAGGTTGTGCAGCGGGAAGCGTTGAGACGGATGTCTTTCCCACTGAGGATTGCAGCTGAAGAGGTTGCACAGCGGGAAGCATGCAATTTGAAAGATTTCCGCATTGTCAGTCGAGCGCCAGTGGCAGGCAAGCACCGGAAAGCCATGGGAGTGAGGAAAGCTCCTCTATCGACTGGCGTGGGCTGTGGGAAGCCGAGAAGGAGAGGTTGCCGGGCCATACAGGAAAGCGGAAGCAGAGGACCTGGAGCGAACAGACGTGCACGCCAGACCCAGTGAATTCACTAGTAGCTTGTGACACCGGAGTGCGCCATAAACACCAGCTGGCCAAGCCTAGGGTCCTTGAGCATAATTTAAACAGAGTGAAGTGGAAGAAGAAACCATTTATGGAATATCGAACTGATATAAAGGAAACTAATTACTATATTGCGAAGCAGGCTGATTCAAAACGGAGCAGGTGGCAGAATAAGAACTTAACTAGTCCAGAAGGGTATAATTGTAATTATGTGGGGGTGAGATTAAAGACCACCAACATGAGGGGGCAACAATCAAGAAGCCAATACAAACAATTGTTTCCAAAGTCAAACGAGAATTATACCAAGGCAAGTTATAAAGAACCAAAATTGCCAAAGCCAAAAGAGGGCAAGTAAGAATTCAAGTGTTTGTAAAGTATATTGCCCATATGAAAAAGAGGTCATAATATGACTTGGCTTAAAGCCACATTAACAAAGCCAAAGAAGTGTGAGAGTGAGAAAGAACACTTGTCAGCATTTCATTAATATGGAAGTTGGGAAACAAGAGTGATAAGGGGGGCTGTCCTTCTGATAGAAGGTATTCAGGAGGAGTAAAGCATAACCTCCATTGAGAGTGGCTATCACAAATGTGTAACAAACAGTTTTCCCAGTAGAAATATATAAACTTGAAGTTGTGAAGCAAAAGACATTGTTAATTTGTTGAAAGATAACCTTTCCCACAGAAGTACTTGTAGGTAGTAGTGTATTCTGTCCTGACATGAGAGTATGCCAGGGAAGAGGACCTTGTAGTAGTAGGACGGACAGGTGAGTGGACCAGTTGGAGGTTATTGAAGTACTGTGGTGTGGTTAAAAGACTTAAAGTGGCAGAATCACTCAGATGTTTTTGTGAACTGATGCAGAATTATCCTGACAACTTTATATCACTGAAGCAAGTGTTGTGTGAACCACTGCAGAATTATCTAATATTATTTATTACAACAAGTGTTTTGTGAACTGTCGCAGAATTATCCTGACAAAGACATTTTGTTGATCCTAATGAACTACAGAAGTAGTATTGATTCATGAGAAGATGTTGGTTTGAGCTCTTTTGTCACAAGTGGAAAGAGAATGTCACAAGTGGAAAGAGGAAGAGCCTTGTTGTACATTTCTTTCTGAACTTTTTGTTATCAGGTTGCAATCAAAATAACTGAAGTGGAACTTTGTTACAAGACTGTATTTCCTTATCCTTTTGAAACTGTTGAATAGAATCATGCTTGAATCCGGGGAAGGGAAATGCACCAAGATTAGAAGGAGAGACTTATCAAGTTGTGAACCTAACTGATACATTTGTTTTATTTGAACTGCCATATATTACCTTACTGAGTTGTTGTATGTACAAGTGTGAGGGACATAAACCTTTTGTTAGAGTGTTTCCTTTAGTTTAATTTAGGCAGGGAAATCCTTGTCAGGGTAGGGATAGTGAGGCGTTTGTCCTAACATTTGAGTTAATAAAATGGCATCTTTTGAAAAATCGTCACAATGTTGTCAGCCTCACATTTCTGACCCATCACAGGTCCCTCAATGTGCAGGGTCTGAATTCCCTGGTTAAGCGGAGGACGATGCTGAGGACGCTCCAGACATCCGAAATCCCAATTGCCATGCTTCAGGAGACTCATCTGCTTTTGTTCGGATGAACAGCATGAGTTGTAGATCCTTTTCTGGGCAGTATTTCGCTTCAGCCACAGAAATAAAGGAGGGTGGCCATCTTGGTAGCATAGGAGGTACCATTTCAGTCGGAGGGAACCCTTAAGGGTCCGGAAGGCAGATATCTCTTGGCGAAAGGATCCCTAATGAATATCCCCCCATGACATTGGGCTAGTTGTATCTCCATAATGAAAACCAGTACTATCTCACTACTTCCCGTCCTGGCCGGGTTCACTGAAGGGGCCTTGCTACTGGGAGGGGACTTTAATTTGTCTCCAGACCCAGCGGTCGATATGTCCTTGCCCTCAGTTTAGGGGGATTAGAAACTCTCACTGCAATTGATGAGGTTCTTATGGGAGCGAACGTGGTCGACGTCTGGAGCCTTCTCAATGAGAGGGAGGAGGAATTCATATTCTATTCACATGGCCATAAAGATTTCTCACGCATCAATCTCCAGTTGGTTTCATCCTCGCTGGTGCATTTCATCTCGGAAGCAGTTATGGGACCTAGGTTATTCTCGGACCATTGCTTGGTTTCTCTTGACTTACAGACCCCGGGGCCCCAACCATTGATTAGGCAAGAATGGCAGCTCTACGATCTGCTTCGTCAAGACAGCTTGATAAAGGCGGAAATAGCAGGGGTCATAACACACAACTTTGGGGAGAACAAAGATGTTGGGTTGTAACAGGAGGTAGAATGAGTCGTGATGAAGGCAGTGGTCAGGGGGAAGTTTATTAGTCGTTTGGTTGCACATTTCTGTTCCGGGTATCACAATAGGAAGTTGCTGGAGGCTCAAGGGAGAGACCGGGAGGTGGCGCATGCTTGAAATAATTTGGGGCAACTGTGGAGGGAGCTGAGGCTGACTCGTTCCAACCTTAAAGCTCTTATAGCCACCAACACTGCCAATTCTCTACTGTGCACAAGGCAGTTATACTACTCCCAATCAAATAAAGCTAACAGGTTCTTAGCTTACAAATTGAAGAGGAAGAAAACAAGGAACAGTGTCCAAATAATCGGGGACAAGAATGGAACGTTGAAATACTCTGAGGCAGAGAGGCTGGAGGTCTTTGCTGAATATTACGACTCCTTTCCCAGGTCTAATGGCCTGAGGTTAGATTGTCAGGTCTCGTTTTAGGCCAGGGCTTCCCTTCCATGCCTCTCAGAGGATCCATTTATTTCTCTGGAGGGTCCTATAACACCAGAGGAGGTTGAGTGCGCCATTAGTTCCCTCTGCAATCCGAAGGCGCCTGACCCTGACGGTTTTCATCCGCTTTTTTACAAGCCTTTTAAAGCTCAAATGCTGGGCCCTCTTACTTCCTTGTTGAACTTGTTTCTTGATTCAAGGGTAGTTACACAAACCATGACCGAATCTTACCTCTCAAAACTGCTGAAGCCCGGCAAGAACGCCACACTATTTAGCTCTTATAGCCCGATCTCCCTACTAAACACAGACGCAAAAATATATGCAAAAGTGTCTTACCTAAGGGCCTGTTGGGGTGCCTCTCTTCCTTGATACATCCGGATCAAACTTCCTTGATACATCCTGATCAGACTGGGTTAGTGTTGGGCCGTAGTAGCCAGAATAACATCAGAAGGGCCTTGTGATGGTGTGCAAAGGTAATCTCAGGATCAGAATCTCGATCAATGGTCATAATTCAAATTACATTCTCATTCTCAGGGGGACCCATCAAGGATGTCCCCTATTGCCTTTCAATTTTGCTCTTGTGATGGATCCCATGGGCACTCATTATCACTCATCACTGCGGATCGGGGGAATTAGGTTGGGTGGGCAGGAAAATAAAGCGGCCCTGTATGAGGATGACATCTTGCTAATCTTATTGCGCACAAGGGAGTCCCTTCAGGCTACCATGGAGGTACTAGAGAACTTTAGGATTGCTCACGGCTTTACGGTAAACATGGAGAAATCTAAGAGGTTGAACATTACTGATCCCGGAGCTAACATTGCCCAAATCAAGAGCGAGTTTGGATTCCGCTGAGGGAACAAGGAACTCGATTACCCGGGGATAAAACTGGCTCCCAGGTTCACAGACTTATATAGGGTTAATTTCATGCGGTTGATTCGATCCATGACAGAGAAACTCTCTTGAGATGGGCTGCCCAGGAGATATCTTGGTTGGGACGGGGTACTGCTTTTAAAATAAACATAATTCCCAGATTGCTTTACCACGCCTCAGCTCTCCCTGTTCTCATTCCCAGAGCGGCACTACAGTCTCTGCATCGGATTGTAATTAAATTCAGTGGGGGATAGGGGATGCAGGCACCTGCTTGGCAGTCAGTCCCTACATGCGAACAGATACACAGGGGGTTTGGCGCTCCCGATTCTTCTGAACTATGTGGCTGCAGCTGATATCTCGAGAACATTGAAGGAGGCAGAGGCAAGTGCTCTCTGGGTGGGAATGGAAAAATCAGTGACAAACCTCTCCTCGAGGATCTCTGCATATGGCAGTCTCAGATAGGGCTCATAGAAGACTTCTAGTACAATCCACTAGGACCTCCCTATCTTATTGGGATAGAACAATGAGGCTTAAGGGGGTGCTGGGTGGGTTGGGCCCCTTGTCTCTGGTTCTATCTAATCCGTCGCTACTTCGGTCTCCCTGCTCTGTTGGAGAGGTTGTGGTCAGATTGGATACTACTTCCACATGTGGTGTTCGTGTGAGAAGTCTCAAGTCTAGTGGTGGGAGGTGGTGGCCCTCCATAGGGGAAATAACAAGGGCACCTCTTTCATTGGATCCGGGGGTGCTTCTTCTAGGCAAAGCAGTGGAATCTGTCCATCCTAGAAGCGGGCCCATGGCTACTCTGATTTCCCAGTTGCTACTGGCAGTTTGCATAGCATTGGCTAAGAGCTGAAAGAACCTGTAGGGGCCACTGGTAAAAGATCTGGGTGGTGTTGCACGGTGGCCTTGCTAAATCCGTTACATGAATTCTGTGAGAATTATCCAGCTCATTCCATCAAACCACAAATGCTACAGCATTTCTCCTTGATAAAGGACCCTCTGGTCAGTGGGGAAACACCACACGGGAAGGCTGTAGTAGAAGCCACGGCTCTCGTCGAGCGTGCTCTTGGTCTTACTGGAAGGGGCCTGTGCGGCAGTGGGAAATGAACACCAACAGCCATCTTGAAATCGAACACTTTGCCAGGGCCTTGCCCTTACCAACTGGTCCAAAGGCAATAAACACCTGTGATGACTTGCAGAACTCCCTCATGCGAGATCCATAAAAGTTGAGGGCTCGGAAACCACCAGGGGGCGCGGGACAAGATGGCTGCTTGACTTTGTAGCTCCCGCTCCCTCCAGCACAAAGGTGAAGAGATTGAGTGAAATCGCCTGCACAGTCATAATGCTCTGCCCCCAAAAGAAAGCGGAAAGCTTCTGGGTACAACTGCTGGCCAGAAGGGCCGAGAAGAACGACAGGAAGAACGGAATCAGTGCGAACCTCTGGTATACTACACCCGGAGGCAGAATAAGGCTGCAGCCCTGCGGAACAGTGTGCCAAGGACAGAAAAACAGGCAGCTCGCACCGTTGTGGGGTACCGGGGGCCCTGAGGGTCCACAAACGGGGCCACTCCAGGCTGTGTGCTGCACCAAACGACAGCAATGGAGCCAGCTCGGGACATACCCCCAGAGGAGCGGAGGCCCTCCGAGGATGCAGCAGGACCGATCCGGAACTGCCGAGATATATGCAGCCCATCTGTGGAATCCGGGAAGAAATGTGGACTACACCGCCAGCCCCAATGCGAGGTCCACTGCTCAAGGAAGTAGGGAGAACAGAGGGGACGGCACGGGGTGACCGGAGGTGCAGAGGAGTGCCCCGTCCAGAGCCATGGTGACAAGTGCGTTCACCTCGCCCCCATCGCCGTGGCATGGTAGTGAAAACGGAGTGCAGCCGAGCCCCCATAGGGGACACAGAGCAGAAGAGTGCCTTAGGGGAGGGGTTGGGGCCATGTGGGGGAGCCCCGGGCAGCCCATAGAAACGCAAGGAAGTGAGAGAACAAACGTATCAATGTGGCCTGGGGAGCATAGAGAGCCCATACTGTGATCGTGCCACGCTAAAGGGCGAAAGCTTACCATTTAAATACGAGAGGAGAAGAAGGACACTTCTAAGATCCGGAAGACTTTTGCGGTGCGCTCGCAGACCGGGGAAGCTGAGCGAAGAGCGCAAGACCCACCGGGCCCTCCCGGGCTCAACTGCCCGCCACAAGATAATTTGGGAGGTAACTCAAATATTAGCAAAAAGAGGTGCCTACAGAGAACAAGGGCAGCAAAAACCGATGGGAAGTCTGGTGCCAGCAAGGCCTGGAAAGCAAGCTGTGAAAAGAAATGGTGCATCAGAACGCATGCATAGCTCTGATAGAGCCCTGCAACCCAAGAGGCACTGCAACAGCCAGAGAAGGCTCACGCCAGCCCCGGGAACACAGGCCCAAAGAAGGTGCTAGGCGAGTGAGGCGATATACAGGGACAGCTGGGGCTTGGGACCATACTGACTGCTGAACCCCCTGCCCCATACCTTCAGAAACTGGAAGGCATACAAATGGGCCATAACGGATGAGGCACTACCCCCCAGCACCATCTGGCACGTGAAGAACACTGAGGAGCCCCCCTGGGGGCATTAGCTGGCAAGGGGCACAAGTGCACCCCTAGAAAAGAGGACAGGAGAGGGAATGGGGGAATTAGCCCTTTGACACGACAGAGTACTCACTCCCGTCAGAGAGTAGACCAGGCCAAGCCTTGCCACCCATCAAGAAACTGCAACATGGTAAACAGTGAGAGCCTTCACCCAGGCGTACTGTGACCTGATTAGCTGTGTGAACTAGAGGTCCACTGTACGCCGTGAGTCACACCCAGGCCTGGGGATAAGCGGGGAACCCTCCCAAAGTGGTAATAGAGACTATGGCAAAGAAATGATAAGTTACTCACCATAGTGACTAACGTACTCTTAGTCCATAGTCCCCTTTCCTCCATACTGCATGGGCGTCCCTCGCGAGGGACGGGAGACAGAACCTTTTTCACTAGAAAAATCTTCTTCCCCTCTAAATTTAGAGGCGCACGGAGGTGCAGCCCTGGGAGCATGCACAGCCCTGACTCTGCCCTCCAGCGCCACACCTCAGTCCCCAAAGACGCACCGACAATAGATTTACCATTGCCTAATGACACCAGATTATTAGGGGGAGGATGGTGGGACGTATGGAGGAAAGGGGACTATGGATTAAGAGTACGTTAGTCACTACAGTGAGTAACTTATAATTACTCTTACGTCCCGTCCCCTTTCCTCCATACTGCATGGGCGATTACAACTGAATGTAGCTCCAGGGTGGAGAGGAGACCCTCCTTAAGCAAACAGGTTCCGGAGAACCGCCTGTCCGAAAGCCACATCTGACCTGGAGCCAGCATCCAAACAGTAATGCTTGCAGAAAACCGATGGAGTGGCCCATGTGACTGCCCTGCTTATGACCTGCCAGGGGACATGGCGCTGAAAGGCGATGGCCGTTGCCTTGGACCTGACCGCGTGGGCATGCATGTTCACCGCAAGGGGTCTATGCTGGCCCTCGTACGCTTCCTTGATGGCCGAGACCATCCAGTGAGAAATGGAGGCTTTGGAGGCCCGACAGCCTGGCACCTCCAAAATTGATGAATAGGTCATCTGACTTCCCTTGGTCCTATCCAGGTAGAATTTCAGGGCACGCCCGACATCTAGGCAGTGCAGAACTCTCTGAGGCTTGTCCTTTGGGTCAGCAAAGAATGTAGGAAGGACAATCTCCCCGTTTAACTGAAAGGCTGATGGCACTTTAGGTAGAAATGACAGATGGGTCCGCAGGACCACCTTATACTTGTGAAAGGTAGTGTACGGCTCTGAGGCGACTATGGCCTGGAACTGGCTGACCCTGCGTGCTGAAGTGAGGCTGACTAGCAGGGCCGTCTTGATGGTGACCAGCCTGATCTCCGCGGACGCGATAGGCTCAAACGGCTTGTGCGCGAGAGCGCCCAAGACTAGGTTCAAATCCCACACAGGGTGTGGCTTCCTGATGGGCGGGTAGAGTCCAGCGAGTCCGGCCAAAAGCCTCCTGACAATCGGGTTGGAAGAGGAGAAGACCCCTTCCTCCGAATTCCTGTAGGCCCCAATGGCTGAGTAGTATGTGCGGCAGGTGTCCACCTGCACGCCAGAGTTGGCGAGGTGCACTGAGAATGACAGCAAGTCGTCCAATGAACAAGCCAGCGTGTCGATATCCTTGGAGCGCGGCCAGTGGCAGAACCTGGTCCATTTACTTTTATACTGGGCTCTGGTAGCCTAGCTCCTAGCCCCCTGTATGATATACAGATTGGCTTGGGATATGTTGAGGTGGCTGAGCGTCACTTGCTGTGAGGGCCAGCTTCTGAGGGGCGGGGTGGATGACCTTGCCCCGCCGCAGTGTCAGAAGATGTGCTGGGCCCGTCGGGAGGTGGATTGGAGGGACCTCCGAGAGGCTGAGCAGCTCCGAGAACCAAGGCCTGGCTGGCCACCACAGAGCGATCAGAATGACATTGAGCTGGTGAGACTCCTTGAACTTGCAAAGCACTTAGTGAATCAGTGGAGTGGGCGGGAAGGCTTATGCTGACATGCCGTTCCACTGGATCCATAAGGCGTCGGCCAGGGAGCTTAGGCCCTGCCCATGCCATGAGGAAAACTGGGAGCACTTCTTGTTGTGCCTGGTGGCAAAGAGATCCACCTGGGGGAGGCCCCATGTGTGGAAGATCTCCTGTGCAATGAGGTTGTTCAACTGCCACTCGTAGCCTGTCCGCTTCCAGGTTGGATTCCCGCGGGAGTTGGACTGCTGTGAGGAAAATCTCGTTCTCCAAGGCCCATTCCCACATGTTGATCGCCAGTCTGCACAGGGAAGGGGACCTGGTACCCCCTTGCTTGTTGATGTAGTACATACTGGTCGAGTTGTCTGTCTGGATGAGGACAACCCTTCCCTTGAGACATGGGAGGAAGGCTCTGAACGCTAACCAGATGGCGTTCAGTTCCAGCCAATTGATGTGGTATTCTTGTTCTTGACAGGTCCACGTGCCGTGGACCGAGAGGTCCTCCAGGGTGGCTCCTCAGCCCTCGAGGGAGGAGTCTGTGGTAATCGTCACCTGTGGGACGGGATGCATGAAGCGTTTGCCCGTCCGCAGGTTGCATTCCCTGGACCACCATGTGAGGCATGGGTGGAGAGAGATGGGGATCTTGATAATTTCGGCCTGAGAGCCCCTTTCCTGGTTCCACGACACTGCAAAGTGGAGCTGAATCCTCCTCATCATGAGTTTTGTGTGGGGGACAGCCAACAGTACAGCTGCAAAAAAGACCCAGGAGATGCTGGTACCACCAAGCCGAAGTAGCGCTTGGGCTGAGAAAGTGGGACGTGGCCCTCCTGATGGCTGAGATTTCGTCCTCCGAGGGGAAGACCATCTCGGAGTGTGTGTCCCAGGTGAGGCCCAGGAAAGTCAAAGACTGCGTGGGTTGCAGCTGTGAGATGTTGAGATTGAGCGAAAAGCCCAGGTCGTGTAGCACTGCTTCTTGAGATGTAGTCCTTACAAGCCAGTTGTCTAGGTAGGGGTATATATGGAGGCCTTGAGCCCGGAGGAGGGCTGCCACAGCATTCATGAGCCTGGTAAAGACCCTTGGGCCGAGTTGAGCCAGCCTGGTTCTTTTTCTGAATGGCGAAGATCTTGGAGTAAAAGCCTGAACCTCGCTAGGAGGCTGGAACTTTCTCCACGGCCTGGCTCAGGACGAGAGACCAAATCTCTGCCAAAGAGTTGCTGTCCCAACTTTCGGGAGAGGAGGAGAGAAGAGAGGAGAGGCAGGAATAGGTAGACGGTACCCAGAGGAGACTACTGACAAGTTCCAGGGGTCCACAAAGTTCTGTCGCCAAAAGTGTGCGTGAAGAGTAAGCCTGCCCCCCATTGGAGACACGTGGACCCGGAGGGGTGAGTCATGACTTCTTACCCTCAGAGGCGGAGGAGGGGCACTGGAAAAAGCCCTTGACCCTCCGCCCCCCTTTTTGTTGCTTGCGCTGACTTGGGGTTGGCGATCATTCCGGCTGCCTAGACCTCCGTTCCTGGAAGTCGCGGAAGCCTCCAAATGAGCAACCCTTATCTGAGCGTTGCTGAGACTGGGAGTACGCTTTGGGCGTGGTCTTCGTCAGTATGGATAAAGACTTAGCCATCTGAAAGCTGTTGTTCTTTTTGTCCAGCTCCTCGTCTGTGCTGGAGTGAAAGAGGTCACTGCCCTCGAAGGGCAGATCTAGAATGCGTTCCTGGACATCTGGGTTGAACTTGGTTGCCGGGAGCCAGGCCATCCTTCTCATGTCCGTGGCAATACAGATGGTACATCCAGAGGTATCAATGTGTGCCAGGGTGGACTCCATGATATCCTGAGCAACGAGCTTGGCTTTGGCTAGCCCCGCCTTAAAACACGATTGGCTGTGGGCGGGGAGTTCCAGGAGGAAGTCAGCAATTTCCTGCCATAATCTCTGATTGGCAGCTGCCAGCATGGCGTCTGCGTTGGCCTGTCGCAGATGCAAGGAAGCACTGGAATACAGCTTCTTACCGTATGCCTCCAAGATGTTCTCCTCCTTGCCTAACAGCGCCGTAGATGACGAAGACGAGGATGACTGAGGCTTGGAGTGCAGTAATGCTGCAGCGATCACCGAGAGTGTGGCTGAGGATGGGAGGAGAGCAAGAGTGTATTCCCCTCCATCTGCCTGTACTTGGCGTCCACGCGGCGGTTGACTGGCTGGACAGAGTGGGGTCTGAGCCAACCCTTCTTGGCGAGGGACACCACGTCGGTCTGTAGTGAAATTCCCGTTCTGGCAGAAAGGTGCCTCGTGAGGACTTCAGCGAGGACGCCCACTACCGACTGTTCTACCTGGAGATGGAGGAGGACCAGGTATTCTGCCAGACCTGAGAGACGTTCATGGAAGGCCCTAGTTGATGGTGTGTCAGGATGCTCCTCCTCATCAGTATCCGGAGGGTCTGGGGGATCCTGTGGAGGAGGAGGAAGTGGTGGCTGGGGCACTGGGACAACGGCCGGAGGCTGAGGAAGAGGAGGAGGCGACTGGTATGGAACCGCCTGCGGAGTAGGCTGAGGAGACAGAGGAGGCGGCTGCGCTGGGTCCAGAGGCATCGGCAGAGGCGTCTGTGGTGCCGCTAGCATAGCAGGAAGGACTTCCCTGACTGCGTCCTTAATGATAGCCCCCATATGAGTCGACATCATGAGGCTGAGTAACTTCTCAAAGATCCGGTCCTTGCTGGCTGAAGAGGAGGAGGAGGAGGGCACAGACGGGGTAGCTAGAGGCAGCTGAGGCCGCTGCCGACCCTGTACATACGGACGCAAGGGAAAACAGCTTTGCGCATAAGAAGCCACGTAGCTGGTTGATGTCAGTCCCACCTCGATACTCGTTCTTCGCTGAAGTCCTGCAGAGGCATTGAACGAGTGTCCTTTTCTGGCACGTCAGCCATTTTGTTGAGCTGCCTACCACGTGGCTGCGACATGTTGCTCAGCTCGTTGGGGCCAGCCTCTGCCAAGTCTCTTATGTGTGAGGCGCGCGACTTGCCTCGCTCCTCGGGCACGTGCCCGGTAGGTGTACCAACCTCGACTCGGGGGTCGTTAGAGCTGCGTTCAGGCGCCCCCTTGGATGTACTGCCGGTAACAGGGTGTAGGCCCTCGCCCATGATGCTGGTACAAGGGCGGAGCCCTTGGGTGCAAGCCCGGTAACCAAGCCCAGCGGCCCCTCAACACTGGGACCAGGAGGATCAGAGGACCCCTCAGCCCATAGGCCGATAGCTGTAACAGCCTTGGTGCATGTGTTGGTATATAGTCCCTAGGAAGGAGTCTCCCTTGCAGGGTGTGGATGAAAATAAAGGCCCTACCTCAGGCCTTGAATGATGCTTCACGAAGTTCTTGAGATCCTCAGAAGGAGACCGCTGAAAGAGCTCCCTCCACCTGGCTAGTCTGTTCTTCAGCGCTTTTGAGGACAGCAAGCCGCACGCCGAACAGGCTTGCCAACCGTGGTCTGGGCCAAGGCAACGTAGGCAGAGGGCATGGGGGTCTGAAGTCGGGAAGAGCCTGTTGCAGGATGGGCATCTGCTGAACCCTGTTGAAGTCGACGTCGGGGAGGAGTTGTGGCAACTGAGGACCCAGTACCTAATTGATAAAAGACAAAAGAAGATATAGAGGAAGAATTTGCGCGTGGAATTACATGGCCGAAGGCAAACCCAGGAGCGCTGGTGAATTCGGCCCATTCCCGTCGACGCGGAAAAGGGAACTGAGGTTTGGCACCGGACGGCGGAGTCAGCGCAGCGCATGCTCCCAGGGCAGCGCCTCTAAATTTAGAGGGGAAGAAGATTTTTCTGGTGAAAAAGGTTCCGTCTCCAGTACCTCGCGAGGGACGTCCATGCAGTATGGAGGAAAGGGGACGGGACGTAACAGTAAGTTAGCGACACCGCAAAAGAAATGCCGGCTGATATGGACACATCTACGTTCTCCAGCAAAGAAGATATTGGACACATATTGGCTGAGATTAAAGCCCTTAGAGGAGATATACAATGTTCGCTTACAGACTTGACGGGAAGAATGACCACAATTGAAAACAAAGTTGAGAACATGGAACGCAACCAATTGACGCAGATATGGTTGAGATGAAATTGAATGCAAGAATGTTGGAAATCGAACTCCGTAAAGAGGAGATGATGCTCAAAATGGATGATTTGGAGAACAGGGAAAACCGCAACAACCTACGGATACTTGGCCTAAAAGAATTGGGAAGAGAGACCCAGAGGCAGGTTGAGGAAAAAGTCC
The DNA here is from genome assembly GCF_040938575.1 of Ambystoma mexicanum. Lineage (NCBI taxonomy): Eukaryota > Metazoa > Chordata > Amphibia > Caudata > Ambystomatidae > Ambystoma > Ambystoma mexicanum. The sequence goes on along the minus strand of NC_090935.1, from coordinate 664,479,394 downwards.
AAGTGCTAGTGAACCAGCTCTTCGAAGCAGAAGGGGGTAAGACCGTACAGTTCAAAAGAGTGCACAGAGGCGGCAGGCCCTACGGAAACGGTCTCCGCTCAATCGCTCAAATATACTGATAGGTCCGAAATCTTGAACAGAGCTAAACAGCTAAGAGAAATCGCATTCAAAGGCTCCAAAGTTGCAATATACCAGGGCCTCTCGAACCGCACCCTAGCCAGACGCAGAGCCTGTAGACCCCTCACGACATGGCTGCGGGACAAGAGGATCAGATACAGATGGGGCTACCCGTTCTCCTTAGAGTTTGAAGTGGAGAGGGTGGAATGCCGCCTAACCTCAGCAAAGGAAGATGAACAGGCCCTGGCCATCTAACGGGGGTCATATGTGCTGAGCCAGTGAGCTCACGAGGCCCATCCACGAATGGGGAGGGGTCGAGATCTTCACCGAGCCCACAAAGGAGAAGGAGAGGACAAACGGGGAGGAAGTACATGAGGCTCAACGGACCCTCACCCCGCAAGCAGCGCGCCTCACAGGACCACAAACCTGAGAAAGAACCAAGGGAACAGAACATATGACAGATGGAAAGGAACCAAAAGTGACTGGACGAACACTCGCAAGATAGTTGTTAGTCTGCCGGAGGGAGGCAGAACACTCTACTCCAAGGAGGCCCTCCGGGCGAAAAAGGGCGTCTCCAAGATCATGAACAAACATAAACAACAGTTGTTTTCAGTTGGAAAGTTGTTGGGGGGGGTTTGTACAAATGTTATGGCTAATCGGATAGAGACAGAGCTGAAGAGGAACACTACTCCCATGTCAATGATGAAGGCAAGAGAATGGAGCCACGTGTTCAGTTGACAATGTACACTAGCGATGGGAAAGGGTGATGCTACAAGTGGTCTGCTGGTGGGAACATTGAACGTGAAAGGGCTCATTTCCCCGACCAAGAGATAGTTGCCAAAGAATTCAGCAAAGCACATCTGGACGTACTCTTCCTGCAGGAGACACGTCTAATCCACGCAGAGGAACTGGTGATACGAGGAGCAGGTGTTGGCCAAGTTCATTGGGCATTGCAGACAGTCAAAAAGGGAGGGAATACTGTTACGCTCACCTGGCTCCCACAGGGGTGTCGGTCGGACCCGGACAGCTGCGGTCTCCACCCACGTGATGCGTAGTGCAGCGATGACTGACTGGATCTGCCCTCCTAATCTTGTCTCCTTAACCCATAGAAATATTCTCCTGCAAGTGGAGAGATGGATTTAGCCACTTGTGGATTCAAGTGATGGCACCCCCACAGTCCTCCCCAACTAATCACCTCCGAAATGCCCTCACAGCAATCTCACATTATATTCTTGAAAGAGGAGCTCTCCATCCTGCGTGGATTTGCAGGGGCGCGTCGATTCCAGTTACTTCACTGGTTTGAAGGCTCGGGAGAGTATTGACTCTGAGGTTCCTGGTGAGGACCATCAAGTATTAAGTTCATAGAGTTCAATATGTCCGATGTTCACTCTTGTTCCCCCCTTCCTTTCTTGTCTTGCAGCTGGCTCGTGAAAAGATGCTCTTGTGGCAGCTGGTGGCGCTCAGGTAAGAGTCTGTGTCACCCGGCGCTGTCCGGTAAATGTTGCACGAGGAAAACGTGTTTTGTCTCTCTTTACAGATGCGGCACGTGAAAATATGCAGAGTCACAAAAGGATGCCTCCGGTGGTAAATCAGGTAAGTCTATGGTGGTAAGAATTATATTTGTTGGTTCCCTCAGCTCACCTTGTGGTTTTCTTTTGTCTCCTAGGTGCCGAAGTTCGGTGAAGAAATGATGGAGGCAGCGCCGACCCGAAGGATGCTGTGAAGACTGGTGAGTATGGCGCAGAGCTGCATCTGGAGGTGCGGCGCGTGCAGAAATTATGTTCTTTACAGGTCCAGAGACAAGATGGATCCAGAATCAGGTGTGGAATAGAAATAAGTTCGTTTTCTAACCTTGTCCCTTTCTTTCCTCTTTGTTTTAGGAGCTCCGGATTCGAGGAGGGCGTGGCAGAAGACTGGATGCAGTCTGCAGGCACGGTGTTACGCTGCTGGATGCAGAATAACGCGAAGCGTGTGTTGCTGGTCGGGTGTGGTTTAAATAGCCTCAAAAGTATCCCAGGTAAGAAGTACCTAGAACCACACCCGAGTAAAAAATAGTCCCTGTAGAAAAATAGTCCCTTTCAGGCTTCATGTTGGATTGGAGTCATTTGCAGCATGGTCTGCCTGAGGTAAGTAATGACTATGAGCCTGGCGCCTAAGGCGCCAGGACTGAACCCAGATAGCCGGGGCTGCTGAGGTTTTACTAAATGTCTAGATGCCTGCTACCGGGGCTGATGGGCTTGGTCCGGATGCCTAGGGGTAGGCATCATGACAGATACACATTTTATTCGGCTCCACACCACACATACACCAGGATAGACTACCTTCTCATCAATAGGGATCAGGGGACAAGAATGACCCATAGTAAACTTAGGCCTGTGGGTTGGACCGGTCATGACATGGTCCTCATGTCCCTCGAAGTCACTGGGCTTTACAGGCCAGACAGTAGCTGGCGTTGCAACAAAACCCTTTGGAAAGACCCCCTCTTCACTAAACAACTGGAAGAGGCAATTACTGTATATTTCGAACTGAATGATAATGGGGAAGTGGATAGTGGGGTACTCTGGGATGCAGGAAAGGCAACTTGGAGGGGCTGCTCATCAGAGAGGGGGCAGGACGCAAAAGGGAAAGAAACCTCAGAGAGGAAAAGTTGAGGATAGAGATAGTGGAGGATGCACGCGATGGAGGGAGACATAGAGGAAACCAGGGAACTGATACACTCCAAAAGAGCGTAACTGAAAGCACTAGGAATGGAAGAAACAGTATGGAAGTTGAGATACCTCAAGCAGAAATATTATGAGAAAGGACATAAAGTGGACACGTTGCTGGCAGTGAGGCTCCAAGCGCAGAGAGCGGAGAGGTGGGTATCTTCCCTTAATGACTCTGGAGGGGGGGGGAACACGAGGGATTCACCAAGAACCAAGAGAGATAGCAGATGGATTTGCACAATATTATAAGACCCTCTACACATCTGAGGCACGGGGGAGGGGGGGCAGCAGTAAGATAATATCTCGATAAGATGGAATTAAACTCACTAACCAACCTACAGATGGAACAACTAGAGAGTCCCATAAACAATAGAAGAGATACAGGAAACGCTATCTGATCTCCCCAATGGTATAGCTCCAGGGGAAGATGGATACACTATAAGATTATATAAGAAGTTCTGAGGAATCCTGTGACGGCACATGATACGGCTCTACAACCACATCCTAGAAACAGGAGAGGACCCCGCCACCTTTAGCAAGGCATTGATATCAGTGATCCCTAAGGAGGGAAGGGATCCCAGGCAATGCGCGTCCTATCGCCCTATCTCACTATTGAATGTTGATGAGAAGATTTTTACACGTATATTACCTTCGCGCTTTGAGGAAAAAATCCCACAGATAATACACCCAAACCAGATGGGTTTTATAGCGGGGAGACAGGGCCCGTTGCGGTGAGAAAGACCCTAGATCTCATGGAACATGCGGGAGGATGCCAAGGTGACCATGCGCTGTGAAGCCTAGACGCTGAAAAAGCATTTGACGGGGTAGAATGGAGGCTCTTGTTTCCAGTACTGAAGAAAATCGTGGCGGGAGAGAAAATGGGTGAGCTATTCAGGCCATCTAATCCGAGCCCAAGGCTAGGGTGGTGGTGAATGGGGCGAGGTCCAGGGAATTTGGGTTTATTAGGGGCACTAGAAAGGGCTGCCTACTGTCCCCACTCCTCTTTCGGCCTTGCAATGGAACCCCTGGGCGAGGAGATTCAGAAGGACATGCCGCTGAGAAGAATAAGGGTAGGAGACGTATACCATAAACTAAGCATGTATGCTGATGATATAATGGTATACCTCTCGAAGGTGACGGAGACAGTGCCAAGAGTGCTCCGGGTAGTAGAAAATTATGGGAACTTTTCGCATTTCAAGATAAACGTAAACAAGTCAATCCTCCTCCCAATAAAGGAGGTAACGGAAGAGCGGAGAAGGGGATGGGGAGGGTAGGGGATACAAATAGAGGAAGGTAGCTTTAAATACCTCGGGGTCAGGATCCCAAGAGAGTTGGACAATCTATATGAGGAACCCCCCCACACCCTCCCGCTGCATCGACTCTTTAGGGACTTAGAAAATTGGACAGAATTAACCATCTCGTGGTTAGGATGCCTAAATGTGCTGAAAGGAACAAGTAACTTACCTGTAACTGTTGTTCTCCAGCATGGGTCTGGCATGGATTCACATGCTCATGAATATTCCCCGTCATCAGGCCGGGAATCCTCGGTAAAGAAAAAATCATTATCAGTTTCGTTTCTGATCTGTCTTTCTTAGTAGTCACCAATCACTGATCTCTGGGTCATACTGCCCCCAGCCAATGACTGACCTCTACCTAAGCCCCTCCCCTGGCAGCCATCCTCAGATTTGGTAGCACGTGAAGTGGCAGTATGACCAAGTGAAGAGCCGCAGAGGGGAAGGAGGGAGGGTTCGCATGTGAATCCATGCCAGACCCATGCTGGAGAACAACAGTTAGAGGTAAGTAACTTGTTCCTTCTCCAGCATGGGGTCTGGCATGGATTCACATGCTCATGAATATAAGAATACATAGCAGTATACACATGCACAACCACGGGAGGTGGCAATAGGCTCAACATTAAGCAATACAACAACTCAACATTAAGCATCTCTTACCTCCTCACCAGGCTCACCTTAAGCGAACAGGTTGCGCAGCACTGCTTGGCCGACCCTGGACTCCTCCCTGGAGTCCCGATCGACGCAGTAGAATCTTGTGAAGGTGTGCGTCGACCTCTACGTAGCAGCCCTGCAGATGTCCAGCAGGGGCACACCAGACAGGAACACCGTGGCAGCAGCGATCGCTCTGGTCGAATGGGCTCTCAGACGGCTGGGCAGCGGTCGGTTTGACAACCGGTGACAGTGAATGATGCAGCCGGAGAGCCATCTGGAAATGGAAGCCTTCGAGAGAGCCTTCCCCTGATTCACAGGTCTAAAGTTCACAAACAGCTGTGATGTCTTCCGAAAACTCTTTGTCCGGTCCACGTAGAACTTCAGCGCTCTAGCCACATCCAGCGAGTGCAAAGTCCTCTCGGCCGGTGACAAAGGCGACGGGAAGAAAACTGGCAACACCAAGGGCTCGTTGAGGAGGAAGTCCGACGGCACCTTGGGCATAAAGGAGGGGTGCGTCCTCAGCACCACCCTCGTGTCGTGAAAAGTCAAGTATGGAGGCTTGCAAGATAGGGCCTGGATCTCTCCCACTCGTCGTGCGGAGGTGATGGCCACAAGAAAAGCTGTCTTCCAAGACAGGAACTTCAACTGCGCCGAATGCATAGGCTCGAACGGGGCACCCATGAGCCTGGTCAGCACCACGTTGAGCTCCCACGCCGGGGCAGGGGCCCTCACCGGCGGGAACGATAGGAATAGTCCCTTCATGAATTCCTTCACCAGACGATGAGACCACAAGGACGCCCGTCCTGTAGTTCTGGTGCATCGGGAAATGGCAGCCAGATGCATCTTGATGGAGGCGTGAGCCAGTCCAGCTTTGGCCAGAGACAGTAGGTACGGCAATACTTGAGGGGCCGTAATCCGCAGAGGGTTAATCTTCTGTGCACGGCACCAGACAGAGAACCTCTTCCACTTATGTCCATAGCATTTGAGAGTTGAGGGCGCCCTGGCTTTTGCAAGAACCTCTCTGCAGTCAGCCGGGATATCGTACCCTCCAAACACTAGTGCTGCAGGAGCCAAGCCTGCAAGTTCAGCGACTCCGGGTCGTGATGAAGAATGGCGCCTCCTTCTCTGGAAAGAAGATCCGCGTCTGTCGCCATCTTGATAGGTGGGGACGCTGACAAGTCCAGAAGGTCCGGGAACCGGATCTGTCTCGGCCACGCCGGTGCAACGAGGATCATCCTGCACCTGGACCTCTTGAGCTGGTTGATGAGACAGAGCAGCAAGGGCAACGGAGGGAATGCGTACAGGAACAGGCCGTTCCAAGGGAACGAGAAAGCATCGCCCATGCTCCTCGGTTGTGCAAACCTGCTGGCGAACCTCTGGCAGGCACTTAGAGTTCGTCGCCGTCGCGAACAGGTCGATCTGGGGTTTGCCCCACCATTGAAAGAGCCGATCCACCTGGTCCTGGCGTAGTTCCCACTCGTGGCACGAGCGCAGCTCCCTGCTGAGTGAGTCGGCGATGGTTTTTTTTATTCCTGCCAGGTGGAAGGGAACCAGAAACATCCCCTGGGCGACGGCCCAGTGCCACAGATCCTGGGTCTCCTTGGATAGGGCTGGGGATCTGGTGCCTCCCTGCTTCCGGATGTAGAACATTGTGGTGGTGTTGTCGGTGAAGATCCTCACCACCTTGCCCTTGAGGGACAGAAGGAACGATATGAGCGCCCAGAACACGGCTCGTAGCTCCAGGATGTTGATGTGAAGAGACCTCTCCTCCGGGAGCTAAAGGCCTCTTGCGTGGAGATCTCCGGTGTGGGCCCCCCATCCCTCCAGGGAGGCGTCCGTCGTTACCGTCTCCTGATACGCTGGGGCCTGAAAGTCCATGCCTGCCGCGAGGTGCGCATGGGTACCCCACCATAGAATCGCCCGACGGAACTCCTCGTCGAGCGGGATCCTGTCTTCGAAGCTGCCCGCCGCTTGAATCCAGCGGGTGTCGAGGAACTCTTGTAGCGGACGCATCCAAAGTCTGCAAAGGGGCACAAGGTAGATGCATGAGGACATCATCCCGAGGAGGGAGTTGATTGACCTCACTATGGCCACATCCGTGGCCAACAGGCGCTGCACCTTGCCCAAAATGGCCTTCGTCCTTTCTTCCGACGGAGATGCCAATCGCTTCACTGTATCGAGCTTCGCTCCCAGAAACAGTGCCACCTGCGACGGGACTAGATGGGATTTGGGGTAGTTGATGGCGAATCCCAGTTCCGTGAGCAGGCGGACGGTCCTCGCTGTGTGTTCGACGGCGAGTTCTCTTGACCTTGCACGGATTAGCCAGTCGTCCAGGTAGGGGTAGACGTGGATCCCTTGCAGGCGCAGCCGCGCCGCCACTGGTGCGAGGCACTTGGTGAACACACTGGTGCCGACTTTAATCCAAACGGCAGGGCTCTGAATTGGTAGTGACGCCCCTGGACTACGAATCTGAGGAACTTTCTGTGTCCTTTTAGAATGGGGATGTGGAAGTAAGCATCCTCCAGGTCCGGTGACGATAGGAAGTCGCCCTCCTCCAGCTGTCCCAGCACGTGCTCGAGGGTGACCATCCTGAATTTCTGTGCCTTGATGTACTTGTTCAACCGACGCAGGTCCAGGTTGGGGCGCCAACCACCTGTCTTCTTTCTGACGAGGAAGTATCTTGAGTATACTCCGGAGCACCGGAGCCTCTTGGGGACGAGCTCGATGGCACCCTTCTTGAGCATCGCCCTTACCTCCAACAGCAGTTGAGGGACGTGATTCTCCTTCCTGGCCACGGGAGGAATGCGAGGACTCTTCTTTTGAAATTCCAGCGAGTGTCCGCGGGCCAGGGTGTCCAGCACCCAACGGTCAGTGGAGATGGACTCCCACACGCTGACAAATTTCGTCAGCCGGCCTCCCACCGGGATACTTCGGTGGGGGCCCGACGCTACGGCCGGTTCAGTCCTGCTTGGAAGAGGCCTTGTCGCCTTGGCCTCCTTGCCAACGGCGGCAAGACCCTCCTTGTTTGCTGCGGCCTCTGTAGGCCTCCTGGGACGAGGAGCGGACCGCCTGGCGGTAAGTGGAGGAGCCGCCGCTGGATCCCTTGGAGGCTCCCTGTCTGCCTCCAGAGCTCCGAAAAGGCCGCCGTTGCTGAAGAGCTCCTAGGGCTTGGGCTGTTTCCGTGTCGTCTTTATGGCCTGGAGGGACTCATCCACCGTCTTTCCAAACAGGTTGTTGCCGTTGAACGGCATGTCCAACACTCTGGTCTGGACGTCCTGGCGAAAGTCCTTTACCTTGAGCCATCCTCGTCGTCGGACGCAAACCCTGTTGCCCAGTTGGCGAAATCCGGTATTGGCAATGTCCGTTGCCACCGTTATGGCATGATCCGATGCCACCTCTCCTTCCTGCAGAATCTGCAGGGCCTCCGCCCTCTTGTCGTCCGGCAGGAAGTCTAGCAGAGGAGCTATCTTGAACCAAAGCTCCCTGTCGTAACAGGCCACAATCGTTAAGGCATTGGCAGCCTTAATCGTCGTCGCCGCCGACGAGATGACTCGTCGTCCCATGGAGTCCAACTTCTTTTTTTTTTTTAAATATATTTTTATTGTTTTTTCCAAGAAAACATACAACCAGTATCATCAACACGACAATCAATTAAATATCCACAATAATTTCCCATTCCCTCCCTCCCCAAGTGAACCCGGACCGGGGTTGCGCAGTCTGCTGCTGGCATTAGGGTGAGCCCGGGCTGTCCGGGTCCTCGCCTGAGGTGCTGGCTTCCTTAGGACTGAACAGGGCCGTCGTGAGGGCAATCCACTGCAGGAGGTCCTCCGATGGAGTCCAACTTCTTGCCCTCGCTGTCCGGCGGGGAAGTGGAAGTTGAAGCCGCTGCATCCGCTGCTTTCTTCTTGGCCGTGGCCAAGATGACAGAGTCTGGCGTGGGCTGGGCCCTGAGGCACAAGGGGGCGGCATCCGGAACCCGGTACTTCTTCTCGTACCTGTCCCTCTTGGCGGGTGTCGTGGAAGGGTTCTTGAGGACAGCCAGCCCTTCGTCCCAGATGTCGTTGAGCAACGGCACCGCGATGACCGTCTTTCTCTTGGCCTCTCGTCGTTGGTAAAGAAAACCTTCCTTTTTCTGTTCCTCAGGGCAGAGCTGGAAGAGCTCGGATGCCCTGGCTATCATGGCATGAAAAGAGGCAATTTCGTCGGACGGAGAGGCCCGGGGGGGGGGGGGGGTGATGACGGGATGTCTGTTGCGTCACCGCCGCCGTCGTCGTCCGTCCCCATCGCCGTATCCTCCCGGGGGTCCGGCGAGGGGGATGAGGGGTCCACAGGCCTCGCGGGCACAAAGGGCAGAGCGGGGTGGACTCTCGCCATTGTCGCCATCGTCGCTATCTTCGATCACATCAGCGGGAACCTCCCCCTGGGATCGAACCTTTTCGAACCTCTCGTTGAGGCCTATGAACCTCTCGTTGAGGCCTTTCACGGTTTCCACCGGATCCTCCTCGGAGGCTGAATCCGAGTCCGTAATGGCCACCGCCCTCCCCCCTCTTTTTCCGCCAGGGTCTTCACGGGGGTCTTAACGATGGTCTGGAAAGAGGATTCCCTCTGCGGCGGCAGGGAAACTCTGGACGCCGAGGCCGCCTCCACTGGCGTAGCCTCTGCCGGCTTTGCCAGGGCCACTGCGACAACCTCGATAGAGGCTTTTGCCGAGTGGATCAAGGCCCTCACCACCTTAGGTGCGTCCTGGGCCTTCGCTTTGGGGGGGGAGGGTCATCGTCTCACTCCCCCTTGGCTCCCTTCGAGATCGACCGGGGCCTCTCCAGAAGCTTATCCGGGTTCTCGGACTTCCTCTTCCCTGAACCAGAGCACTGGCTCGTGGTTGATTGTGCCGGGGAAGTCGCGCCCTGCCTGGCAGCCGAGGAGCCCGACCTTTCGGCGCTCCCGGTGCCCGCGGACTCGTGGTGCTTGGCCTTCTGTTGGGCCCCTGTCGCCGGGGCGCCCTCACAGGACTTAGAAGACCGCTCAGACTTTTTCTTCGCCTTCTCACCTGCTGTGCCCTTCTCCAGCCAGGCGGTGAGGCGGGAACGACGATCTTGCTTGGTCCGTTCCGACAGGTTCTTGCAGAACGCACAGTCCTTCTCCACGTGCGTCTTGTCCTCATGAAGGCAGTAGAGACATCTCGAATGCTCGTCCTCCTTGAAAACATTTTGCAATCCGCATCTTGGGCAGCTCCTGAACAGCTTGGATCCGGGCGTCGAGCTACCCTTGTCCTGGGCCATGTCCGTTGAGGTAGGCCACAGATCTTCCTGAATCTTCCAAGAAGCATAACTCGACGAAAACTTCACCCTTGAGGGGCGTAGAAGAATTCAGAAACGGGTCCCCGTTATTGGAAGTAGAAACGGTGGAGCTTGAGGCTCGATTAACCGAAAAATGAGAACATTCTCCTGAAAAAGCGTGAAAACGCAGTAAAAGCTCGAGAGCTAAAACACGAGGACTCCCAACACTTGAACGTGTGGTAAAAATCTGAGGATGGCTGCCAAGGGCGGGGTTTAGGTAGAGGGCAGTCATTGGCTGGGGGCAGTATGACCCAGAGATCAGTGATTGGTTACTACTAAGAAAGACAGATCAGAAACGAAACTGATACTGATTTTTTCTTTACCAAGGATTCCCGGCCTGACGGGGAATATTCATGAGCATGTGAATCCATGCCAGACCCCATGCTGGAGAAATGGTCTTACTTCCTAGGCTGCTATACCTTTATCAGGCACTCCCAATAGAATTACCAGATGCACACTTTGGTGAACTAAAAAGGAAATTATAAGATTCCTATGGGAGGAGAAAAAACACAGGGTAGCCTATAGACTTCTGGTACAACCCAAGGAGAAGGGGGGAGTGGGGCTCTCAGAAATGCGTATGTACTATAGGGCAGTCCAGTTTAGAGCTCTGGTCCCCCACTTGAGGGGTGACAAACAAAAGCAGTGGATGGACATTTAAAACTACCTGTTCTGCCCAGTGACACTTGGAGAATGGCTGTGGGCACCACGAGAAGCAGCCCTGAGTAAGGTATGGAGGCAGAGGATCCTAGGCCCACTCTGGTCCCTTTGAAGAGTCAAGAGGGAGATGGTGGGGGTAACAACTTGGCCCTTGCCCCTAAGTCACATCTGGGCACCCTCCATAAGAGACCGGATCCCCAGGCGAGAGATTCCAAGACCGGTTTGAGGGTGGTGTGGAAAGGGTGGGGCAGGTCCTGAGAAAAGTCGGGTTTATAGAGCCGAATGAGCTTGAAGACAAGTTGGGAGGGGGAAAGATCTTGGTATTTAAATATTTGCAACTCACAGGGGTGCTGATGTCCGAGTATAGGAAGGAGGACCTTGAAAGGGAACTGACACGCCCAGAAAAGGTGCTGGACACAGGTAAAGGGACAAGAGGGCTCATCTCAGGATTATATCAGGCCCTATTGGAAGCACAAGGGGGATATAGAGGTATACAGGAGGAAATGGAAGAGGGACATGGAGATAGAACTGGAGGATGATCAGTGGCAAAGATTAAGTGAGAAGGCCCACTGGACCTCAGTGGCCTATCAATATAAACTTCACGGGTTAAAACTCTTGTATAGGTGGCAATGGGACCCGGCGAGACTAGCACTGATGTAACCAGGTGTTGACCCCCATTGCTGGAGGAATTGCGGACAGATGGTGGACTATTGGCATATGTGGTGGGCCTGTAGTAGGGCGCAGAGATATTGGAAGGAAATCCTGGACTGGATAAGAGACCTAGACGGGGTGGCTAGATGGTTAGACCCACTCCTGGTGTTATCTGGGATAGAGGTGCTAGAAGGGGATTGGGTCAAGTTCGGCACATGCCACACTTTCGGCTACTGGCAGCCAGGGCATGCATTGCAGGAGGTTGGAAAGGGCAGTAACTCCCCATCGAAAGGCAATGGGCGGCCAAGGCCCTGGACATATACAGAACGGCACAAGTGAGCAAGGTTATGGAACCCAAAAACAAACTTACTCTTGACTGTCAAAATATCAAATGGTGACAAATGACTGCTATTTTTGCAAGATATAATACATAAAAAGCATATGTTATTAATACATCAATAATCACTGGAGAGTCAACAAGTTAGATATAACGTACAGAACATGGTACAATTAAGGATCATCCAAACGTTATTGGATTAGCATTCACAACAAATACATTCTCTATGGTCCTTTGCTCAGGACGGGCATGAGAAACAAATGTGCGTTTGTAATACAACGTGCAAAAGTCACTGAACTGGACAGTACAATGAGTAAGGTACTGAAGTAATATCGTGTTTACCTACCTGGGTAGAGCAGGGCCTTAACCAGGCGCCTGTTTTTGTAAATTAGTCATATACAGAATAGAACAACTCACCAGGCAGATACACGGCCAAACTCCCTCAATGGAAATGGAATAGGCTCCATTCCTGGGAAAATATGACTCAGAGAGACCCCAGCAAGGAGACCACCAATAGCCCCGATAAGCTCAGATGGAGTAATGGTACATGAGGCAAACTGTATATGTGAGACGGGTGGAGGGAAGTAACATACCAGAAAAGAGAGGGGAGATTGGGCACAAAGTAAACACGGGTAGACCCCACGGCGGACCTTGGAATGGGAAGTAGAGAAAGGCCAGAGAGGGTTGTAAGTGGACTCCAAACAAAAGAAAGGAGGAGGTGAAACGGGGTCCCGACGGATGCGGGCCCCAGTGAATTGAATGCTAATGTCACCCGAAGAGCCAGTTTGTTTGGGGGGGGAATGGGGACGGGTTTAGAATCATGGGGGTGGGGTTTGGGGTGATTATCTTTTCCTAGAAAAAGTAGAAATGTTCTCATATTGCAAAGCATATTCAGTGAATGTGTAACCGCAGCTTCACATATGTTAACCATGTTGATTTATTATTATGTTGAGCGCTCATGAGACATCGAAAGAATGCAAGAATCGATCTGCTGGAGAAAAAGAAGAGCCAAAGAACATGGGCAGCGTTAGTGGTTTAGTAAGGTGGAAGTCCAAGGGAACCTTTGACATGAAAGAAGGGTTCATACAGAGAACCAACTTGGACTGGTGAAAACGCAAGTATGGAGGCTTGCAGGAGAAGGCTTGTGGCTCACCTGCTGGCAACAAGAAACACGGTCTTCCAGGAGGAAAACTTTGACGGAGATCTCTGGAGAGACTTGAACGGAGGGCCCATAATGTTTAAGAGGACCACATTGAGTTCCCTAGCTGGAGCAGGGGCTCAAACAGGGGGGGGGGGAACGCATTGAAACATCCCTGGAGGAATTCCTTTGACAACCTCTGTGACCAGAGGGAAGGTTAGCTGGAGGTACGCGTCTAGCAGGAAATGGCTTCTAAATGCACTTTGATAGAGGAGTGTGTCAACCCAGTTTTTGCTAACGACAGGAGGTATGGCAGAATCTCAGCAGCCTGAATGTGTAACGGATCACACCATATGGTAAAACATCTCCACTTGTTCTTCCAGCAGGATAGATGTAAATGGTGCTCTTGCTCTGGCCAGAATCTGTTTGCATTCTGAAGACAGCAGGAAGCTTCCAAATTCTAGGGCTGCAGAAGCCAAGCCGTCTAGTTGAGGGACTCTGGATCGTAGTCCAGTACTGACCCGCCGTCTCTGAAGAGCAGGTCACGAAGAGGAGATCATTTTACATACAGAGCCCCAGAGAGGCAAAGAAGGTCTGAATACCAAATCTGGCATGGCCAGGCTGGGGCCAACAGGATCATCTTGCAGCGGTACTGTTTGAGTGTACTTAGAACTCGAAGCATCAGAGGAATTGGGATGGAAAATGTAGAGGAACAGTCCCTCCCATGGGAATGACAACACGTCCCCTATGCTCCCTGCCTGGGGAAACTGACTTGCAAACTGGATACACTTCTTGTTGTTTGCTGTGGCGAACAGGTCGATCTCCGGACACCCCCACCTGGAGAAGAGGCGGAGAACTTGCCTCTGGTGATGCTCCCATTCATGGTAGGACCAGAGTTCCCTGCCGAGAGAGTCTGCAATGGTATCGTGTTTACCCAGTAGATGGAATGGAATCAGATGCATGTTGTGAACCAGAGCTCATTTACATAGCTCCTGTGCCTCCGCAGACAAGACAGGACAGGAGAGCGGGTACCTCCCCGTTTGTGGATATAAAACATGGTAGTGGTGTTGTCTGTGAAAATGCGAACCACCTGGTTCTGCAGATGCGGCCTGAAGGACTTTAGGCCCCAGAACACCACCCTTAACTCTAAAACGTCGATGTGTACAGCTTGTTCTTCGAGTAACCATAGTCCTCTGGTATGGAATTCTTCTGTGTGGGTTCCCCACCCCTCCGGGGAGGCATCCGTAGTAACCGTGGCCGGGTGGATCGGAAGGCGAAAGGGAGCGCCCCTAGTGAGGTTGCAGAGATAACTCCACTATTCGAGTGCTTCATGGAAAGATGGCGTGAGGAGAAGTCTGTCCTCCCAGGACAGTGATACGTGCTGACAGCGAGCATATACGAACTCCTGTAGATGTCTCACCTGTAGCTTGCAATGTGGAATCAAGGGGATGCATGAGAACACTATTCCCAATAGGGATTTAAGGAAGTGGGCTGATGCGATTGGCAAACATGAATGATGCTTGACCTTTGTTTTGACCCTCTCCTCCAAGAGAGTGGTGAGACATGCGAGGGTGTTGAAGCACAAGCCCAAGAAAAGCAAGACTGAGCAGGCAGCATGCAGGATTTCAGAAAATTTACTGAGGAACCTGGAGCTGTTAGACATTGGATGGAATCCATGGTGTGCTGTGTCGCAAGTGGCAGGGAGGGAGCGTGCACCAGTCAATCATCCAGAATGGTATGTCAGGATGACAGGCCAATGGGCTCCCTTCCCCACGTTTTCAACACGGAACACGGAGGTGCACTCGAGCTTAGCACAGTCTCTGGCTCATCTAGCACAAGGATACAGTTTAATCATTAGCATTAGGGCCTTCCGTGCCCAAGTCTCTATCTTTCACAGTCTCTTCATTCAGAGGGCCTGATGCGCTAAACAAACAAGTTATTTTTCTCTTTAAGATTATCACAAGGATTCAAGTTCTTAGACGATGCGCTATTCACCTCGGATCCCCCTCAGCCGGGCTCCGATCCTTTCAACACAATGTGTGTACAAAATTGATGCATCTAATTCCCCTGATGGTATTATTTCTCATGTGACTCACGGTACACTCCGGATCCCCCTCAGTCGGGCTCAGATCTCTGATCCCCCTTCAGCAGAGCTCAGATCTCGGTCGGGCTCAGATTCTTTTTAACACAATGTTCATAACTTTACACAAACTTGCTTTAACCAAAAACATTTAGCTGTTCTCCCTCCGCCGGGCTCGGAACAACTTCCTTTACCATTTCATCAACTATCGAAGACTTTCGAATGTGCACAGGGGGTTTTGCTTGACCCTTTGCAGGGCCACTTCAATTTCACAATTCTTTATCACTCTTCACATGCCACCTTTATCTGGATACCCAACAGACTTTGAAATGAGCACCCACGTGGTGCTGGACCACCGTCGATGGTATTGTATCTTGGCTTCAAAGTTCAATCACTCATCTGCTGATTAATTGTGTTTGCATCACTTGCCACATACGCTTCATACACTGTTCTCTTCAGTTTTCATTATACAATGTTGCTGCTTGCAGCCTTGGCTTTAACACAGACTGGTCTGTTATCAGTCTTCCCAACTCACCGGCAGTGCTGACTTCGTTGGTGCTGCTTTGTTGTAGGAGCCAAGGACAGTACCATGGCGGCAAACGATTCTCCCCGCCTTGACTATCGATGTGGAAGAGCCCCGGGTACCTCTGACACACAATACAGAATTCTTCAGCCTCAATCCCTGATCTTACGTTTCCTATTCTGAAGACAGCAGGAAGCTTTCAAATTCTAGGGCTTCAGAAGCCAAGCCGTCTAGTTGAGGGACTCTGGATCGATCGTGGTCCAGTACTGACCCGCCGTCTCTGAAGATCAGGTCACGAAGAGGAGACAATTTTACATACAGAGCCCCAGAGAGGCGAAGAAGGTCTGAATACCAAATCTGGCACGGCCAGGCTGGGGTCCACAGAATCATCTTGCAGTGGTACTGTTTGAGTGTACTTAGAACTAAAAGCATCAGAGGAATATGGATGGAAAGTGTAGAGGAACAGTCCCTATCATGAATAAGAACACGTCCCCTATGTTCCCTGCATGGGGAAATTGACTTGCAAACTGGATACACTTCATATTGTTTGCTGTGGCGAACAGGTCGATCTCCGGATGCCCCCACCTGGAGAAGAGGTGGAGAACTTGGCTCTGCTGTTGCTCCCATTCGTGGTAGGACCAGAGTACCCTGCTGAGAGAGTGTGGTATCTCGAAGGCTCATGAAAGTAACTGTCTTGGGTTGAAAAGGTCAAGGGCACTTCCCTCCTTGCAATCCTCATCGGTTTTGCCATCTTACGCCTTGCATTAAACTGCGATCTTGGAAACTTTGCTTCCTCGTGTGCTTTGCCTTGCTCAGAGTATGCCTTTGTGCTGCGCTCTTTATCCGTGGGGAAGTGTGATGGAAGTCAGGTGTGTGTAATGGTCAGTGATTGCCTGACCCTGCATGACCATTGTATTGGGACAGGTCAGGTATATGGCTCGGGTGTTAGTCCGTTTTCTCTCACAGTGAGCTGTCCGTGAGAAAGTGTTTGTGTTGGAAAGGGGTCAGGGGGTTGAGTTCCTAAGTTTCCTACCTGGTAAGAAGGGGTAAAGGTGTTACAGACAAAGGGATGCTGCATCTCGCCATCCGGTATCCCACTTCCAATGCCCGAGGACCTCTCACCCAGGTGATCCTCCCGCACTGGTCCACCCCCAGGAACTGGATCCAAAAGCGATGGCCATGTCCTGGCCACCTGGATGACAGAACACTGGGGACAAGCGGGTGAGACACAGTCAGGTTTCTCACATTGCTGACTTCTTTCCGAAGGGCAGGGCCTCAAACTGATCATGCTTTATCTGGATTACAAGTCAGAGGAAGCACCTGTACCGCTGTTAGATGGGGATATGGAAACACGCATTATCTAAATCAAGAGATGAGAGGAAATGCCCCTTTTCCAGCTGGTCCAAGATATGTCGCAGTGTGACCATGCGTCCATTTTGAGCTTTGAGGAACTTGTTGAGTCTCATGAGGTCTAGTATCGGTCTCCAGCCTCCTGACTTTTTTCTCACCAGAAAGTACACTACAGAACCCCAGAGATACGATGGACAACTTCGATTGCACCTTTCCTTAGGAGTGACTGTACTTCGTGCCGGAGTACGGATTAGTGTTTTTCTGTCTTTGGGATGGGAGGGATGGAGGGACATTTTCCTATAAATTCCAGGGTATGGCCCTGACAAATGATGTTTTTTTTCAAACTCTTTTTATTGATTTTCATGGTTGTTACAGGTTATTTTTGCATTGTACATGAAAATCAGCATGTATAGTAAGGCTTGAGCATCAATGTCCTTCAGTGATTGTGCTGCGTGAGAGTCAGAGGCCGTCCTGTCATTCCAACAGATAAAGCTAACAAGAAATAAAGAAGATGAGTGCATCCCCCTCCCTTCTACCCCTAAACCACCCGACCCTTCCCTCTGAGACGTGCTCACGTCTTGTTCGCCGTGCTGGTGCGCTTGTGGTGCAGTTGTTAAGACCGTGAGTTCTTTGGCCCAGAGTCGGTTTGTTCGATTGGATTGTCATTTGACTGTTGAATGTACGATTCTAGTATTTCTGCGAATCTGTCCGCCCTTTCTAGATTGAGTCTGGATTGGCGCTTGAAAGCGGCCTGTTCTAACCTGCATGTCCTGGAGAGAGTGGTGGCCCATTCGTAGTGGGAGGGTGGTGTTGGTGCTTTCCAGTGTGAGATTAGGAGTTTGCATGCAGTGAATAATATAATATTTATGATCTTGCGTGTGAGTGTGTCTCCATGCCAACCTGGCAAGTCCCCGCCCAGGAACAGAACTACATCCGCCTCCCTCTATGGTAGAGATTTGTCGGTATATTCCGAGCCAGTAGGGGGATAGTGTTGAGGCTGGACCATAGCAAGTGGCCCATTGTTCCTATCTCTTTCCAGCCCCTCCATCATATGGCCAAGGGTAGGAGGCCCATTTTATGGAGCTTGACCGGGGTATAGTAGAGCCTGTGGGGAATTTTTTTATTGTATCTCTCTACTTTTAAGGTTAGCAGAGACTTCAGGAAAAGCTTGGAAGTATGTGAGCATATCGGAACCGCTGACCGGAATTCCTAGGTCAAGTGTCCATATATCGGCTAAGGCTTGTATTCTGTTCTTGTTGTCTTTGATGGCCATAGCATACGTGTGGAGCAGTGGAAATGCTTCTGTGTTTTGTTCCATTTCTCTCTCGCATTTAAGGGGAGGGGTGTTGGCGGGACTCCGCTTTTGTGCATCTGAGAATTGTGGCTTGGATTGTGTGGTAGCAGAGCCAGTTGCCTTCCCCGAACCCCAGTAGGAGCTGAGCTTTACAAAACCTTATGAATTACCCTTCTTCTATGATGTCCATCACCCTTGTGTTTGACCACCCTTATTGTCGGGCTCTTGTGGATCGGCTGCAGTTGCCCGTAGGCCACTACTGATCGAATACTGGCCCATGGTGGTGCGGATTTGGAGGGCGCTACCTCTGATGCCCAGAGTCTGTGCCATTGTTGGATAATTGACTCCATCATTGGGTGCGTGTTGAGCGACTGTGCAAGTTGGGGCGGCGGTGTGGCCATTATTTCTATGGGTGTAAGTGGGGACATCAAGGTCAGTTCCATGTTGTGCCAGCTAGTGTCGTCATTCGCGTTTAGCCATCGTTTAATCCAACACAATTGTGCTGCTTGATAGTAGGCCTTTAGTGAGGGGGCCGCGAGCCTGCCGTTTGCTTTACTTGCTTGCAATATGGGCAAGCGAGCGCAGGTCTTTTTTCCTCCGCCACATGATTTGGTGATGGCTGTATCTACCTCTTGAACATTCTTGGTGTTGGGCTGATAGGGAGCATCATGGTTTTATATATTAATTTGGGGAATTAATTAATTTTGAGGGCATTAATCCTCCCAGTCAGGTATAGCGTTAGGGTGTCTCATTACGGCAGGTCTGCCTTAATGCTGTGGATGACTGGTGGGAAGTTCAAGTTGAGTAATTCTCCTATTGCGGCACTAATATGGATCCCTAGGTATTTTATGCATCGGGATTGAAGGGTAAATGGTATAATCCCACCTGGGTCTCACACTACATCTTGTCTTAGGGGCATTACCTCCGACTTGCTCCAGTTTATTTTGTACCCTACCATGGGGCCATAGTCCTGTAGGAATGATTTGATATAGGGGATGGATGCTACGGTATCGCTGACATATCAACAGATCGTCTGCATACAATGATACACGATGTTCTTCGGAGCCCTGGTGTATCCCCACCAAGTTCGGGTCTGTGCGCATCCTTATAGCTAGGGGCTCAATAGATAGGGCATAAAGTAGGGGTGAGAGCGGGCAGCCCTGGTGCGTGTCCGATTGGAGATGGAATTTGGCGGATGCTACTCCATTGATGACCACGAGACGGAAGGGCCGGAATATAAGAGTTTGATCAGGTGGAGAAGGCGCGGGGGGATGCCATACCTTGGCAGCACACGAAACATGAATTCCCACTGTACTTTATCAAATACTTTTTTCACGTCCACCGCCAGGATGGTGTCTTGAAGATCCCTGTTGCCCGCTATTATATGCATTCGTCTGCGGATTTTATCGCTAGCACGTCTGCCCCTGATCAAGCCTGTTTGATCTTTGTGTATCAGTTTTGGTAGGGCGCTTTCGATTCTCTGGGCAAGGCATTTCGCCAACATCTTAGCGTCCGAGTTGATTAACGATATTGGCCTGTACGAGCCACATGTTTCTGGGTCCTTGCCGCTTTTATGGAATACAATAATGTTGGCCGCTAGCATTGACTTGGGTAGGCGTTTCTGGGCGAGTGCTTCTTTAAATACTGCTTCCAGTTTTGGGTCAATATCTATGACTATGCATTTATACAGATCGATTGAGATCCCATCGGGGCTAGCCACTTTCCTGAGGGAGAGGATTGCTTGTGTGATTTCAGCTTCAGTGATGCGGGTGTCAAGTCTGTTAGCCTGCTCTATGGGGATTCTAGGGATAGGTGTTGAGTCCAGGAAGGTTTTAATGGCCTGGGGTGAGAACGTGTCTGTCGCGGTGTAGAATTCCTGATAGTATTCTGCAAATCTCGCGTTTATCAATTCGTCCCCTACCACCAGGTTGATCGCCTTATCTCGGATGGCCATGATCACTTGTGCGGCTTGCCACTTTTTTAGGGCCAGTGCCATTAAATGAAGTGGTCTGTCGTTCTCTAAGTAATACATTTGCGACCAATTTGTGTATAATCCCTGACTGCTTTGTGTTGTGTCTCCAATGTCTTGAGCTCCGCTGTAAGGCGAGCTTGAGTTTCCCCCCACTTTTTCTGCTTGTATGTCCACTGCGAAATGCAATTCCCTCTGAGGTATGCATTAAAGGTGTCCCAACTTCTGTATGGGGTGAAGCCTGGTATTTCGTTGTTTTCCCAAAACCCTTTGATGCCATCTCAAAGGTGTTCCACAACGTTGAGGTATTGTAAGATATGAAGGTTTAGGAGCCATGCTGGGGGGAGTGTGATAAGTAGGCTAACCGGTGCGTGGTCTGATATCGTGGTCGGTATATGTTGCAATCGGCTACCATGTGTGTTTTATTGGCCGGCATCAGCCAATCCAGTCTAGAGTAGCTGTAGTGGTGGTGAGAATAATGCGTATAGTCTTGCCGTGTCTTCTGGGTATTTCACCATACATATATCAGAATAAGGTTGAACATTAGGGCTTGTAGGGCCTTTCTTTTCCTACAGTTGGGTATATTGTCAGGTTGTGTCCGTATCCGGTCTAGAACGGTGTCCAGCGTTACATTTAGGTCTTCCCCAATCACTGTTAGGATCTGCATGTATTGGACGCACTTCGAGAAAGTGTGAGTGAAGAAGGCTGCTGTGTCTGATGTGGGGGCGTACATATTCAGTAGGGTGATTGCGTGCTGTTTTATCTGCCCCTGGATCAGTACTACCCTCCCTTCCTTATTGTTGTAGGTGTGTCGCATCTGGAGGGGAACCCGTTTGTTTACTAAGATTGATACCCCTCTCTTCCCGTGGCATGGGGAGTGTACAACGGTGCTCACCCACCCGTGTGCCAATTTCTCGGCTTAGATTTGGTTGAGATGAGTCTCTTGTAAGAATACGATGTCTGCCTGATATCTCTCATGTAGTTGAGCAGCCGCTTTCGTTTGATGGGGTGGCCCAGCCCTTATATATATTTAGTGTCACTAGGGTGAGCTTTCCATTGTGCGGTTGTGTGGGGTGTCCTAATGTCGGGTTTCGGGGGCCCTTGTCGGGTTGTGACATGTGTGTTTCTGCTAGTGTTGAGCACGTCTCTATTCCCTTTCCCAAATTAAACAACGTGCAGGTGAACTTTGTCAATATAATAGAACTCAGGCCTAACCGTGGGCCCATACCAAACAAACTTGAATAACATTGGGCGGGCCAACCAACCGGCCCTAGCCCAATACATGGCTGAAAAGCCCATATATGGGGATGGTGGGTGTGAACTGTGGTTTCGCCGCCGCTTACCATATATCTAGTCTCGGGAGCCCTATTGGGGCTGGGGGTGACGCTTGTGGAAGCAGAAGCTCCTTCTGGTGACCATCTTTTTCACTCACCCCATTTATTCTCGTGGAGATTGGACCGAGCTGTGCACTGTTCGGCGCTTCTTTTTGCCGCATCACCTGTTGCTGATACGCTTCAGTTGGCTGGAACCCTCCAGCTGTGTACCCAAGGCAGTCAGATTCCGTGCTTTCCGGTACGTTTCCTGTGTTCCAGGTCCCACCCCTTGGGTCCTCTACCTGCTTTATGCTGTCTTTCTTTTGTCTGTGAGCGTTTGTGGCCAGGGCAGGGGTCCGGGGGTGGGGGGTGATCTGGTTTTGAAGGTTCTGTTGGTACACTATCGAAGTCTGTTGTCACTACGCTCTGTTGCAAAAACCGCCAGGCAGCTTCGGTACATTGAACGAGTGCCAGAGTCTGTCAATTTGAATACACCACACTTCTGGGAACTTTAGGTTGTGCCTGTGTTCAGTGTTTTTGCGTGCTTCAAATATGGGGCTTTAGCCTTTGCACCTTCTTGATACTGCTAATGAGTAGTCGTTAAAGATTTGTATCTCTGAGCCATCTAGACGTACTGGTGATGCCGCCCTGCATGCCTTTAGTACTGCCACCTTGTGTTGGAAATTCAATAGGCGCATGGTGATTACCCTTCGGCACTCATTTGCTGCTGGCTTGGAGATCGGAGCTCGTTCTATGATAAGGCTCTTAGCATTGGACATGTGTAGGGAGTTCAGTAGGAGGTCGCCAATGAAGGTTTCCATGTCCGTTACTTCAGCGTTTTCCGGGACCCCCGACAATTCTGAAGTTGTTCCTCCGGGATCTGTTTTTCTGGTCTTCGATCTTTTCACCTAGCCGCTGTACCTCCGGTATGACCCCATCCAGATCTTTGTCAGTGGTCATTTGATTGTCCTCCAGGGCGCTAATGCATTGCTCATTGTACGTGGTGCACTAAGATTGGGCCACCAGTCGGCTTTGCACATCTTGGAGGTTGCGTTTTATGTCGTGGACCGCCGTATTTGTCTCCTGTGTTCGTTGGCCGATTAGCTTCATCTCGGCAGGTATAGCCTGGAGTTGCAATTGGACCTCCATTTCTGGCTTGTTCCTCGCTGACCTTCTGGGTAGGTTTCCTGCTTGCTTGTTGTCTGGGGCGTCTCTGACGTCTGGATCATAAGTCTCCTGTTGCATGGCCCCCGTTTGCGCTTGTGCCCTGTAGGGTGCCCGCGAGATGCCTTATTCTGGGGTCTTTTGTGGCTTCTGCCCCTGAGCGTGTGTTATGGGTTTCCAGTGGGCTGTTATGGTGGTCCCTGCTGCGCCCTTGGCGGGGTGTGCACTTCTTGCACCTGCGATTTCGCTCAGGGGGGGACTTGGCTGCTTGAGGTCACTCCCCGGGATTGCATGCAGGGTTCGCTGGGAGGTCGCCAGGGGTTTTCCAGTTATGGGTCTACCTTTGATTAACGGCTGGGTTTGTTTCCACTTCTATACCCTTGGTTCTTTGCTATCTTCATATACGGTTAGTTGGTATCACCCCCTCGGGTCCCCTTGTGTTTCCTGGGGCCCTGGCGCTGCTTTTGGTGGCTCTTTCCCTGCTTAACTGTCTGTAGGTGCCCGTCCACTTTCCCCGCTTAACACAATGGTCCGGGGTCTTGGCCGTTGGTTTGCGTCCTGATTTTTGTCTTCCTCGGGTCTCAGGAGGTATTGGTGGGCTGGATTGGCCTGCCTTATGTCCAGTTCCCAGGGTGTGCGCCTGCACCTCGGGGGGTGAGGGGGGGAGTGATTAATGCGGCTGCTTCCCCCTCTACGAGGCCGTAGGCCATTGAGGGATCTTCTCTGCGCCTTAATTATGGCAGTGTTTATTTGCCTACTGGCCTTCGGGTCTAGTGCTCGTGACCATCAGTTCACTGTGTGGGGCTCACTGTCTTCCTTGGAATCGGGCACTGGTGCGATCAACCCCGTTTGTGTGCGGGGTCTGAGTGTGGGTCGTGCTTAGTTTTTCAGGCTAGTAGCTGTTGGTTTTGTCCACACTGATCCCCGATACTGGCTGGGTGGCCATGCATTTGTAGAGCGGGGGGGGACTCGTTTTGTGTGGGTCTCAACTGAGCGGCATGCATTCTCGCTGTTCCCCCTGTCCGTGTGCACTTCAGAGATATGCATGTCTGGGTTGCTTCCCTTCCCCTGCGGTTGGCTTGCGAGGGCTTGCCGGCCTTACGGTTTGCCTCTGGGCGGTGCCGCGCTGGTGTGCCGCGACCCACATTATGTCCCTGCTGGTACTTGTGGGCCATGATCATGGTTGCTGGGCCTCTGGGGAATAAGGGGGGGGGGGGTGGTGTGTTTTCCGGTACTTAGATCCCCTTGAATAAGCCCGATTACATTATGGGGGCTCTCTCTGTGGCCTGTCTGTTGTAGTTGCTCCTCCTCTGGGTCTATGGGGCTTTCAGGTTGGTAGACGAGGTCTCAGTCTACAGTTAGGCCGGGGGGGTGGGTGGTTTTTAACGGGTAGAAGTTGACCCTCTGACGTGTGGTGCGTCTGGGCATTTACCGTGCTTAGCTTCATTGTGTTTAGGGGGACGGGGTGTAATGCGCTGCGAGCCGCATCCCCAGCCGATGGTAGTAATTAAGTTTGTACTGCCACTGGGGCCCCCCGCAAAGCACTGACTTACTTGAGGGGCTAGGGTCCGCACCTCGGATCTCTTTCCGTACCGTAGGAAGACGCTCCTTCCTCAGTCGTATCCGCTGTGGTGCTTCGTTCTCCCTGTGGCCTCTTGTGCGTGCCTTGCTGGCCGTGCCTTTTGTCCCCCAGCAGTGTCTCACTGGTGGATGCCCTCCCCTCCGTGCTGACTCACTGGCGATCCCTGGCCGTCCTCCTGCTTCGGCGGTTTCAGTCGTTCTGCATGCCTCGTCGTCCTCTGCTATTTGGCCTTTATGTGCCTCTTTCCACCCATATCATCGGGTGAGGTGCGCCAATATGCCTTATGGTTCTGTCACCATAGGGGGCCTGGCTGACGATCTACCGACTGGGAGCTGGTCTTCGCACCCTTTTCCTGCGCTGCTGCCCCCCCCCCCCCACCACCCGGCGAATGATGTTGAACGCCCATTTGCCAGTGGTGATGTTTTCCCACTGTGCAACAAAGTTGGATAAACACTCCCCTACTACAGTGTTGAAGTGGGGGTCCGGACCTGCTTGGGCACCTGGGTCCTGGATTGAACTCTGCGTCGGCGCTGGTTTCTTCTGTAGGACCGAGACCTTCTCCTGTTACCCTCCTGGGTGCCAGTGCATGTTGACTGTGGCCGGTAGGAGGACCTATAGTCCTTGGAAGTCGTTGAAGATCTCGCTTTCCTCGAGCTAAAGGACTGGCTGTGTTGTTGCAGAGTGCCTAGCGAGCAGGCTGTTTCAGTGTCGGCCTTGATTGCCTGTAGGGTTTCATCAGGTTTTTTACCAAAGCGGTCGACACCATCAAAGGACATATCCACGACCTTTGATTGAACAACCGGCCGGAGGTTGGTGGATTTTAACAAGCCTTGGCGCCCGAACACTGGCCCGTTCCCCATTTGGTGGAATCCTCTGTCCGCAATATCTATTGCCAAGGAGATGGAATGGCCTGATGCCGCCTCACCCTCATGCAGCAGAGCCATTGCTTAGTCCTGCTTGTCATCTGGGAGACATTCTAAGGTTGGCCCCAATTAAAAGTTCACGATCATAGCGGGAGAGAATCGCCAGTGAATTAGCTGCCTTGATGGTCGTAGCGGCCGTAAATCTAACTCTCTTTCCAAAAGTGTCTAGTGGCTTGCCCTCCTTGTCCAGGGGTACCATGCAAGGAGAGGAAGAAATGGCAGAGTTCTGACATGCTGCCACAGAAACCACAGAGCCTGGGCACAGTTGTGTTTGCAGGCATTTTGGCGTGGAATCAGGGACATTATACTTTATCATACATCGGTTTCTTCATTAGGGGCGTTGAGGAAGGGTTTTTTATAAGAAGGGAGCTGTCCTAACAAAATGAACCTGTTGTTGCCAATAGGTAACCCTGGTGCACTCTTTTTTTACTTTTTTATTTATTTATTCATAGGAGGAATGCCCTCTTCCTATTTATATTTGAAAAAATTCTAAGTTCTCAAATGAATACACTCACGTAGAAGGGTTTTTACAATTCTGATTCTGTTATTTACTGCACAAAATCCACTTTAAATTTAGTCAACAAGGTTCAACATACAATTTCCATCGTGCATCATATTCTGACACAATTAATTTCTAAATCAGCTAATAAAGTATTTAGTGTCATCACAATCTCAAACAGCATTTTTAGCATATGAATATCATTACACATATTCCATTTTTTTCACTCATGTATATCCATGATTCCGTAGCTAGACAGTGTAATTAATGTTCTTTCACAACGGCAGTATTTTGATCAGTATTGTCGTATCCCTAAAACAAACTCGATTGGGTTAAGTCTCCAATATCCCAACAAGCCTGATAGCTATCACCTTATTAAGTGAACACTAGCGGGACCTGCTACCCATAGTTTTAGTACAGCACACATGAAACCTTATAACCATGGGCCATGCATTATACCTTTAGTTGTCACTCTGTTGAACTTTCTAGGGGACAAGATCACTGAGTCCTCACTCTATGGATTGCATATGAAGTCAAAACGAAGTTGAGTAAACACCTAATGTGTCTAAGAGCTCCCAGCTTACCACACAGTTCTCAATATTAGTTGGGTTATATCACACATGATCAAGATAATCATTTAGCATTCATCACATCCTCAAACATCTTCTAACATCCTTCAGCCAGAATACCAATCTGTTCACAATCTAACATCCCTGATGTATGATGTATAGACAATGACCATCACGTCTTTTTGCACTTTGAATCCTAGGGTCATGTGTCACACCATAGGTAGCCAATTCACATCTTCTAACCTCTCCCTGCCAGAATATAAATCTGTTCACAATCTGGCTTCAATGAAGCATGGCCAATTAACCTCAAGTTTATATTGGCAATCCCTGGGTCAGAGGTAACATCATAGGTAATCAATTTCACAACCAATTTATATTGTACATCCCTGGACCAAGCCACTCCTGCCTGACACATTAAAGACAGAATTACAGGAAACATGAGAGATCACATTCGGAATTCATCCCCTTGGGAGCTAGACTCTCTAGCCTCTCAATCCATGCTATTTATATTCGTAGAAGTAATCTCTGTACATTGCCCCCTCTTTTTGGTACCATCAACCTTTCTAAAATTACACACTTTAGTTGCGCAATGTTGTGTTTAGCTTCTGAAAAATGAATAGCTACCGTAGTCCGTCGTCCTCCCAGATATCTGTTGATATGAATTCCTTTCGGGAACGTGGAGAGAAAGGACCTCTGAACTGGTATTGTAGACGTGCTTGGTGGTTTAGATGGCAAAGACGTAGACATTTTAATCGACAACGAGGTCGCTGATGGAGTAGCACTGGTTTTAGTCGAAGTGTCTTGGTAGTCGAGGAGGTGGTTGACGGCCCGTCGACGGGAGCTTCAATGAGGTGGTTGTCATCGCAGTGGACAATGTCATTGACAATGACTTGGGCCGACTGTGAGTTGTTGATGGAGCTGTCGACGAAGGAATAGTAGTCATGGACAACGTAGACGGAGGTGATTTAGGAACGGAACTGGTCAACAAGGTGACCGTAGGCATAGACAGAGTTGTCAATGACATGGTTGACAGCAGAGCAGCCTGAGTGTGCGACCCATGTCACTTCCTTGATCTCTTCCTACAGGAAGATTCCTCATGGGACCTCGTCCTCTTTGAAGAGGGAGTGCACTCTAGGGGTCTGCTGTGCCCTGCATAACTGTGGACTGAGGCAGAGTCAAACACCCAAGCATCTTCATCCAACCAGGCCACTAACCTGCAGTGGTGATCCTTGCGGGTCTTGTATGAGAACGATTGGCCGATGGACCAATGATTCAAGTCGTGGTCCAGGTATAGACAATAAAGACACTTCTCATGAAGATCGACATAAACGTTCTGCAGGTTTCATGTTGAACAGGCATTGAAAAGGCACTTCTTCCTTATGTCTGACATCTCCACGGACTACTGAAGGTCTCAGACGGAATTGGGAACTCAGTCGACAGTGGAATGGGCAAAACACCGTACTCAGATCACCTTAGGCAAGAGCGATGCAGCACCAAACCACAAGATGTTGAAGGAAAACATCTATCAAAAATAGATCAAAAACATTGAATGTATTAAGAGGAAAAATGTAGGACTCCCAATACTTTAACATTTAGTAACAAATCTGAAGAGGGCCACCACGGGTGGAGATAATGGAACCGGTCTAAATGGCTGTTGGCAGTATGACTTAAAAGGACTTTAGTTTTAAAGTTTAAAGTTAAACTGCTTTAATATTACGGAGGATTCCAAGCCTGACGACGGGGAATAATCCATGAAAGATCCAATGCTGGAGAACTAATGGATTTCTATGGAATCTGCCTGTGTTTAAAAACTGTTAAAAAGCAGGCGGATTCCATAGGAATCCATTGTAATTGTATTCCACAAGGTTTCATTTGCAAGCAGCTTTTATATGAAAGCTAGAAATGAACGAATAAAGGTGATTTTGCCTTGCTTTTGGCACTCAATTTTGTAAAATAGAACATTCCATGCATGGGACTCAGCATGAACCTGACTGTTTGAATTATTAATATACTGGCCCTCATTACGACCCTGGCGGAAAGTGACTGACCGGACCGCCGACCGCCACAGCGTAAATAGCGTTTCCGCCATTGCACGAAGGAGCAAAGTGCGGCCCATTCCGACCCATCGGGCACGAGCACCACGGCATGGCGGAAGTGCAAAGTCCGCGATGGCGGAAATGACCCCAAAACGGCCCACACCGCCGCCGTACGGCGCCCTAGGTGCAATACCGCCACCCATCACAGCGGACACCGCAGTGTGCGCCTACCGGAAAGTACGGTGACCGGAAATATACGGAAACGGAAGTTAAAACATGGGCCCGGAACGGGAAACATCCCGCCGTACACCTATAAAACCACTAAAACCACACAACCACTAAAAACACTACCCTGAGACACACCCCAACCCGTCATCCACCCTAGCGAAACCAAGAAAAATGGGAAAAGTAGCGAAGAAAGCGTGCGACCGCAAGCGGCAGGTCCACTTCTCCCGTGAGGAACTCACCGTGCTAACAGAGACCCTCCAGGAGAATGCTGCCGTCGTCTTCTGCACGCAAATGACCAGGACGGCACTTGCAAACAAGAAGGCCATATGGGCTCTGGTGGCACAGCGGGTAAGTGCGGTGGGGACCGCACCCCGCACCCCACAGCAATGCCGTAAGCGATGGGACGACCTGCGGATACGCGTCCGCAGCATACTCTCTGCCAACCGCAACATTGCCACAGCCACCGGGGAGGTCCTGAATCACCCATCAAGTTGACCCCCTGGGAAGAAATCTGTGCCTCCACCATCGGAATGGAGAGCATAGAGGGAGTCGGAGGGATGGAGAAAGGAGTGCAGACATCCGAAGATTCAGGTAGGTGGGCCAAATAAAACAATGCCAAATCCACAAAGTCCATCCATGTGAAGTACCATGCGTCCACATAGTGCAACAGAAACACATGTCCAGGAGAACGTCCACACACATCGGCCTGATAGCGCACGTTAAAACCCACAATAAATACATAAATAATTAAAAACCCCTAAAACACGCACTACACGTGCAGCAGGCACACCCTAACTGCAGGCTGCCAAACAACTGCACCCTCACTCCACACACAAATGAAAGCACCTCCAAGGCCCCGACCCAAATCACCCTCAGGTACCACCCCAATGCATGTGATACAATGCCATTCCAATTCCCACAGACCCATCAATAACCCTCGCCCTCCTTTACTCCACCACAGGGTCCGATCCAAACGACGAGCTTCAGGACACCCCTACCAGCACACCTGCAAAGAGGGCCAAGACCAACGGCCAAAGACCCTCCACCTCAGCTGCACGCATCAAGACACGGCAGCAGCACAAATCAGGTGGCAGCACAGAGGAGGGAACATCAACAGGCACCCCAGCAGCCAGCATGCCCACAACACCACCACCACAGGTCCCCCCAACGGATGCCACAGAAGGCACTGCCTCCGGTGGCAGCAGCACCATAGGTGACACCCCATTGATGGCAGCATGCTCCGACACAGAAGACGGGGATGTCGAAGTCAGATCCATCCATGACCTGTCCCAATCCCCCTGTCTGTCCCATCCCGTACAACATGAGGATACCACGCAGGGGCACCCACAAGACGACGACTGGCCATCCCCCACAAGCCCTGTGGCAAGGCAACATGAGGACAACAGCCCCTCTGTGACACCCCCACAAATGGCCAAGGCCCAGCAGAGGCAACAGTCCCTCGACCAGTTAATCGTGCAACAGCAGCAACTGGCCACGCTCCTCAAGGACCATGCCGATGAATGTGGGGGCACTAAGGCAGACATAGAAACATCAACTGAGACACTTAGGGCAGAAATGGAGAGGAGTACAGAGACACTAAGGGCACAAATGGAGAGTAGCACCGAGAGCTTGAGAGTCCAAATGGAGAGAAGCACCGAGAGCCTCAGGGGGGAACTGCATGCGACGTCCAAGGACGTATGTGCCGAACTTGCCGCAGTGCGCCGTGTGCTCACTGAGCTCTCGCAAACCCTTAGGGACATGCATGGACGTGAGCAGGCAGAGACATCATCCGTTGCAAGTTCCGTCCAGGGCAGCCCCCAACGTAGATCTGGGAGGAACCTGCGCTCCACAGGCAGGGGTGCCCCTGATACCCGCAGAGGGGGCTTGCAATAGCGACTGCCCACTGACAATGAGCATCTTTGGACACTGGTGTTCGGGGGGGAGGTAGGAGGGTGGAGGGGGTGTGTTGGGCTCACTTGGGTGGCGGGTCGATAGGGTGTACAACATGATATCACATATGCCATAAAAAGTGCACGATCAACCAATGAGATGTGTGGACATTGATCTTTGTGTACTAGGCCATCATAGGCGTACAGTCCATATTGTGCATGTCCCAGACACACACAGTGCCACGAGTCCCGTGTCCATGTATCAGCCACCAGGCGTGAGTGCTAGAAGCATACATCAATGAGATGCTGACGAATGTCACGGCCCTCCGGTGCCTCGCAGACTCCTTGAGGTGCTGCCACATCCCCACCCTCATCATGACCATCATCAGGTGCTTGCAGTTCTGCGTCAGGGGGCATGGGCACATTTCTACGTACGCACATGTTGTGGAGCATGACACATGCCATCACCATCTTTGCAACCTTCACATGGCGGTACAGGAGTGCCCCGCCAGACCTGCTGAGGCAGCGGAAACGACCCTTCAGTAGGCCGAATGCCTGTTCAATGACTACACGGGTACGTGAGTGGGCATGGTTGTAGTCCTCCTCATGCTGGTCCCGTGGGTTCCGGACTGGTGTGAGGAGCCATCTCTTCAGTGGATATCCAGCATCACCTGTATGTGGACGAGAAACGTATGATGTGGAATGCCATTGCTACGTACGCACCCCCCCCCCCTTCCTGCCAGGTCATTGCCGAATCACATACCCCACATTATCATGCATGAAATGAGACTCACCGAGTAGCCAGGATCTGTTCCCTGCGTGTCGCTCCATGTAGCGTGGTATTGTAGAGTTCCTCAAGACCATAGAATCATGGGTTGATCCAGGGAATCGGGCACAACAATGTGTAATGATCCTGTTGGAGTCACACACCATTTGTACATTCAGAGAATGAAATTGTTTTCGGTTGCGGTACTGGGCCTCCATGGCATGTGGGACGACCAATTCCACATGGGTGCAGTCGATGGCACCAATGCAACCCGGTATGCCGGCAAGTGCATGGAATCCCACTTTTGTGTTGGTAATTTCCTGCTCCGAGCGTGGTAGGGAGATGTAGTCGTCTGCGTGCTGCAGGAGGGCATCGAGCACTTGCAATAGTGTCCGTGAGAACAGTGGCTGAGAAATGCCATGCAACTGTCCGACTGTGTGCTGGTAGGTGCCTGTGGCCAGGAAGTGGAGTACAGACACCACCTTCAGTAGGGGTGGGATGGCGGTTGGGCTATCTATCATGCTGACAAGGTCAGCCTGTGTCATGTCCACAATGGCGGCTATGGTGTCCCGGTCCAGACGGTAGAGGGTGTGGATCTGCTCATCAGTGAGGTTGAACGGATGTGCTCGGAGGCGTGGGATTGCGGGCTGCCTGCGTGGTGGTAGTGGCTGTGCTGGCGGCCCTTGCTGGCCCTGCCTTGGCCTCCTCCTCCTCCTGCGTCTCCTCCGTGCGGCCGGTTGTAGTTGGTGTTCGTCTTCTTCTTGGAGTTGGAGTACTTGCAGTGCTATCAGGTCCCCCAGGGCCAACATCGCGAGTCCTGCCGGTAGCATTTCGGTGTGGTTGTGGGAGGAGACTGGCTGTGCAATTTATGTGTTTTCAGGCTGAATGGCCTCCACCTGTGGTGATTCATTCCACCTGTGCAAACTGCTCTCCCCTTTGGCCGAGCACGTCCCGCGCACAACGCTGCAATTCGTGGAATGGCATCTTGCTATTGCAATCATGTATTTGTACCCGATGGCCGTGTAACATTGGTTGATATGTTCATTCTGCTGTGGTCCCATTGGTTCACATACTATCTGTGCAGTCGCGAACAGAGTTGTGAAGGGTCAGTGGAACGTAGTACTCGAGTAACGGTGGGCCCTCATTCATCACTGTACCGAGTTGCAACGACGGGCGGGGCGTCCCATTCGTGGGTGAAGGCAGTTGCCATTTTCACACACAGCCGCACTCGATGGATTAATTAGTGTATTCAAACGGCCACAGATGCCTCTTCGACGTGATGTTGCAAATGAGGAATTCGTAGGGCGGCGCTTTCGGTTTTCAGCTAGCGGCGAGGAGATGCCCACAGGTCTGACTGCAAATATAACGTTCTATTGTTCAATGTCCTTGGGACAGGGGCCATGGCGAGAATGCAATGATTGATATGAATGGTTTGGGATGCGCAATAGCGACGTGGGCGATGAGGCCGGACGTTCCCATATACATGTTACTTCACTACACTGGAATTACGGGCTGGGGCACTGTGGATTTTGCAGGCTGCATAACGCACAGACTCAATGGATATTTCTAATGTTATGTGAGTAAATATTCAGGCGTTTTAATCCCGGGATGAGGGAATGATGAATGGATGCATGGGCAGGTGATTTGATACAGAGTTTGCCATGTACAGGGCTTCTTGGGATCTATCCGCCTCCCCTACGCTATGTGATGCAGGGCTGCCATAGTGGGACCATCGTCTATCTGGCCTTGTTGAGCCCTCCCTGTCTCGACGCGCCCTCAGACACTTGTGTCCATGCACGTTACCAATCCCATCAGATGGATTCTGTTTTCACACGCGCATGCACAGGTACACTCGTTTGTGATGGTGTTTACACCTCGACATAGATAGTTATGAGTCGCAAGTGGTTTTTGGGTGGTGATGGACCTTTGGAGTGGGCTAGCATGCATGTGGCTGTGGATTTAGTGTGATCATTGCAGTGAGTTGTTGGAATGTAGTACTGATGGCCATTCTGTCCTTTTTCTTTTCTTTTGGTTGACAGGTATCTCCTCCCCTTTTGCCACTGCCATCTGTATGCCACTCCTGCAGATGGGTTTTACTCCCTACACCTGCTGCTTCGTGTCAATCAGTGGAGCAGCATTACGATCTTATGGGACGATCGCCAATGGGCCACATGCCCTTACGCAGTACTGGTGGCTCGGAGCAACATTTCGGCCTTTCAGCTGGACTAGTGCCTCCACATTGGGACGGCCCTGCGGTTCTGTGCGCTTCCATGTTGCCTTTTCGTACGTGAATGTGGCTCTGTGTACCATGAGGGAACAGGGCGTCACACAAGTAGTGGCTGGTCATTTCTTGCGGATGCAGCCCACAATGGTGAAATGTGTTTTGGAGTTCATGGCCTGATGGCTGTATGGGCTTGGTGATTTTGTTGTGCATTAAATTTCTATTCTGATTTGGCCCGTGTAGCGTTCTTCTTTGCAAGTGATGTGGCATATGCCTATTTGGGGGGCGATGTATTGTGAGGAGATCTGCACTGGGTTCCAGCTTCGGAGTTTAGTTGCGTGGTACTGTACTGGGCGCGTTTGCCTACGAAGCCCGTGAGGTCAGGGATGGGGGCTGCCCAATGTTGTCATGCTCAGGGGCGGGGGATTGGGTTTTGTGTGCCAGATGCCGGTCAGCCAGGTGGACTGGTGGAATGATGTGATTTTCGGAATATTGCTGGTCACAGGTGCCTGTGTTTGCGTGCGTTTCTTGGTGGGGGACTGTGGTCATGTCCATTGGGATGGCTTCTGTATTCGTGCCATCTGTGCCCTGCAGCTCCCATTGGCCCCTGTTGTGTTTCCTTTGTTCGTTGGCATGCATGGGTGACTTGTACATTTCAATGGTTGCATTGTGACTTCATTGCACCTACGGGGAGTTGTACTTTGTGGGCAGGGAGCGGTGTACGGGCACTCAGTGGGGCCGTTTACGGTTGATTCGCGATGCCGTACTTCTCACCATGGCGGAATGGTGCATTCCGCCATGCTTGATGGCGTTAGGTACATGTCCGCTAGGGTCGGAATTGGCGTACCCTTGCGCCATGGTGGTGTTTACGGTTTGGCATGGCGCGCGCGCGCGTGCTTGGTGCAGTTAGCGTTGGCGTTCACTACGGTGTCGCTAATGGCATCGTACTTTGCGGTGACGGGTCATAGTCGCACCGAGCGCTATTCGATGGCGGTATTGCATTTCCCCCATCGTTTTTCGATTTCCGCCAGGGTCGTAATGAGGGCCACTGAGTTTAAAGGTCTTTTATTTAAAGACAGCAATGTATTTAGAAAGTGGGCCAGAGAGATGTATTTATAGTATGCAGACTGGATATAAACAAGATCACCTGAGACCATGCTGAGTGACCAAACACACATGTCTGTAAGATTTGATGTATTGTGTGGGGCATGTGGCTCCCCTTTGAGGCAGTGTTAGAGCCCTCCTCCTTTTCATATATACTGGATTTTTTCATCTATTACTAAAGAGCACCAATCGTGCGCTGAATGGCTTTATACCCACTTTTACTCAAAACTTTCTGTAAAATGCACCACGTCATCATATTATTTCAATAAGTCCAGTCGGTAATACCTACTAGAAAAAGCTGAATGCGCATTTACAGCACACAAATCAGAGTGGGGATTGCAGGGGTGTCCCCCGCTCCTCTTGGATGCTGTAATTTGAGTCAGGGGTTGCAGGGGTGTCCCCCACTTCAATTAGATGGAGAGCGAGGGGACAAGAACGTTTATTTTTAAAAAGGTAAAAAAGGACCAATGTGGCCTGTGCTCTGACCCACTAAGTGGGAAGAACTGACGCTGCAGGGACAGAGATGAGTCTGCGGCACACACAGGAGTGTGTTGCTGATAGGTACGTAGGGAGGGGAGGGGCAGGCGGGTTGCGGCTGCGGGGCAAAGTGATCTAGGTGATCACTGCGCAGCACCGTAATGGAAGTCAGCTTTTTGAAAGTCAAAATTATGGGCGGCGTAGTGATCACATAGATCCACTTTACTTCATAATTGTATTAATTAATTATGAAAAAACAGGGCTTCTACCCCTTTGCCAGATGAATGGCCAGTGTGGACTCCACTTGCAGCATCTGAGGCATTCTTAAGCACACTACAGGCCCAGATTACCTGGCAGCAGGGATCACACTCAGAAGGGGGAGCGCAACGCCACAACCTCTCCCCACCGGCACTGGCCACAGTCGTCTTGTCCCTACCTGTGAGCACCTTCTTGGTAAGAGATCTACCGAAAGATGTGAAAGGAGAGGCTGAAGTATTATGGTTACCTCCCATGGGTGGAGCCACAGTAGGCAGCCCTCTAGGCCAACATGAAGCAGGTAGGACAGTATCTTGAGATTTCTTTAGGGTGCGCTCCATGGTTGTGCAGTGTGCCAAGGCAGACAGGCATAGGAAGTTGGGGCATCATTAGGATCGGTATCCTGGTGGTAAGTACCAGCCAAACGAATTACCGTTACCACCACTTGGTCCACTGGAATTTCCGCCGGATTACAAGTGGTGGTGATGGTGTATTTCCCCATTTAATTTGAATCCATTGGACTCAATGGGCCTCATCACGAGTTGGGCTGTATTCCCGGCTGTAATACCGCAGACAGTAATAACCCTAGCACCGACCGATCCGGCTGTATTACCTCCGGATCATGAGTTGGGTGTTAACGGTAAATCCCCATTCCCAATTGGGTCCATTGGATTCAATGGGGTATTTTCAGCGCTATTTATGCGGGCTAATACAGCTGGCGGTAATACAGCCGAAAACAGGGGATTTTCACCTCCAGAGAAAGGCTGAAGGTAAAACAGCCAATTTAGCGCCCAACTCGTGATAGGGCCAGCCCTTAAATGCGGCTGTAATACCGTTACGACCGCATTTAAGGGCTACAGCCCAACTCGTGATGAGGCCCACTGTTTTTTCTTGGGTCAAATTACGGCTGCGGAATTACTGCTGCAGTAATTCTGCTGAGTCTGCCAATTTTCCGGCAGTGAGTTGGAGGATTTACCTTCAGGATTTTCCCAGAGGCACATCCTCCACTCCATGCCCAAACTCGTAATTTGGAGTAGTGGTAAGGTTGGCGGTAACAAAGTTGCCGTCAACTTTACCAATTACCTCAATATTCGTAATGAGACCCAAATGTGTCTCTGGTTGAATGTTCGGAGCAGCTGGCCACGCAGGTAGGTGCGAGTGAAGCCTCTTTGAGAGAAGATGCAAGATATCTTTTATCTCATGAAGGCTGCCACAAGGGGATGCTTTTGAGCTGTTAGTGTGCTGGCCAAAGCAAATTTTCAGTGGGACGGCCTCAGACGGTACCCATCTTCGAAGGAGGCATATATTACTTGTTGTAGAGCAGTGGTGGATGTCTTGAGTTGTTTTGCCTCTTCACAAATCCTTTTCATGTTGTTAATAGATTACCGCACATCCAAATTGGTCACAGGAGATTTGGTCGCAATTTGTTTTGCGCATTTTGCTGCAAATATATTTGGGGGGTGGGTTTAGGGATATCATTAAAGTAGAGGGGTTAAGGGCGGGGTGTAGGGTGTCTCCCCCTGCATATATATGCAGCAAAATGTACCTGTCAAAAAAAAGAACATTTGTCCAATTCTCCAATGACCAAATTTATTTGATGTAATCAACCCAAACCATTTTCCTGGTCTTTCAGGTAGCTCATCACCAGTGTACTGAAAATAAGGCATACTCAATGCAGAAGTTCCATGTCTGCAGGAGGTCAATTGTAGGCCTATGTAAGCCCAGTTACAGGTTGCACTACTTACATGTAAGTTCTGGGACATGTATGGTGGAACAGGAAAAAGAAATCAGGGAGATGCCCACTTCTCAACATCTCCAGGTCTACCCAAAATACTCAGAACATTCACCCAGATTCCACAAAGAGCATTATACACATGGCATGACACCAAAGACTATTGCATCAGTGTCACTCAATCATTCTCACATGGCACATACAAGGGAGAATGTGACAAATGTTTGACAACATTGCATCAAATTCTCATAGTCCATTATCATTATACTGTACTCAGACACAATAACATTAAAGAAAACTCACATACCAGATGTACACCACTGCAGAGAAACAGGACCAATTAGGAACTAAAACTGTGCATGTACTTGACCTTGTGCGTCCAAAGGTGTTCATATCCAGCCTGGAAATTGCTGAAGGAAACAGCTGTTTCTACTATCCCTTACCTGTCGGACTCCTGCAACAACCAGAGGAGCTGAGCCCATGACTGGTGAACAAGAGCGGCTCTAACAGGGAACGTCACTGGTTGACACAGGGCTCTGCATATGCTTTCCATACTTTGCACCATTTCCCAACTGTATCCTAAAATATAGGAAAAAATATGTTTCCTAGTTCAAAGTTTGCAAACATTTTAAAAAATGTATTTCTGTCAACAGGTCTGTCCTCTAAAAAGAAAGAACTATACATGATTCCTGCATTAAGCACTGCTACAGATGAAAAATACAACATTTCAGATGCAGGACTAGATAGGCATATAAAAACTCCTTCCTCTCAATCCTCGTGCAACCTCCCATTAGCAATTTGTGGTGGGATTAGTAACAGCTTCAAGAAATGGAATCCCCCATCGCACCCCCGATGCCTGCAATAAAGATATATTATGGTGCTCCAACATCCAAAAAGCAAAAAGTCCTACTCAACAAAATCTATTTACTTCAATCAAAAATTGAAGCCAAAAGACTTAGCTTATCAAGCACCTTAACCCCACGACTCACACCTTAAATCAGACCAAGATAACCACTAAATCATCCACACATACCTCCCAAATCACAGCTTTTGAATTCTCTCCGGTCACTCCAGCAGAAGTCGAAGCTATAATCAAAAGTCTTATAATCAAAAGTCTTAAACCATCTAGATGCCAAGGGGACTCCTGCCAGCAACTATCATAAAAAGAAGGCGCCAAAGAATTCGCCCCTTTTATCTCTTCTTTCATAAATGCCTCCTTCGCCTCATGTTCACTACCTAAAAACCTAAAAGATGCTTGGGTCATGCCACTCATCAAAAACCCCCACTTGGACCCAAACACACCAACAAATAACCAGGTTACTCACCGTAGTGACCACCTTACTCCTAGTCCATAGTCCCCTTCCTCCATACTTATGGGACATTCCTACGTCCTGTGGGACGGGAACAGAGCACTTCGCAAAAGCATCCACATTTTGCAAAATTTTTGTCATTCCTCTCTTTTACGCGGGGTACCGCACACAGCCGTAACTCCGCCCATCGTAGCTCCGCCCCGCGCATCGCCCATCAGTCCTTTTCTATCGCCAGGTTAGAGACCTTTAAGCAATAATAGAGGAGCCTTATTAGAGGGGACGGCGGGCGGGCGTACGGTGGAAAGGGCACAATGGACTAGGAGTAAGGTGATCACTACGGTGAGTAACCTGGTTATACTCCTACGTCCTATCCCCTTTCCTCCATACTTATGGGAGATTCCCAAGCACTCCTCACAGGAACTATGGGTGGATGGAAAACCCCTTATTGAAAAAGGTTCTTCAGCACAGCCTGGCCAAACTGAGCGTCAGATCTGGAGTGCAGGTCTAGACAATGTTTACAAAAACGCTGATGGGGAGGCCCATGTAGCCGCTTTTTTGATGGTCTCCCAGGGGACATATTTCTGAAAGGCAACTGCAGCTGCCTTGCCCCACACCAGGAGTGCATGAAATCCTTTAGGAGGCTGCAGACCTTGGACATTGTAAGACTCTGTAATACAGGCAGCGATCCACCTGGAGGTAGTCACCTTAGAGGCCTGTCTACCTTGTGGATTACCAAGGGTCACCAACAGTTGAGAAGAGCTCCTAAATTCAGATGTTCTGTCCAGATAGAATTTAAGAGCCCTTCTAACATCCAAACAATGCAGAACCCTTTCCGCTTCTGAAGCTGGGTTTGGAAAGAAGACCGGCAGGGAAATTGACTGATTCAGATGGAAATCAGAGACCACTTTTGGCAGGAAAGAAGGATTTGTCCGTAGGACCACCTTATCCTTGTGGAAAACCAAGAAGGGATGCTCCACCGACAGAGCTTGGAGCTCACTCACACGCCTTGCTGAAGTAATGGCAACCAAAAAAAGACACCTTCCACGAAAGGTGCTTAAGGTCCACCGTGGCCATTGGTTTGAACGGTTTATGGCACAACGCCGTAAGGACCATATTCAGATCCCACGTCGGGTGCAGCTTGCGAACCGGAGGATAAAGACGCGTCAAACCCGCAAAGTGTCTCCTAATCACTGGATTTGACAGTGAATAAGAGCACTGGTCCTTGGATAGCTAGGTGGCTACCGCCGAAAGATAAGTTCTGCATGACAGAACATGAATGCCCGATTCTGCTAGGTGAGACACGAAGGACAGCACTGTGTCAAACGTAGCCACCCTGTGATCCAAGTGTTTGGCTAAGCAGCAGTGATAGAACTAAAGCCACTTGCTCTTATACTGAGACCTCATCGAAGGCTTCCTGGCTGCATGAATTATTTGCATGTTATCAGCAGACAGGTTGAGATGCTCTAAAGATCTGAACTCGGGCACCATGCCACCAAGCTGAACGATTGTGGGAAGGGGTGCCACAGCTGTCGATCCCTCTGGTGAAGCAG
This sequence comes from Ambystoma mexicanum, assembly GCF_040938575.1. Taxonomy (NCBI): domain Eukaryota; kingdom Metazoa; phylum Chordata; class Amphibia; order Caudata; family Ambystomatidae; genus Ambystoma; species Ambystoma mexicanum. Next base: position 664,439,673 of record NC_090935.1, on the reverse strand, counting down.
ATCGGGATTCCCTGGTAACCTGATCGGGGCACACACCGACAGGTGTGGAAGTTCTGAGAACCAGAACCTGGCCGGCCACCACGGGGCTATGAGCAGAAGAGAACAGTTCACCGTGTTCCTCAGCTTGCAAATCGTCCGATGAATCAGAGGCAGAGGCGGGAAAGCATAGGTCCTCATGTCGTGCCAAGGAATCTCGAGAGCATCCCCCAGAGAGGAGGCTCCCAGACCATTTCTGGAGGCATAGAGAGGAAGTTTCTTGTTTGCTGATGTTGCAAAGAGGTCCACTTCCAGAGTGCCCCAACACAGGAATATCCATGAGAGGATCTCTGCTTTCAATTCCCACTCGTAGCTGACCATTGTCCGCCGACTGAGGGCATCTGCCGTGACGTTCAGCTGGCCCGGGATGTGTACTGCTACCAGCCAGATACCATGACGAACCGCCTACTCCCAAATCTGGATGGTCAGGTCCACAAGAGGAGGAGACTTGGTGCCCCCCTGCTTGTTGATGTAATACATTGACACCACCTTGTCCGTGCGGATACTGACGACCTTGCTGGCAATGACCGGCCTGAACGCCTTGAGCGCTAGGAAAATCGTCAGAAGCTCCAGATTTATGTGAAGGAGCTTGTCTTGGGGCGACCAAAGGTCCGAGACCTGAAGAAAATCCAACGTCGCACCCCACCCCAGAAGGGTGGAGTCTGTCGTGACCATCACCATCGGGGTGGGGTCTTGAAATCCCGCACCCACCGACAGGTTGCTGAGAGACGACCACCACACCAGGTCCGCTCTCATGGAAGCCGGAATCAATATCATCTTGGAGTCTGGATCCAGAGCCTGACGCCAAGAACTCTGAAGAGCCTTTTGAGTCTGCCTCATCTTGAGTCGGGCAAGAGGAAGAGCCAATACGCACGAGGCCATGAGGCCCAGAAGCCCCTGGAACCACCAGGCCGACATGCTCTCCGACTGCGCAAACATCTGACATGTGGCCAATAGATCTGACATTCTGTCCCCGGTCAGATAAACTCTGCAGTCGATCGTGTTCCAGCGAAAACCCAGGAAAATCAAGTCCTGAGAGACCGTCATGGAAGATTTCCGCCAGTTCACCGACAGCCCAAGGTGGAACAGGAGCTGGAGGAGAGACTGAAGATTGCACTCTGCTTTCAGCGGGCAAGGGCTGCGTAACAGCCAATCGTCCAAATATGGATACACATGGATACCCTGCAGACGAAGATGGACTGCAATCACTGACATCTTCGTAAAGACATGCAGTGCCGAGCTGAGGCCAAGAGGAAGCACTCAGAACTGGAAATGCTCCTCTCCCACAGAGAAACGCAGGTATCTGGTATCTCTGGTGTGGATTCCAGATTAGAATATGCATATGCGCATCCTGAAGGTCCACCACGCTGAGCCAATCGCCCATCTGTAAAGAGGACTTTATCTGACCAGGCGTGATCATCTTGAATTTCTCTTGGGTTAGGAAAAGATTGAACTGGGAAAGATCTAGAATGGTGCGCAGGCCAGCCTGGTTGGATTTAGGCACCGTAAATAGTTGGGAGTAGAAGCCCTCCCCTTGCTCCCCTAGGGGAACGGGTTCCACTGCTCTGAGATCCAGTAACTTCTGAATCTCGGCCCTGAGGGAGGGCGAACCCGACTGCTGGAAAGGAGGATTGATGGGTGGGGTAGGGAGAAGGGGTAAGCAGATGCCCGGCCGAGCGACTGACAAGACCCACCGGTCCTCGGTGATAGTCTGCCACGCCTCCCAATGAGACGCAATGCGTCCTCCCACATGGGGTCTCTTGCGAGCGCAGTGAACCCTCGTTTGGCTGGTTTTTCGGTGGCGCCACCACTTGAACCTGAGGAGGAGGCTGAGGAGAGGGAGAAAAACCGACTCCGTTGCTGCCTCTGGCGGGAATTTCCCGAAGGGGTATCAACTCTGTGGGATTTTTGATCTAGAAAACCCCTGAAACCAGAGGAGGGCCGGGTTTGTGACAACGGTCTGTGTCCTAAAAAGTGGTTTTACCAGGACAGACAAGGACTTGGCGGTCTGGGTACTATCCTTCGTTTTGGTCAGCTCCACATCCGTTGAGGAATGAAAAAGCTCTTTGCCGTCAAACGGCAGGTCCAAAACCTTGTCCTGCACCTCCTTAGAGAACTTGGTGGCGTGCAGCCAAGCCTGCCGAGAGGTATCCACTCCTAGCATAAGGCCCCGGGCCGAAGTGTCAACATGATGAGCCTCGGCCTCCAGCAGATCTTGAGCCAGGACCCTGGCGTCCGACAATCCCGCCTTGAAGTCCTCAAGCTTTTCAGCAGGGATGAACTCCTCAAACTCCGACAGACCTTTTTTTTCCACATTTTCATATTCACCCCCGCTAACACCAGTTCTGCATTAGCCTGACGCAATTGCAGGGCTGAGTTAGCAAAAATCTTCCTTGCAAGGGAGTCAAGAAGCTTATCCTCTTTGCCCAGGACGTGAGTAGCCATCATAGAAGTGGATGCCGCAGGTCTGGACTGCAAAGTGGCCACAGCCACCATCATGGAGGAGGGGGGTGGACATGACGCTAAGGCCACCTCTTCCGAAGAATGAAGCCTGTAGCGCGTGTCAATTTTCTTATTGACTAACAGTCCAGAGTGTGGTCTCTCCCAGACACTACAGACCTCGGCCAAAACGTCCTTCTGCAAGAACAAGCCACTACGCTCCGAAGGAGACAAAGTGAACGACCCCGAAAGCACGCCCTCCTGCGGAGCGGGTACCTCGGGTACTGGAACATCCAACAGATACATCATGTCCAGCACCCGGTCGTGAAAGGCTCTGATAGAGCGGTCTTCCCTGTCCTGATCGCCCTGTGTGTCATCTGACAGGTCAGTATCAGGCTGAACCGCATCGGGCACCACAACAACCTTGTCCACTGGGGACAACGGAAACAACGAAGGAAGAGTAGGGGGAAGGCCCCGCAGGCAAAGGCGGCGTCGGCGGAACCACAGGAGACGCAGGTGGAACCGACAGCGCAGGCGGGCATATCTCCCTAAACAAGCCTTTAAAGTACTCCTTCATGGGGTCAGAACGCATACGTTTTTGAAACTTGCCGAAAAAGGCGTCCTCCGCCGATGACTTTGGGGTGGCTGGAGGAGGCCTCTCATTAGGAGATTAATTCCAGGGACGCAGGGGAGAGGGTTGGCAAGGACCCTCTCCCCTGAGGTTCATCCCCAGGAGGTGTCCACATAAATCAAGGGTGCCGACACCGCAGGCAGCGAGACATTGAACGGAAGGGGCATCCAGGCGTTCCAGTCATAAACTGGACGAAACGGATGTTCACAAGGAAACCAATGTTCACCTACCGAACCAACCCCTACACCTAAGGCCGATGGCGTAGTTGTAAGGGATGCATCCAAAATGGCCACCGTGGTCTTGGTGGGAACGGCCACCATTTTGTCAGCACCTTAGGAGAACTGTGACACGTGTGGAAGTGAGGCAGGGGTCCGCACAGGTGGGTCAGGGGTCTTCATTTTAGCCTTAACACAAGGAACCTCAGCCGAGCCGGTACTGTTTGGCCTGGGATGTTTTTGTGACATGCTAATAGCCAAACTAGCCTTCTCAGGAAGGAACTCGGCACTGCCGGTAAAGGAGGGATTATGGTTCGAAACCTCACTCCTTGCCCCCTCAACAGTTCTGGAGTCACCGCAAGAGCGGGAACTATGAGGAACACCTTTCACTGAGAAGGCCTTAACAGGCCTCTCAGAACTGTTGGTCACCTTAGCCTCTAAGCGAGGGACCTCAGACCCGAGTCTGGTAGAAGCCTCTTCACGCCGGGCCTCGAACTTCTGTTTGGTATCAATAAGCCCAGCCGAGGCCTCCCAGTAATTTTGAGGGAAGCTCCAATCAAGGAGGCCTCGGAGTGAGCTCAGGTACACCACAACTCAGTAGAACTAGGTCTACAAACAGCCCCCACAGGAGGGGCCTCGGATTGTAATCCGGTATCAACAGGCCCCTTACGGAGACCCTCAGAGAAAACTCTGGTACACTTTTTAGGCCCAGACGGCACCTGAGGGCAAGCCCCGGTAACAGAGCCCTTGACGCTCCTCCCAGACCGGGAAGACCCCGGGAAGGAGTCTACATTGAAATCCAGAAACACCTGGAGTCCAACAATCTCTAAGGCCTTAGACAATCAGGCTTTAGAGCAGGACACGGGACCGAAACAGCCCTCCTTGATCTAAAGATTCAAATGGATGAAGCAAGAGACTCCGGCAAGCCTGCTCTCCTCCTCTTACTTGACCTATCTGCTGCGTTCGATCTAGTTTATCATAGCATCCTGACCAATCACCTTACCACAGCCGCATCATTCTCCAACAAGGCTGCCACCTGGGTCAACTCCTTCCTAGCGGACAGATCCATGCAGGTCTTCTCCTTTGCTGCAACTGACCCCTCCCCCATCACATGTGGAGTCCCACAAGGCTCTTGCATCTCCCTGACCCTCCACAACATCTTTACAAAGATTTTGTTCGACTACCTAGATGAGCAAAATGTATCTTACACAAACTATGCGGATGAGATACGCAAATACTGATCACCCTATCAGGCAACTACCAAGCCGACTCTCTACTCCTAAATGACATCTACAGTAAAATACAAGCCTGGATGGCCAACCATGGCCTTTGTCTTAACGACGATAAAACAGAGATCCTCTTTACCGGCTCAAATCTAAGAGTCAATAAACTAGGCCCAACATACTATGCATTCTCCATTAATGGCAATCATATTAAAGTTGACAAAGAATTGAAGACTCTAGGCTTTTACCTAGACTCGGCACTAACTCTCCAAAAACAAATCAACGCCACCTCTTCCACTACGGCCTATACTACCTAAACACAGACAGCTGCCTCACACTAGCAAGAGCCCTTATAATGTCCAAGGCGGACTATTGCAACACTTTATATTTAGGCACCAGTAAGAGAAACATGCATAAGTTACAAGTAATGCAAAACAATGCCCTGCGAGCAGCCTTCAACATTCCCCGTTCTGATCACATTTCTCAAACCCGCCGCAATGCTAATTGGCGCCCTATTCAAGACAGGATAACCTTCAGAACGATCACATACAAGTGTGTCAACAACTCGGGCCCCAAGTACCTTATGAACAGGTTCACCAAAAAAGAATCTTTCAGACCCACCAGAGCTAACAACGCTCACTGCCTAAACATTCGTAAATTTAAACTCTAGAGTTCCAGTTTTTCAGTACTCGCAGACAAAACTTGGAACAAACTACCTGCAGAACTCAGAACTGACCCAGTTATCCTCTCATTTCGGAAGAAAATAAAAACTTGGCTCTTCTCCCAGTCTAACTGACCATGCTGCCTCACTTACTTCTGAACCGCCCTTTGCTACCCACCGACATGACCTCAGATCTATGACCCCTGTCCGAATTATTCTGCTCATCCACCAAACCCTTGGTGCATCTGTATATTATGTACACCTTACTGTAAATTGTATTATATTGAAAATTGTATAACTCACTGTCAATTTTTCTTTCTTGGCACTGTACCCTGTTGTATATTGTTTCATATAATGTATACTGTAACTATGTATTCAAGAAATGCGCCCAGTTACTCCTGGGTTAGGCGCGCTATATAAGCAAATAAAACAAACAAACTTAAATATTTTTTTATCAGGTTAATTAAAAAAACAGTATGACATCACATTACATCGCAGGTCATCATCCCATATTCGCCATCAAGAGGACTGATCACATCCTCACATCTCAAGCCTAGACATCCCTTCAGTGGCTGCCAGTACAATTCTGCATTGACTTCAAGACTCAATTACTGGTCCAACGAGATCACCAAAGCCTTTCCCACTCTATGACATGCTTAAGGACAGCCTTCCAAAACGTACTTGCTACCTACTATGCCTTCTCAGGCTTGAGGCAGATTATCTGAAGTTCTAGAAATCCCTTACATCTCAACAGTTCAGAGCTGCCCAATGTACCTGAGAGGCAACACCTCCACTTCAACTATATCATTGCCCTCCTTTATGTGTGGCATGTCACAAAATACCATCAGAGCTACAATCCCCTGCATAACAAGGGCTGGTATGGTATGATCAGACACTTAAATGCAAAAAATATCGCCTATGAGAGGCATCATGGCGCTGAAACAGGAGGGCCAGAGAGGACTCTGAGGGGTCAGAAATATGAGACTCATGACTGTTTAGCTTTCTCAAGGTTTGACATTTTATTTTAAAATGATAAAATAAACCCTAACTAAACCTACTCTTCCAGGGGATTCCCTACCTAGTCTATGATCTAAGAGAAAACCTCCTAGCATACACGCAGATCTTGCTCTCTCAGGAATGTCACAAAGCCAATTTCTTCCAAGGAAAAACTGTGCCTGCAACATTTCGGGAAAGTCAGTTGTGCTTCAATACGTTTATCGGCAGCGTTCTCCTCGTTAATAGGAGCCACGTGACCACTCTGCAACAAGTTACTTCTAACATGGGGAAAAGAGATGCTTTCACTACACACGAGCACTTTAGCTTTGTTAACATAAGCGCGTGTTACATTTCCCTTACTCAAAAGGCTTCCCATCTCTGCGAACACCTTTTACCCACTTTGATGTGTATGAGAGTACAAATAAAGCTGGCTACAATTACAGGCAAGTTATTTCTGTTGATTTGAAGTATTGAGCTTCCCTTTTCCAACTCCACAATTACAATTACAGTGGGCTTTTTCTGCTACTACTGCTACAGGCACTCTTGGGACCCACACCCCTTTGCTGCATGGGTGTCTCCGATCCGGCCTCAATAAGGGATAGTCTTGCACTGTCCAGCTCCCCTCAACTTGCTTCTGTACACGGGCATTGGGTGGTTGCACAACCTCAGCTCTGCATTCACAGCAATTAGGCACACCTGGAAAGACTGCCTGTTTCTTCCAGTCTCTTCCAATGCTGCCACAGCCAAACAGGATTTGTGAGCACAGGACCAACTCAGAGCCTGCAGGTGAAATCTGCTCTTCCTCTGCTCCGGCGTCCCTTCTGTGGTCACACTTCCTTGTGAACTGCGAGCCTCATACTCTGCTTCTTTTGCTTCTGCTACTGGCGACCTTCCAGCTCCTGCTTCTTTCTACTGTTCCCTACTGCTGCAGCCTTGTATGCCCCTCAGGTGGGATAATTGGCTTCAGATACAGGCCCTTAGCATTAATTGCCTGACCTTGCCAAACTATTAGGCCTGTTTGCCGGCCTTGACTCTTGCATGCCTCTTCAGCCCTATTCGACTTCACGGTCCCTCAGGGATTCTGGGATATGTAGTCCATTTTATAGAAAGACGTTTTTCTACTTCTTTAAAAGGCTTAAAGATGGTTTTTCCGCCCTTGATATTATTAGAGGAGTTATAATTTTGAACCTTTTAGAGATAGATGGTACAGTAAAAGACACATTCAACATGACATACGTTTGGCATTGTGGAGGATATGGGGATTGAGGGGTATAAGAGACATTGGTTCTTTTGGTTCAACACTGGATTGAGTCACTTCCTTAGAATTTACCTTTCAATCCTTAGAGGAGGAATTGGCTTATTTCCATTTTGAAATATCTCAATCTCTTCCTAAGTATTTGGTAAGAGTATTCCTCTTCAAGATGAAATACTGTCGGGGCTCTGTTGAGTAGCGTGAGGATGAGGACCTAACCTCTGTTGCTCCGCTGTGGCCATAAATATCCTGAATTCGTCCGTTATTCTCAGTAATTTCGATTAAATACAACATTGGAAGGTGTTGTCTATGTAATGTGCCACCCGGCAGACAGCAGATGGAACAGGATCGAGGGTGAGCCGACTCGAAACGGAATAAGACCAGTGCCATCTTGGCAAGACTACGAGCCAGAGGTAGGTTGTGCATCCCACTGGACTGAGGCAGCAACTGGACACACCACTGACGGTGAAGCGGGTGAAATTCAGAGACCGGAGCTCCTGTCTCAACGATCGAGGGCCCGTGGCGCTAACAGAATCACCCCGACACGACCTGCGGTGAGAGGATACATTCACACCTGGACAGGACATGAGAGAAATGCAGAGCGAGAATCCCGCCTCACCGTGGAGGCCTCACTGCATCGGGGACAACTAAGGTAGGACCCTGCAACGAGGGATCAGTTAAAGAAATAAAGCAAAGAAGCGGGAGACATAACCGAGGAAAGGTCGGGAGATTTTCCATGGGGAAATAACACACACGCGGTGGCCAGACCAGAGGGAGAACCACAGTTGAAATGTGAAGCAGCCTGACACATAAGCAGCCGCAAATATAATACAACACTGGACCCCGAGGGGGGGAGCGTAAGTGAAAGCACCCAATACAAAGGTATTGGGGCACAGTCCCATGCCATTAAATGGTGAACTTTCAAATTGGACACCCAACGAGCCTGCGCACATAAATGGCATTATGCGGGCCGTGCAATCTCCATGACGCCTCATTGGGGGCTATGACCAGCAAGGAGCGGGGACCACCATATGAGTAATCGCTCATTAGGAAATACAAGCTGAGTCATCTGGAGGTAAACAACGAGAGGCCCCGAGACACACGTAGGAAACCATTGTATGCACTCAAGGGAGGCCGGGAACAACAGAAACTGCTTCACATCGTGGACACTGTAAGAGGAATAGCCCCCAGAACGCCAGCTGGGAGAGGGGGGCATATAGCATATCAATACTAGCTGATTGCGCACAACAGCTGAGAGTGATTGCACACAAGCAGGCTGGGACTGGCCCTATGTTATACATTACGGACTGCACTGGAAAGCACATAAAAGGGAATTGAGAGAACAGAGGACTAGAAACCTGACAAATAATCTGCAAGGCACCACGAGGAATCTGTCAGGCAGTCAGTAGGAGAACAACAGAGGCGCTTCCCCATCACGTTCCAAGCAACCTCCTGCACAATGTTGAATGCCAACAGAGAATGGAGGTATATGTGGGAGCCAAATCTAAAACAGTCAAGCAGACCTAGGATCAGTGGAAGGGTATCCAAGTCCATCGGCAGAGCCAGGTGGGGTGACTGTAGAGAACCTTATGACGGCTACACAGGAGGCAAGAAAGGCACTTGAAACTAGGATCCAAGAAGTGAGTACAGACGTGTAATTGGGCGGACCTGGGTAAAATGAATGATATAGTGGTATCAGTGGAACAGCGAATAAATGACCTGGAAGATGTGGTGGAATCAATGCGAAACAAAATCCAAGGTCTAGTGGGGGCAACAAGGACCCTTGAGGACAGGGCGGAGGATGCCGAAGATGATGCCACATCCAGATAATAGGAGTGCCTGAAAGGCAAGAAGGGGACAGCATGGAACTGTTAGTGGAAACATTCATACTGGACGTCCTGCGACCCCACAGCCTCTCCAAGTTGTTCACGACAGAAAGGGTAGATACAGTACCGGGTTGCCCGCCAGCCCCGGTAGCACCTCCCCAGGCCATAATAGCCAAGCAACTTAACTTCGGGGACTGAGACGCAATCCTACAGGAGGCCAGAAGTTTCGAAGTGTACAGATGGAGAATGCGCGGATCCTGATATTCCCGGACTTCATGCAAGGAGTACAGAGACGATCGTTCAACGGAAACTCCGGGAGCACTTTTTATGAACACGGACTAAGACACTGAATCGCTGAAGATGGAGCACAGGACCCCAAGAAGCCTAGCCCAACGCTAAGGCCAAGCCCCAGAATGAAGTCCCGTAAGCCCCGCAGCCACAAGCGAGTCCGAAGGGTTGTACAGTCCAACCAGTATCTTTTTCAAAATGTGTAGTTACTGGGACCCATCACAGTTTAAAGCAGGAATTAGAACCTGCGGGAAGAATGAGGCAATATGGGCTAGAGGAGGCGGGGGGGGGGGGAGAGAGAGAAGGGGAAAAAGGGAAAATGAGAAAGGGTGACAGCACACATTTACCTGGGATAGTAGACCAGCGACAGGTCAATGAGATGAAAAGTAATGGGTATGACCAGGGTGTGAGAAGCCGGTCGGAAACAAGGGAGGCCATGATGGATAATAGGTGGGCACAGACAAGAATACAAAGAGCAATTGTGGTTTCCCCAACGGGAGAAGGCCCCATGGGAGTGGGACACTAAAGCAAAGCAGTTTATATGTTGATAAAGGTAGGTACCTGGAACATACGTGGCCTGGGGAAGAGATCCAAGTGCTCCTGGGTTCAGCAATTCCTACACAGACACGGCGTCCAAGTGGCTTTATTACAGGAGACGCACTTGATTGAAGCTGATCTTATAGATCTTCAAAGGAGCTGGGGAGATATATTGGTGGGAACATCATACTCATCGTATTCCAGGGGTGTATTGATCTGGGTAGACGCTAAAATACCATTGCAGCAGGAGGCTACCAAGGGGGACAGAGAAGGACACACATTTATAATGCAGAGCTAACCTGGAAGGCTAGAACCTATGCATAGTAAATTCGTAGACACCCAACACTGACAATGATGACTACTAATAGGTGAACTCCCGGGCCGAGAGAGAGCGGATATTCTTATTTGGGGCCCAGGGGGCAGGGGGGGATTTCAACTGTTACCTAGACCCAAACAAAGACCGGACAGGAACAGGGACCTACCAACATCCTCGATCAACACACTCCCTCAAAAGAATGGTGTTGGAATTAGACGTGCAGAAATTATCGAGGGGATCACATGGAGATGACAGGGAATATTCATTCTACTCACTAGTGCATGGGACACACTCTCACCTAGATTACTTATTTATGGGGACAGAGAGTGCACATAGAGTTTCCCAGACGGAATACCTAGGGATGGTGCTCTCCGACCATGCCCCCCTGGTTACGTCCCTCCAGATAGGACAGCGCTCCCCCGTGATACCAACTTGGAAGCTAAGAACAGAACAGTTGAAGGATAGGGCATTCAATGCAACACTGAGGGAGGAGATCGTCTCTCTCTTGTAGGGGAACAATGAGAGTTCAATAGGCAAGATGCGTGTCGTCTGGGAAGCCCTCAGGGTGACAGTGAGAGGGGTGTGCATATCTAAAATGGTGGGAATCAGGAAAACCCTATCCCAAAAACTAAAAGATTCAGATAGAATAATTAGTGGTCTAGCGATGGGAAAAGAGGTGGGTCACGATCTGGCAAATGCAATTACAACTTAACATTCACACCAGGAAGCCCTGTCAAAATTTGACAGGAACCACTACACCAAAAGAATACATGGCGAGGGGGACAAAGCGGATCGGCTTCTAGCGTGGCTGATCCGGAAAGAACACCAGAGGGGGGCAATTACACAAATCGGAACAGGAGGCCTCTGACCTACTAGAAATAGCACACATTCCTAGACTGACGGAAACCCAGAGGGAAATGTTAGAGGCAACCATAGAGGTTGAAAGAATTGAGTGGGCATTGAAGACAATGCAGAAAGGTAGATCAACCGGGACAGACGGTCTCCCGGTAGAATAATACTTGGAATTTGCGGATATATTACTCTCCGTATTTAAAAAGGAGGAGGCCTTTACTCAGCGTGTTCTCCGCAGGTAGATGAGAGAAGCACTGATCACAGTTATCCTGAAACCCCCCCGGAAGGACCCCACCCATTGTGGATCATACAGACCCATATTGCTATTAAACGTAGACACGAAAATATTAGGGAATATAATAGCACTGAGACTGGAGAAAGGGGCCCTTAATAGTATACACACGGACCAATGTGGCTTTGTAGGGGTGCGGAACACCTCCATGAGGTCCAACATTCAAAGGAGGAAATGGCCTTGATGGCTTTAGGCGCCACAAAGGCATTTGATTCCATGGAGTGGAAATGGCTATTCAAAGTTTTAAAAGGGATAGGGATGGGACCCCAAATACTGCAGTGGATTCAGCTACTGTGCGCAAGCCCCCAGGCACGGGTTAAAACGGGCGACTGGATACCTGGGAAATGGACACTAGAAAGGGGCACCCGTCAGGGATGCCCGGTATCACCAATATTGTTCGCTCTAGCACTAGAACCTCTGGCAGGATATTCTTTAAACATTATATACACGAGACAGGGGTTAGAGTTTGTGACATAACACACAATATATCACTATATGCAGATGATGCATTAGTATATGTGAGTAACCCCAGAGTGAATGTCCCGGTAATATTAGAGGTACTAGCCAACTTTAGGAGGTTATCAGGATATAGTGTAAACAAAGAAAAATCCCTGGTGTTCCTGCTGGGATTTATGCACACACTACCAGTTGACTCACTTCTGCAATGGGGAATACACTGGGAAATTGAGTCTTCCGCTATTTACCACGAATTAGCAGACACCTTTATGTTCAATACAGGGAGGGCACTGTCTGGCATAGGGGACTCTATGAACATTTTGGAAAACCCTACCGCTCTCCTTTATGGGACAAATAGCCCTGTGTAAAATGCTGATACTACTTTATTATTTTATTAATATCCCATAAAAGATTAAGTAAGTATTTTTTTAAATGCTGGATACCAACATAGGGAAACTGCTCTGGGGTTCTAACAGGAGAAGAGAAGCATTAACCACTCTGAGGAGGCCATACTTGGAAGGTGGACTTGCCTTGCCAGATTTTTATATCCATTGCACAGCAGCCCAGCTGCAAACAGTCTCCAACTGGGTAGACACACCAGAGGTGGACTTGAAACGTCTACTAGGGAATTTTCCAACACATAGGGAAGGGATTGAACTACTGTGGAACTCTAAAGCAAGCATGGGAACGAGCGAGATATACACAGTACCAAAGGAGATATGGAAACAAACATCAAGGAAATTACAGAACCCCCACCCATATAAACCGGACCTACCGTTGAGTTTTGGTCCTGTGCTACTGGGAATATTGACCAACCTAGATTGGTCTAGATTATGACATAAAGGGTGCACGAAATTGGGGGATCTCTATGAAGAAGGGAAACTGTTACCATTCCAAGAATGGCACCAACGGTATATATCCGAAGGGGCCTTCTTGAGTTATGCTCGAATCATGAAAAGAATAGCTGCCCTGTGGGAGGAGACTCCGGAGTAACCAGAACATAGCTCCCTTATGCACCAGATACTACATGCTAAACAGAGTAGAGGGCTGATTTCACGACTGTACTAGCAGATGGGGGAACAAAAGAAACTCCCAGGAACTAGCAATTGAGGCAAAATGGGAAAGAGATGTCGATAAAGAGATACCCGACGAACAGTGGGCTAGGATATGGGAACAAATTTGCAAGGTGTCTAGAAATGCCAGGTTCAGGCTCATACAGTACAACTTCATCCACAGGGCCACTGGGTATATATGACACTCTCCAGACTCCACATGATCAACCTACAACCTACACACACCTGCCCCAGATGTGGGGAGACCTCGGCGAGTTTCTGGCATATGATTTGGGATTGCTCTTAGATTACAATATTCTGGGAGTAATGAACAAAACCAACTCCTGGGCCCATAGCGAGTATAGTTGTGCACCTGAAATGTGCTTATGGGGGATACTACCCGGTGGTTAGAAAACTAAGACTAAAAGGAAAATAGTGGTTTTCCTGCTCATATTAGCTAAACGCAGGTTTGCAATCTTGTGGAGAAACCCGGGGGGCCCATTGATTCAGCAATGGTTGAAAGATGTACATCGTTGGGGGATATGATATGGCATTTATAATGCGTCTACACACAAGTGTTTCAAGGCGCGACGAGGCAAGGGATGGGGAACAGAGGGAAGACAGACAACGATCCTACTAGGCCAGGTGTCATTCAAATCGCGCAAGTGCATGGGATGGGGAAGGAGGAGAAGTGCGGGTGGAAAGGTCAGAGGACAGTGCAGTACATGGGATGAGAAAATAATAAACAATAAGTAAAAATACGGCCAGCAGGTGGCAAGTTAAAGGGTAGGTGCAGACATCCTGTGTCGAGTGCTGGAGGTGGGACCATAGGGATATAGAAAACAGTCACCAAGTGCGGGGGTTGCCAGGAAGGCAGTGCAGGAGTGCGACTGGCGGGGGAGGGGAACTGTGCCTGAGATCAGAGGGTGGCCAGGTAACCAGTGCAGTCTCAGTGTCAGCCAGGAAATCAGCAAGGGAGAAGAGGGGAAAAAGCAGACGCAAAGAGAAAGGTTTTGAGGTGCTTCCGGAACCAAAGATGATTCTCCTCAAGTTTCAGGGCGGCAGGGAGGCTGTTCCAGAGGGAGGCCCCAGCCAAAGAAAGAGATCTACCACCAACTCGTTGCTTGGAGAAGCGACTGACCATGAGGGAATTGGAGGCAGATGAGCGAAGAGCTCGAGAAGGAAGGTATTTATGAAGAGAGAGTTGAAGGTATTGAGGCCCCAGGCCCCAGAAGGCCTTGTGGACGATGCAGAGGGTTTTGAACTTAATCCACGCAGCCACTGGGAGCCAGTGCAGAGATTTTAGTCCTGGAGAGATACGATCCCTGGGCTTGAGGCCAAGGACAAGTCTTGCAGTCCTGTTCTGGATAAGTTGCAGAGGGCAGAGAGTAGAAGCAGGCAGATTTAGAAAGAGGCTGTTGCAATAGTCCAGCCTGGAGAGAACGAGAGCTCTGGAGACATTAAGCTTCTGCAGGAAAGTGAGGAAAGGAAGGATTCCTTTGAGGAGGTGGAGTTAAAAGTGGGACTTCTTGGCAAGGTCCTGAATGTGTGGGATGAAGGAGAATGAGGAGTCGAAGATGACTCCAAGGTTTCTGGCTTTAGATGAAGGAGAGGGGGGAGAACCCATAGAAGATGGCCAGAGTGAAGAAGACAAAGAGGGAGCAGGAGTGCAAATAGGAAGGATCTCAGTTTGGCAGGCATTGAGGCAGAGATCATTGGAAGTACACTAGGACTGATGGCAGTAAGACAGTCACAAATGATAGATGAAGTGAGAATAGGATCAGAGGGACGTTTGAAGAAGAGTTGTGTGTCATTTGCATAACACTGGAAGTTTCGGGAGAAGGTAGATATATTGTGTGCACGTGGGGCAAGATAGATGTTGAACAGCCAAGGGGAAAGGTTGGAGCCCCGGGGGATGCCGCAGGTGGAGACAGAGGAGGGGGAGGAGAAAGAGACCAGAATGACCTTGGAAGGATGGTCACTGTAGAAGGTCAGCCAGTCCAGTGCCCTCTCAAAGATACCAACGGTATTGTGGAGCCGTTTTATGAGGTTGGAGTGGTTGGCTGTGTCAAATGCAGAGGAGAGATTGAGTAGAATGAGAACAGCTGGAGAGCTGGAATCAAGAGATGCAGGCAGATCATTACAAGTGTTTAGAAGAGCTGTTTCTGTGCCTCTGGATGCTCGGAATCTAGACTGATGGTTCTGTAGACAACCAACAAGTTCAGTGTGTTGTGTTAGTTGGGGAAATACCAGCTTCTCCATGAGTTTCCCAAGGAAGGGGGTGATAGATATGGTGCTGTAGTTGGCTGGACAAGATGGGTCTGCAGAAGGGTTTTTCAGGAGGGGGTCACACAAGGGAGTGCTTGAGGGAGGAGGGAAAAAATCCAGTAGCAAAAGAGTGGTTGCAGAGATCAGCAAGTGCAGAGTCAAGAGAGCCAATATTGTCCTTAATGGTTCTGGAGGAGCAGTGGGAAACCTGTTTGGAGGAGACCTTCATGGATCGGACCTCATCAGGTGTGATAGGAATGAAGGAGGAGAGGAAGGCAGAGGGTGGAAGGGAGGCTGTAGGGGGCAGGGGGTATGGGGAAAGGGGAGGGGGAGGAAGCAAGGGTGCACAGGATGTCCTTAGTTTTTGCAGTGAAATGAGTGGCCAGTGCATTGGAGAGGGCCTGGGAGGGAAGAGGTGAGGAGGGTACTGCAGAGGGGTTGGCTAGCTCCCTGCAGATTTGAAAGAGTGCAGCCGTGTTGTTGGATGCACTGGAGACACGACCCTGGATGTGGGCCCTTTTCTTGGTGAGGATGGAGAGTCTGCCATGCCTTTGGAGCAAGCGACAGGCCAGTTTGTCAGAGGGTGAGCCCGAGTTCTGCCACTTCCGTTCCGCAGCTCTGCACTTGCGTTCCTAGGCTGCAAGTTCAGAGTCGTACCACGTGTTACGCTTGAAGGCATGTTTCAGGCGGATCCTCATGACTGGGGCAAGAGTGTTGAGGGCATTGGTAATGGCAAGATGGAGGATGCTGAGAGCAGAGTCAGAGGTTGAGTCAATAGTGGAGGAGGGAGGGGATGAAGGTAGATGCGAAGGCAGCAGCTGACATTCGCTTCATCGGGCGGATGTTCATGAACGAGGTTGGCAGGGCTGGTGGAGGAGCGGTCAGACGGCTGGAAGGACCCAGGTGAGATGAGAGGAGAGGAGAGAGAGGTCTGACCAGGAGAGTGGGGTGGTAAGTGGGGAGGACAGTAAAGGATCAATGTGATTGAGGGCATCAAGAGTGTGTCCAGCTGAGTGAGTAGAACCAGAAGGGAGGATGGAGAGGGAGAGCGAGGTGCAAAGGGCACGGAAGAGAGTGGATGCCGTGATTGAGGAGTCAAGGTGGATGATGAAATCGCCCATAAGATGGAGTTTGGAGGTGGTTGCGAGGAGAGAGGAGAAATCAGCCCATTTAGAGAAGAACAGGGTGGTAGAGCCGCGAGGCCTGTAGATAGTGGCAATGGTCATAGAGGAGGAAGGAGAGATGACTAGTCTGCAGACCTGGCTCTCAAAGGAAGAGTAGGGCTGGGTGGGTATGTGGTAAGAAGGGACCTACTTAGGAAAGATCAGAGCAACTCCACCACCAGCACGGTTAGGGTGAGGCTTGGAGATGATCTTATAACCATCAGGGAGTAGGGAGTCGAAAGCAGTAACTGAGCTGCCAATGAACCATGTCTCGGTAAGAGCAAGGATATCAAGGTCAATGTCTTCGAGAAGGAGACAGATGTTGGCAGAGTGTTTGATGGCTGAACAAGCATTAAGTGTGGCAAGATGCAAGAGGATTTTGAAGATTTTCCGAGGAGGGGTACAGGGTCGTGATACACTAGTCGGAGGCGAGGGGACAGAGAGAATGGAGGAAGGAGTAGCAGGTGTGGGAAGGAAGTTGATGAGGGACAGCAGGCACCTTCAAAGAGAACTAGGTTGGGTTGAGGGCCCTGAATCAAGATAGTGCCAGTGTGATAGACATTAATGATACACCTGGATGATGCAAAGTCCACCAAGAGGACTTCCCATTTGGTGCAACCATTAATAGGAGCGGATGGATGTGTAAGGCGAGAGTGTAGAGATGAGATGAGGAGGCCATAGATCTGGGGAAAGAACAGAGAAGAGGATATCAGTGAAGACCTGTCTGGAAGTTGCGCTGACACAGGTGTCAGCTATGGGTAGGCCAGGGTTCGTGGACAGGATGTCTTTTTATGCTTTATTCTTCCAGACTTTGAGAGAGAGGGAGGATAGGGGATTGCGTAACAGTTAGGGTAGATAGAGGGATGAGTGTCATAGGGGCGGCAGAGGATAGTTGAAGGAAGGAACAAGGAGTGGCTGCACAGCACAGTTCTAGCCTAAACTCACCAGGTGGTTTAGCAGTTGGAAAAAGACACAAATGCAATGCAAATAGGTGCAAAGATGTAAAAACACACACACCTAAGTTTGAACTTCAAAAACAGGGGCACAGATGCAATGCAAAGGGGTGTAAAGATGTAAAAATACACACACACACACAGCTAAATACACATTTCAAAAACAAGGGCACAGATGCAATCCAAAGGGGTGCAAAGATGTAAAAGTCATACACACCTAAGATCGAAATTCAAAAACCTGGACACAAAATGCAGTGAAAGAAGTAGTAGGTTAGGTGAAGCAAGGAAGGCAGAGTGAGATGAGCAGAGTTTTGGTTCATAATGTTAGTGGAGTAGGCAGAAGGAAAGTTCAGCCATCACTCACTGGTAGATCTGTAGGGAACGTAGAGCTGCAGGGGCCCAAGTTTGTGGGGTGGCAGTCAGTAAGTCAGGAGGCTGCTTCATAGTTTGAGGAGGGGGGAAAAAAGGGGACCCTTCCACAGCCCGGGCAAGATCAGACAGCGGGCCTTAGATCTGGACCTTTGAAGAGGGGGCTGGCTAGAGTCTGCCGTTCCGACAGGCCCCAAGAATGCTGTGCAGCCCAATCAGAGGGCGGGAGAACGGGACTCCAAGGTGCCTTCCTATTGTGGGATAGAGGCAGCAGCATCTTGAAAGTGCTGCATAGTGTCTGTGATCCCAGTAGACTCACAGGTTACAGCGCAGTCAGCCCACAGAGTTATAACAGGCAGTAGATCTGCCTGCAAAAGTGCCCCTCAGCAATCACACATTTAAAAATAAAATGTCCATTTCTTCTCACACCGCTCGTGGTAAGCCAGATGCTGCCAGCAGATCAATGCAGCCCTCAGTGGCGGTGCTGCGTGCTCCAGGAGTACTGCAATTTGATGAGGAGGCCTGATCTTCGGGACTCACACTGGGAATGGCACAGCTGATGCAGTCTTTGGGGCCCAGATGTGGGCCTTTGGAGAGGGGGCCAGCTAAAACATGCCAGTTCTATGATAGGCCCCAAGAATGATGTGCAGCAAAATCAGAGTACGGGAGGCGGAAGAAAGGGGCTCTGAGGTGCCTTCGTAGTGTGGGCTAGAGGCAGCGGTCATCTTGGAAGTGCTGTGTTGTGCCTGTGATCCCTGTAGGCTCACATGTTTCTTCTTCTGATCAAATAACTGTGAAAAGTTACCAAGCACTCAAAAGGTAACCAATTTCTTAAAGAATCATTTAGTGTGCAATGTATATGGTTTGGGTGCAGGGGAGGAGTAACTACCCTGACACGGAGCAGTCAATATTAATACACAGGAAAAGAGCCCAGTCTATGAGGCCTCCCATCCCCTGCACACCGTAATGCCAGATAACTGGCAAAAAAAATGTATCTGGACATAGTTCTGAAAATACAACTACTATAGTTCAGATAAACAAAAAGATATCTTTATTCTTCTTGAAAATTGCAACAGTAGTATGTACTTAATTAAATTCTGTAAATGATACTCAACACGTTTCGGGGGATCAATCCCCTTCTTCAGTAGCTAAATATCATACAAAGAGAGAAAATGTACTTCTATATTACATTAATCACAAAAGCTTTCATCGCCTACTACCACAATTTGTGAATGAATACAGTCACATGTCAAGGGTTCATAATATAATTTGCCTTCAGCAGAGTAACTATCAGCTTCAACAATAATTGTACACCGATTGGATGTATAGACCGTTAATCCCCAATATGACGAGGCTGCTCACTTGTAGTGGCATCAATTGACATAACTGTAGCTTCGACAATCTGCTTGATGATTGTCCTTGTTCGCACATGGGCACAATTGTATCCCATACCCGCGACTCTGGATCGCTCAGCGGGGTCATTAGCCAGGGCAGTAGTGGATATCCGGAATCACATACAAGGTGGGATGGGGGCACAAGGTGAGCCATGGCATGCATGTGGCAGGACTGACGTTCTTATAGCACGTAATTATATTCCATGATACTTCAGGCATCCCGGACCTAGGTAAGTATATGCATCATGCACTGTGATGCACTGTGTGACAGCAAATGTGTGTCATCCATTCAGAGATGTGTTGTACTCCCTGGGGTGGATTGATGTGGGTGGGACTACACCAGCCACCAACAAGCCCTGCATCCATATCCCAATGGTGTGGTAATCGTCATGGCACCGCCCCAACAGTGTCTGCACACACTACATGATGCCTGCAATGTGGTCTGAACATACACTGACATGCATCAACGCGGCATGAGGGATCACATGCACAGTAGGCACAGTATACACATTACCTCTTTGGCATGACAGTAGCTGGCAACAGAACTCCATGGATTTGTAGTCCATCTCCCATCCTATACCACTGACTTACTCCCCTGTGCTCGTCAGATAGCAGTCAGAATTGTGCACCAGGCATTCACACAAGTGGCAATGGTGCACTGCATGGGGCACTTTGAAGTTTGCATTGAATGTGTAAATGCATGGCAGGTGGTGCACAACAGTGGTGTTGCCTGTGACTGAGGGTTCTACATAGTCAGTGTATGCATGCATGCACCTTGCAAGAACATGCCCACATTGGCCTGGGTGGGATAGTGCACTGCACGTATTGATTTGGTGGAGTGGCGGTGTTGCATTCTGGTACCTGTAATGTGTTGCCTGTTTACTTGTTCTGAGTTCATGCATGTACTTGCTACTGACTGACACAACAACAGTCTGGTGATATACCCATGCTTTGTGGACTGACTTTTGGCCATGCGCTGGTGGTACCCTCTGATGCATGGTGGTTGTGGGATATGCATTTGTGTCATCCCCCCACTGCCCAATTTGGCCTGTGACCCATGCAGCAATGTGTGTGCACTTGTCCATGTACTCACCCAACATCCAGGTCCTTTGTCCGCTGTACCGCACCTTGAATGCTGGCAGGGTGCTGTTCCGCAGAACCATGAGTCGTGGGTTGACTCTGGGAACCGGGCGCAGCAGTGTGTGATGTGAGGTGAGGTCAGCGTCATAGGTCATCTGTAACTTGAGGGAGTAGTACTGCTTGAGGTTCCTGCACACCTCCTCTGTGGCATGTTAGGGCATCAGCTCAACATGTGTGCAGTCCAATGCACCAAGCACATTTGGAATGCCTGCAAGTGCATACAAGCGGGCCTCAGTGGCATTCACCTGTGCTGGGGTGGCTGTGAGGGTGATGTGCTGGCCCACATGGCGCAGGAGGGCCTCCAGTACCTGCACCAGCACTCTGGAGAAGGCAGGATGTGATATGCCATGCAGCTGGCCCATGGTGTGTTGGAACGTTCCTATGGCTAGGAAGTGCAGGACCGACACCAGCTTCAACATAGGTGGTATGGCTGTCTGGATGCCTATCCTGCTCCCTATGTCTCCCTGGATTAGGTTCAGTAGTTCATGTATTGTCTCCCTATTTAGCTGGTACAGGGTATGTATCTTCCCATCTGTCACGGCCCAGGGTGTGGCCATTGTGGTTGGTATGACTGCTTGCCTCCGCCTTGGCACTTGCATCCCAGCCATCATCTACCTCTTCCTCCTCCTCCTCCTCCTCCTCCTCCTCCTCCTCCAGTCCCTCCCTCTCCTCTCCCTGGCCTCCTGCAGCCATTGGTGCTACTCCAGTTCATTCAATTGCAATTCAGCGCATCCATGTCCATTGCTACCACTGAGAAAGGCAGTATGGATGTGTTGGTGGAGTGTTCTGGGTGTGGCCTTTTCTAGTGTGCACCTGAAGGGGAATTTGGTGCACCTGTGCCCTACTTGGCCCCACCTAGGACCACTTACTGCCTGGTCCGCGATACCGGACCGGCATGGTTTTTCCAGTACTACCAGCATTGTTATGCTGGTCGTACCGAAATTACCATGCTCATAATGTGCCAGTGGCTCTGTAGTGTTAGTGTTTCTGGCAGGTGTCTGGGGGGTGCCGCTACTTCCGATGTCTCTGTCTCTGGCACAGACAGCACAGGGTGTGCTGTTACCGGTGCAGGTGTTGTCAGCAATTTGACTCAGAATTGTCCGATCCGGTAATTGTGCCATCCAGGTGATACCAGCACATTATTATTAGACGGCCAAACTTGTAATGAGGGCCTTGTCTCTAATTAGCCACTTTCTCTGTCAATTTGTCCAGTTTTCCCTCCAGAGGAAAATAGACTGTTCTATGCGCCGAGCGCTGCCATGACTGGGTCCTGTTTCCTGTGGCGCAGGCTTTCCAAATTGCACTGCCCAGCCCGGGGAGCAAAAAAGGTCAGTATCATCCACAGTGCTTTTCTTCTTCCCCTTTCCAGATGCCATGTCCCTCTGTCGTCTTTCTATTTGACTGGTCCCTGGGCAAGCACCCTGAGACAGTCAGGCCCCCACCTTTACCACCACAGTCCTCCACA
Source organism: Ambystoma mexicanum (assembly GCF_040938575.1). Classification (NCBI taxonomy): domain Eukaryota; kingdom Metazoa; phylum Chordata; class Amphibia; order Caudata; family Ambystomatidae; genus Ambystoma; species Ambystoma mexicanum. The sequence goes on along the minus strand of NC_090935.1, from coordinate 664,417,849 downwards.
GCAAACCAGGGGCAAGAGAGGTTGAAATGAGAAGATTCACTTGGCCTAACTGCTCTGTGCTGCACCCCTTCACCTCCTCATGGGCCCAACTGTTTGCAGCATTGACTGCAACATGGTGAAAAAAAGACTTCTTGAAGCCCTATGTGAACCACTTGCCTGTGAATATCGAAACTGAAATCATTCAGAACCCTGATTTCTCTTTTTCAAAAGTATCGGAAGAAGAAATGCAAAATCAATGTGTCCTACATCTTGTGTGGGCGAGATTCTTCCACCTAAACAAAATCCTAACATCTTTGTCCCCATCTTAGCACGTTTTGTCAATTCATCCTTCAGCCATGGAAATGTCCCAGACACTATACGTAGTGGTCACTCCCTTTCCAAAGAAACCTGGCTTCGGCCCAAATGAACCAAGCAATTTGGCCCCTACTGAAAATCATTGATAGAATTGCAACATTACAGTTCCAACACATCTGGAAAATGCAAACATTCTCAACCCAAATCAAACTGGCTTCCATGCACTCCACGGCCAAGAAAGTGTGCCATTAGACCGGCAGACACACATGCTTTTCACCAGGGACAATAGCAAATCAGGGCTCCTAATACTTTTAGATCTGTCTGCCGCGTTTGATTTGCTAGATTATAATTGCTTACTGGACTTTCTATTTACTTGTGGTAGATGTTCCAGAGAAGCGACAAATTGGATCAGGTCCTTTCTAAGCAATAGGAAATCACAAGTGTGCTGGGGTGATGCTGCTTCAGACTTTGAACAAATACACGACGACTTCTTACAGGGAGCATTGTTCAATCTATAAATTGATCATATATACATTATGATTATACATATATACATTGTACATCATATAGCCACTGTGACCTCCTCACCACCTTAGACATTCACTTTACCAAATATGCAGACGACACTCAGCTCCTCATGGAGCTGAGTGGACATTATAAGACCAATTCAGCATAGCTTAATCATATCTATGTTATTGTGAAAGGTTGATTTGCCAAAATTGGATGTGCCTGAACCCAGCCAAGACAGAACTAATGATCTTCAGCTCGACACAAGCCAGAGCTAAATTATACTCTCAATAAGAATTGTATCCAGATTAAAGAAAAAGTGAAAACGCTGGGGGTGCATATGAATGCCTCAGTGAGCTCCGATGCACCTGTTGATGGTGTGGCTGGTAGTACACAGTATCACCTTAGGGCGCTGAGCCATGCAAAACCGCTCTTATCGCTCTAAAACTGGATAAAATTGGTAAGGGCAATCATTATGCCTCGCCTACACTATTTCAACGCCCTCTTAGTTGGTGCAAGTAATAACAGCATAAAGATATTGCAGGTACTTCAAAATGAAGCCATGCGCATCGGTATCCAGTGATTTTATCAAAATACATTTTCAAAGAGGTATTTTATAATGAAACATTTATTATGAAAAAACTAATTTACTTTGTGATACATGGGGCTGAGGTAAGGGGTTAAAAGGGGCGGAGAGGGGATTGGGGCTGGGTTAAACGCACAGGGAAACAAGGGGTTGGGGAAACCCCACAAAATAAAAAAATGTTGATGTTGTTTGTTATAAATGTTTTGTTATAAAACACCTCTCTGAAAATGATTTAGATAAAATCACATAGAACTGTGTGCATCATTTATAATATCATCAAAAGAGCAGGTCTCTCACACCAGGAAGAAACTCCATCTATCTGTGTCGGTAAAAATACATTTTAAGGCCTTTTCCTTGATCTACAGAGGTATCTACGGCAAGGTTCTTGCTTACTTAAAGGAACAAATGAAACCTTAAATTCCCTCTAGTCGGCTTTGTTCAAGCTCAAGTGGTCTGCTAACTGTTCCTAGGACCAAAACAATCAGAGGACTTGGTCGATCTTTCCCTGCCCTTGTCACACAAGATTGGAATACTCACTTTAGCGCTACGTTTGGAAACACGGTACTCGGCTTTTCCCGGAAGAACCTAAAAACACACCTATTCCATTGATCCCTTCTGATCAATAGTTGACTGGCTATCGACCTTCCTTGAGTTACATGTCTTGTCCTGTCTTGCAAGTCCCCATGTGTACATGCAGGAATGCAAGATCCCTCACAGCCTATGCATTGGACAGAAATGACCTGATAACATCCGAAGCCCTCAATCTGTTCGCCATCACAGAAACATGGCTTCATCCAACCTCTGCTCCTATCCTATCCCTAGCACTCCTGACCGATTCACCATCCTGAGAAGTGACCGTATTGATGGAAGAAGCGGAGGCGTTGCTGTCATTTTTAAAGACTCCCTCCAATGTAGACTCACCAACAGCTCCATGGAGGGGGGGGGGGGGGACTCAGAAATCCTCTCAGCTAAACTTTCCTTGTCCCCATCAGACTCCATCACTATCCATATTATATACCACCCACCAGGTCCGACCTCTACCTTTGAAGAGAACATCACCCACACAGTGTGTGAAAACATCAAACCTACCTCTAGAACCATTCTCCTTGGGGATTTCAACCTTGGCCTAAACGACCTGGCAGACCATATTGCGCCAGCGGTGGCAAACACTCTCAGCCATAGGCTTCAAACACTGTGTAACAGCCCCAACACACAATAAGGACAGAATCCTAGATTGGACAGCAGACTTGGACTGCCAGAACAATATCTTAACTAACACCACCTTCCCCTGGTTCAACCATCATATCCTGATCTTCACCTTCCCCCCGACCATTCAGCAATCGCCAGCCCCTCTGGCCATGCCAGCCAGAAGGACCTGTAGTACCATAAAATTGACCAAAGACACTATCTCACCCCTTCTCACCCCACTGCTACCAGAGTACCTAGACTCCTAAGCCCCCACTGTCGTTGCGGACACCTACATATTCACATACACACAGCAACTCCTGGTTTACCCCAGACCTCCAGGCCCCATGGAAAAACAAACGACTGGCAGAAGCCACCTGGAGAAAAGCTCCTACCGAATCTACCAAACTCACCTTCAATAGGCTGTCTAGAGAATATAAACAGCCCATTGTGACAGCCAAATCTGCTGTTTAGAACACCAGAATAACCAACGCCAGCTCAAACTCCCAAGAGATCTTCAAAATACTTAGAGAACTGGAAACGCCATCTAATCCTCCCACGATCATCATGAAAGATGATTAGTGGTGCTCAAACATCCAGAATGCCATGCGGGCACAGATCACCTCCTTACAACAGAAAATAGCCATGAAACAAGCTGCTCTCAATAAGACTAGCCTTCACCCCCGGACCCACACTACGAAACCCCAAACACCACCCTTTCACGTCACAGAAGTCGAAACTGCCAACATTCTTGGAAGTCTAAAACCTTCAAGATGTAAAGGGGATATCTACCCAGCTAAAGTCATCAAAGACTGCTCAGAAGCCCTAGTCCCATTCATCACAAGATTCATAAATGCCTCCTTCTCATCAAACCTAGTCCGAGCCAACCTAAAAGAATTGTGGGTACGCCCATTACAACAAAAAAAAAAAACACACCCTAGACCAGTCAGCATCCAACAACTACCGCCCCACCACACCAGAGTTCCCTTCCTACTTAAAATCCTGGATAGAGCGGCCTATATCCAAATACAACACTTCCTAGAAACAATTCATATCCTGGGAAAGAGCCAATCAGGCTTCCAACCAGGACATGGAACAGAATCCGCACTGCTAGACCTGAAAAACAAGCTTGACAGTTTCAAAGATGAGGGAAAGCCAGCCCTCCTTATGCTCCTCAATCTATTGGCCGCTTTTGACCTTGTGAATCATAAAACTCTGTGCCACCACATAACAACAGCAGCCAACTTCTCCCTGGAAGCAACGACCTGGGTGGCCTCCTTCCTAGAAGGAAGATCCATAAGAGTCTTTTCCGACACATCCTGTACCCTGCCTATCTCCATCACATGCAGCGTCCCTCAAGGTTCCTGTGTCTCTCCCTTCCAGTATAACATATTCACCAAACCCCTCTTTGACTTCCTGGACGACATCGGCATATCCTACACCAACTATGCCGACAACACCCAAATCCTCCTGCCCCTCTCTAGCATCTACGACAACGACGCCCAGAACATTAACAAAACGTACTCAACCATCCAGGCCTGGATGGCCTTGAACCACCTATGCCTTAATGACGATAAGACATAGATCCTGTTGGTGGGCTTACCAATGACACTTAGGGCCCAATACTCATGTAGGTGTTAAGTACCGAAAAGGACGTTAAAAGGCTTAAAGACCTTTTCGGTACTTAAGACCGATTCTGAAGGTGGCGCATTCTTCCGAAGTCGGAAGGAATGCGCCACTTTCGGAATACATGTTGTGGAAATCGACATAATATTATACCTCCTATCGCATTGTTTGAATGTATGTTGGCCTACGCCAAGTTGTCTAAAAACATTGTGTAAATAGATTCCGCGGCAAGGTCTTGACCTTAATGTATTGTGTAAATCGCCATCTTGGATTTAGCTGCCATTTTAGGTTCTCTTGTAGTGTGGAAGTCACCCTGAACAACAAAATGGAGGCCGAATGACATTTCGAGTGGGATTCTGGCCATTGTGACCTCCACACACATGAATAAGTAATATGCCCGCAGGCCACTTGTTGGGGTCGCGAACTGAGACCTTGTCCTATCCCTGACCTATGTGTAAATGAACAACTGTATCAGCGGAACTGATCAAATGCATACATTATGGGATTGACCTGGCAACAAACTCTAGGCCTGGTTCCAAGAATGGTTAACCCGCGAGGGGGTTGGCCAGAGCTGGATAAAAAAGTATAAAAACCCGAGTATCCCAATGTACGGTCTCTCACACTAACACGGCGAACTACCGTTGATAGCTATTCTGCCCTCAGAGTAACAGAACGAACTATCCGTTTGTCAATTGACTTTTGGTAATTGTTGTATCTTTTGAATAAAGCGCTTTGTATGTTCTTTGTAACCTGTGTTGGTGTGTTTCCTTTGGGCTTCCCGGCCTCATATCAATTTTTCTGTTTCCACAGTTGGCGCCCGAATGGGGACCCTCAAGATTGATGCTGGATCATTGAAGGTTGACGCAGACTATCGAACCGGGATCGGACGGTGTGATTCTGCGGGCCCAACCGATCGAGACGCGATACCTCGGCAGCGCTGCACGATCCGATCCTTGGACGATAGTCGTGTGGTCTGACACGGCATCTTGACGAGGGTCCAATTTTGAGGTGGGCAGATTTGCCGAAACCACCAAACACAAGGTAAAATTCGTTAGGTAAGTTCTTTGGTAAACCGTACGGTCCTCCTTAGGTTTGGTCAGGTGCAGTCGTGACCCGGCTCTTAATTTAACCCTGACAATTTGAATTTGGCGTATTGTTTCTGCAGACACAATTATTGAACCAGGTAACACCAATTTTTTGTGAAATGCCTGGGAAATTGTCTAGCTGCTTTAGGGCTCTGTTCCGCAGCGATCGACAATCCTTGGAATTTAGCCGCCGGCACCACAGGAGTGGTCGCCGGCGTGTACTATGTACTGTAAGTATGGCATTGGAAGTATAGTATTTAATGATATTTGGCACAGACAGACCAGACATGCCTCCGAATTTCAGTGGCCAATCAATGGTAGTTTTGAGATCCCCCGCATTGAATACTTAGAATCGATCTTGTTAAAGAAAAAGGCTAGACCAGCAGCCTTTGATGTGTTACAGAATTGGAAGAAAGAAGCATTACAGCAGCTTAAAAGTAGGGATAAACATGCACGTCGTCATAAAAGAAACGCTGAAAAAGCATTATTATATGATAAAGAAAAGCGGTCAGAATCAGTTAAAAATATGGATAGAGCCTTTTCACTCGGGATCCAGAAAATGTACCCCTCTAAAGATTTCCATGTTTCTGAAGAATTTATTGAGAAGTTAATTAAATGAACGCAGGCCCGATGCCTCAGCGCCACCTCCGTATTGCTCCTATTTTGGGCGCTCTGCCCATTCCTGCTGTTGCTCCTGTTGTTACTCCTGTTCCCCCTATACAACCTATTGTTCCTAGTCCTTTGGTTGTTGTTCCTCCGCCTATTGCACCGCCCCTTCTCCCTGCACCGATAGTTGTACCTTTGTTAAATTTACCTATACCTCCGTTCCCGAGTGGCCCCGTATTGACTGAAGTCGATTCAGGTGCAGGGTCAAAGATTGTGACTCGTAGTACTGTTTCTGCAGATAAGAAACAGGAATTGTTTGCATGGGCTAAGCATTGCATGGAGAAAGGTGATCAAGCTAATGTTTTTTCCACATTATCTAATTTGAATAGTTTTCCCGAGAAAAATGTTTTTATCGAAGGTTTGGGGACTCATTTGTGTGTGATGTGGGGTAGATTACAAAATTCGGATCTTCCACAAGGGGTGAGAGATCTGAATGCTTTGGCACTTTCGAGGGACACAGAGCAGAAAGTATATGGACATGTTGAAAAATTGTTTGAGTTTAGGAAAGACTTTGAAAAATCACGAGATGAGGATGATGAAGATGATAGAATATATGTAGAGACACGGTTCCTTCCGTGCCGTAGATCGGCACCTGAGGAAGTACGAATTTGTACTAAAGATGCGGTTCGATGGATCTCGGATTCATCGATACCGCCAGACGAAGTGTATGACACGTATAGTCAGTATACAGTAGAAATGCAAAGAAAGGTAATTCAGGTGATGGTACAGCACCTGCAGGAGGAATGTGTAAGGAAGAGGGTTAGTTGCCCCATAGAATTATTGGGGATTTGTAAAAGGGCTTTTTCGCCCGACACTTCTACAGCTGCCTTAGCGCTCGACCTGGCTCTATTGCTTAGTAAGCGGCCGGAGGTACCTATATCTCAGTTGCCTATGAGAGAGGTTCCTCCGACCTTTGTCCCAAAAGTTGAGATCCCCGCCAACGCTGGGACTGGTGCCCCCGCTGTGGATATCCCTGCACATTATGTATCACAATTCGTTCACGTCCCGTTTTCACGACAGGAAGTGAACACAATTAGACAATCAGTTCCCGATATTAGGAAAAACCCAACGGGGTTTTACAAAGAGATAGAGTCCGTTTTACAGTCCTCTGTGTTCACCTTGAGTGACATTGACTTGTTATTCCCTGTACTCCTACCCGTAGATGTATGGAAACAGGTTCGGACAATAGATGATGTGCCGGGGTTGGGAGATACGTGAGCTAATATGATTAGAATTGATGGAGAAAGACCAGCTGGTGAGAAACCACCACAGGTAATACTTACTTTACCTGATAGGATTGTCGCTAAACTAAAAAATATAATTCCAGAAAAAAGGATTATTTGGGACAAGCTTACGGCCTGTGTCCAAGGGAAAACTGAAGGCGCCACCGAATTTTTTAATAGATTCGAGCAGGTATTTTCTGACTTCAGTGGACAGGATTTAGGTACAGAGTCGGGGAAGAGGTTGTTCGTGGACAAATTTGTATGTGGATTGTTACCTGACATCCAGTCACAAATTATGTCCTCTGAGAGCGCTTGGCAGGCAAAATCTCAATCTGAGGTTTTGCACATGGCTCAGTATTATGAGAACCGTGTTAATAATGAGAAGGAGAAAATTGAAAAGAGAAAGGGAGATTTGAAAACCAAAGTATTATTGCAGCAAATTGTTAGAAACCCCAGAGGAGGTACGACACAGACTAGAGGTCAGTACGTTCCAAAAGGAAATGCTCCTCTGAGTCCTGTGAATATTGATCAATGTGCTTATTGCCGCCAGGAAGGTCATTGGCGAGCACAGTGCCCTGTCCTTCGTCAGAGGTCAAGCAGTGCGTTTGGGGGTATGGGTAGACGACCTAGGGGCCGCCCTGGAGAAGGGGGCCCTGACAGAGGTCAGCTTTTACAAGATTCTCAGCAACCTTTTTCACGGGAAAATCAGACCTCGAGTATGGACTCGAGAAACATATTTGATCACCCTTCTGCTGCCTACCTTTCTGAAGAGCTCCCTTCTGATGAGGCTCTATTTCATTAGGATTGCCCGAAGCAGGGTTTGGAACCTTCACCTATTCCCGTTAATCAGAAAGGCCCCTACGTTGAATTATTAGTAGGGAATAGGAAACACCAGTTTTTGATTGACACTGGAGCACAGAAGTGCTCCATTGATCCTTCTCGGGTTCCAAACATCCCACTGTCAGGGCAAACAAATGTTTCCGTAGGGTTCTCTGGGGTACCAACTGTCTGTCCGGTTTCTGCGCCGGTATCCGTTTCTTTGGGTCCCTTCACGGACCATTGTCCTTTTCTTCTCACTTCAAACTGTGGAGAGAATTTGCTGGGGTTGAATTTGTTAAAGAAATTGAACGCAGTAATTCATTGTTCTTCGGATGGAGTACAGCTAACGGTTTCACCACAGCAACTTTCTAATTCTCAGTTCTTGATTCGACCTTTACCTCTCGAGTTCAGCATTGTCCCGGAATGTTTGTGGGCAGTGGACGACAATGATGTTGGAGTGTTACAGATTGAGCCCGTTAAAATAGTTCTGAAACATGGGGTGAAACTGCCACGCATCCCGCAGTATAAAATATCAGTCGAAGGCGAACGTGCTTTGAAATGCATTGTCTCCGATTTTGTACATCGTGGGGTGATCGAGGAGATTACAGGTAGTTTGTGTAACAGTCCGATCTTACCCGTATATAAGAAAGGCGACAAAGCAATTCCATACGGGTTCATAATTGATCTTCGTGCTATTAATCGAGTGGTCGCCCCACAATTTCCAATTGTGCCTGATGTGACGACGATATTAACAATGATCCCTGCTACGGCTACGCACTTCAGCGTTGTGGATTTAAAAAATGCTTTCTTTAGTATCCCTATACATAAAGAAAGCAGATATCTGTTTGCGTTCACCTTGGGGGGACGCTCATTTACATTTACAAGGGCACCTCAAGGGTATACTGAAAGTCCTAGTATTTATAATAGAGCCTTGAAAGAGCAGCTCGACACCCTTGAATTGCCACAAACTTGCACGCTGCTTCAATATGTTGACGATTTGCTTTTGGCTGCAGACTCTGAGAGTGCCTGTAAAGAAGACACTGTACTGTTGCTCGTTCATCTAGCTAAAAATGGTCACAAAGCTTCGCTTAAAAAATTTCAATATTGTTGTCAGGAGGTTGCCTATCTAGGCTACCTCCTGTCAAAGGAGGGGAGAAGATTGACACCTGAAAGAAAAAAACACATTTCTGGCATGTCTGTTCCAAATACACAGAAGGAAGTCAGAGCCCTGATAGGTATGGCTTCTTACTGTAGGTTGTGGATCCCGAATTTCGCACTAGTGATAAACCCGATGTTGGCTTTGACGAAGAAGGGCATTTCTCTGCCACTGACATGGGAATCGGAACATCAACGATCATTTGAGCTTCTCAAAACCGCGCTATGTTCGGCACCGGTTCTGGGTACTCCAAATTATGACAAGGCCTTTGTGTTGTTTGTGCATGAATGTGATGGATGTGCTTTGGCTGTGTTAACACAGGAACACGGAGGGAAGAATAGGCCGTGCGGCTACTACTCCTCCGCCCTTGATCCTGTCGCATGCGCTTTGCCAAGATGTTTGCGCGCTGTCGCTGCTGCTGCCGCGTCTGTAAAACAGAGTGAGGGAATGGTCCTAGGCCATGATTTGATTTTGATGGTATCTCACTCTGTTGATATTCTATTGAACAAAACACAAACGCAACACCTCACCTCAGCACGATTAACAAGGTATGAACTAATTCTGTTTGCCCCTCATATTCAAATTAAGAGGTGTTGTGTTCTTAATCCGGCTGAACTCTTACCTTTCCCGCAAAACACTGTTTGCGGTGACGAAGAATTACATGACTGCCTGTATACCGCTGAACAAGAAACGAAGGGCAGGATAGATCTCATAGATACTCCTTTGGACAATGCGGAAGGGGAGCGGTTTTGTGATGGCTCCTGCTTCAAACTTTCGAATGGTACATCTACAGCTGCTTATGCAGTTACTACATTGAGCAAAGTTGTCGAAACTAAGAGAATTTCGCATAATTCCGCGCAGGCCGCAGAAATTATAGCGTTGACCCGAGCTTGTGAACTTTCCCAAGGGCGAAGAGTCAATATATATACTGATAGTCAGTACGCATTTGGGGTGGCTCACAACTTTGGAAAGCTTTGGTCGGAAAGAGGGTTCCTGACCTCACATGGGACCAAGATTCAGCATGGCCCCTTGATAGTGCAATTACTTTCGGCACTCTCACTCCCTAAACAGTTAGCGATCATGAAATGTGCAGCACATCGCAAGGTCATAGATGATGTAGGCAAAGGGAACGCTTTTGCGGATTTGATAGCCAGACAAACAGCCACAGACCTTAGCACGGACATGTATGCCTCGAGGGAAATGAGAGATGCTTGCATAATGGATGAAGGTATTGGGTCTGTGCGAGATATTCAAACTGATGCCACAATGGAAGAATCTAAAAAGTGGGCTGAAGGGATGGGGAAACTGGATGACGAAGGGTGTTGGGTGGATACATCCGAGGGGAATGGTTGCTTCCTGATTCTTATGTATTGGCAATGGTTACGATGGCACACGGTCCTACGCATGTGTGTGCCCAGCAGATCATGAAAATGTTAGAACAGGTTTGGGTAAATGACAAGATTCTGGAAAATGCAAAGAGGCACGTCCAGAACTGTATGATCTGCCTGCAGCACAATGTGGGTAAGGGGACAGTGACTCCAAGGGGAAGTTTCGGGCCCCCTTCTGTCCCCTTTGAGGTAATTCACTTTGATTTTATTGAAATGGAGCGATGTAATAATCTAAAATATGTTCTTGTAATTATTTGTGCCTTTAGTAAATGGGTCGAGGCTTTCCCCGTCAAAGATGCTACCACCATGACCACTGCAAAGATTATGGTAAAAGAATTCTTTCCTCGATTTGGGCTCCCGAGGATAATCTGGTCGGATAATGGTCCTCACTTTATCGCAGCAGTAATTTTGCAAATATGTGCAGCCCTATGTATTGAGAAACGATTTCATTCAGCTACGCATCCTCAAAGTGCTGGGTTGGTAGAAAGACACAACGGTATTTTAAAGAATAAACTTGCAAAAACATGTGCTGATACCAAATTAAAATGGCCAGATGCTTTGCCTATTGTGTTATTAGCTATGCGTACCACACCTCAGGCTAGAACTGGGCTTTCTCCATTTGAAGTAGTAATGGGGAGACCTGCTAACATTTGGGGTCTCCCGAAACCTAAAGCCCTGAGGGAGGTGGAAAATGTATTGCTTGTAGACTACTGTAACCAGTTAACTAAAAACCTGTATTTCATTTACCACCAGGTGCATGCTGCTTTACCTGTACGGTTCACGGGCCCAGGACACGATATACAGCCTGGAAGTTGGGTGCTCGTGAAGGCCTACGAGAGGTCTTCCTGTCTCGCGCCTCGCTGGCGGGGACCCCATCAGGTGTTATTGGTCACCAGGACAGCAGTGTGGGTGGCTGGAAAGAAGAACTGGATTCACGCGACGCACGTCAAGAAACTTCCTCGCCCGACGCCACACGCTACAGAAGAAGCAGAACCCCTCGCTGACGCTACAGTCTCTGATCTTGGAGTAGCAAACAGCGCTGTGAGTGCGTCGGAGAAGTCCTCTGAGCCGGAGGAGCTTGGGGAACAGTCCATTTCGTCTCCGCACTCTCTTGAAAAATCACTTCCGGAAAACACTGTTTCGAGCTCTGCGACTTCCGTCGCCACCGACACGTCGCTTCCCTCAGGAAGTGACGATACTTTGCTTCCGGACCAGACAAATGCGGGTACCATCAGGTACAACCTTCGACCAAGGAAATAGAACTACGGCACGAGTTTCGTGCATCTGGAAAAAAGGAAGTGATTGGAAAATTGTCTTGTTATGAGAAAGTTTTGTTGAACAAAAGGGATTCTGCTGGCTAGGGTTGGGAAGGACAAAGAAATCACGCGACCGTAGTGTCGCCAGCAACGAACATTGGGGCCGTCGATTGAGAAACTACGATGCCTGCCACCTTCACCGCTGCTCCCCGCACTGAACTTGTAAATAAGGGGGTGACCAAATCGAACAATGAACAATGTGCCTGGGCCCCAAAAACGTACTGTTGTGTTTTGATAATGATTATTGTTATTTTTGCAACTGCTGCTGTAGGACTTTGGTATTTTGAAGAAATCTATCCTTTGAAACCTTTATTACCGACCAAGATCATACCAACTGTTTTGACTCCCTCTGTACATCTTCACACTCTGTCCCCTAGAGACTCCCAACATAGACAGAAGTATCATAATAACACTCTGATGATAGTAATGAATGCTACTCATGCCATTTTTAATAAGAGTAATTGTTGGATTTGTACTCATTTACCGCAACATGGGAACAAGGGACTGGGATGGTATATACATCCCTTACCTTTAACGACTGCTTGCTATGCCTCTCTTAGAGCACTATTCTTTGGCCGATGGAATGATAGCATCTCAGGGAACTTTGATGGAACTAATCTGAATGATTTCGAGAAACGTGAATTGACTCCCCTGGGATGCTCGCTTTTCGCAAATAGAAGTAAACCTAACGTCGCTTCTATTAGGCCGTCTGACAAACTATCTCTTCCTTTTCAAACTCTGATTTCCTTTAAAATGGCTCCGATAGGCAATAAGGACGCTGTACCTCCTTCTTATTCTATAAATCATAGTCCTGACTCAGTTCCCTTCTGTGTACAGAGAAATGGCACTAGGCCAATGGGAGATTTTGAAGCTTGTAAAAACATTGTAAATTTGACCGGGGAAAACAGGCCTCTGTATGTAGGGGGGCCTGTTTATTTTGTTTGTGGTAGTTTAGCATTTCCCTGGTTGCCTAAGGATTGGCAGGGAACTTGTTATTTAGGAATATTGTTACCCGGGGTATTTGTAGCTAGTACGTTGGAGGTTTCTAAGGCTCGCCCACGGCGAGACAACAACGGAGATATCCCTGGGCAAGTATTGGGGGACATAGCTAAATCAGTTGTGCCCTTTTGGGGACAAATAGCAAACTCAGAGACAAATATCAAATAGCAAGGGTACTGGAGAGAACGATCAACCGGACCACGGACATACTCCACAATATGACCTTAGAGCAAAAGGCAATAAGATTGGTAGCACTTCAACATCGGATGGCATTAGATGTCATTTTGGCAGAACGAGGTGGAGTATGCAAATTAGTGGGGTCCGCTTGTTGTGTTTTCGTACCAGACTCCTCACCAACAATTTTTAAAGCAATTCAGAACTTACATACTCTCAGTTCTGAAATCCATATCCCTGTTGGAGACTGGAACCTTAGTACTTGGTTTTGGGATTCTTTGCGATCTTGGGGTTGGAAGGTGCTTTCCGTTATTTTGGTTATTTTAGGGATCCTGTTATTTCTTTGTTGCTGTTTTCAATGCCTCCCAAGTATGTGTGGAATGATAGGGGGGTGTTGTGCTCAAGCAGTGAGCGCAATAGGGCATAAAATATATACCCCAGATACAGCATCTAAGGAATTCATTTTACAAGAGGTTTTTATGAACAACCTTATGGCTATAGACATTACAGACAATGATGCGGAATCTATGGATGATACACATGGAGTTATTTTCAAAAGTATTAGGAATGATGTTTAGCACTTGGCATAGGCCAAAAGGAGGGTCTGTGGAAATCGACATAATATTATACCTCCTATCGCATTGTTTGAATGTATGTTGGCCTACGCCAAGTTGTCTAAAAACATTGTGTAAATAGATTCCGCGGCAAGGTTTTGACCTTAATGTATTGTGTAAATCGCCATCTTGGATTTAGCCGCCATTTTAGGTTCTCTTGTAGTGTGGAAGTCACCCTGAACAACAAAATGGAGGCCGAATGACATTTCGAGTGGGATTCTGGCCGTTGTGACCTCCGCACACATGAATAAGTAATATGCCCGCAGGCCACTTGTTGGGGTCGCGAACTGAGACCTTGTCCTATCCCTGACCTATGTGTAAATGAACAACTGTATCAGCGGAACTGATCAAATCCATACATTATGGGATTGACCTGGCAACGAACTCTAGGCCTGGTTCCAAGAATGGTTAACCCGCGAGGGGGTTGGCCAGAGCTGGATAAAAAAGTATAAAAACCCGAGTATCCCAATGTACGGTCTCTCACACTAACACGCCGAACTACCGTTGATAGTTCGTTCTGTTACTCTGAGGGCCGAATAGCTATCCATTTGTCAATTGACTTTTGGTAATTGTTGTATCTTTTGAATAAAGCGCTTTGTATGTTCTTTGTAACCTGTGTTGGTGTGTTTCCTTTGGGCTTCCTGGCCTCATATCAATTTTTCTGTTTCCACAATGTGGCAGTTGCTAGGATGGGTTGGAAACCAACCTAGCAACCACCACATTCGTAAACTGGCTTTTTGGAAGCCTATTCTTGTGGCACTCCTCCAGTTTAATATGTGCGCAAAACTAGCGCACATTTACGGTACCCTTTTGGTGCCATTAAACTGGAGGAGTGCCACAAGAAGCCTTGTTTGGTGTAAATGGAAGTGTCCATACACCCGTGTTGTATATGGACACTTTCATGTACACCAAAGCAAGCAGCTTCAACGTTGCAGGATGCAACGTTGAAGCTGCTCGCTTTAAATGAAAGTGTTCATATGCACCATATGGGTTTATATGAACACTTTGCTATACACCACAGTATGCAGCTTCAATATCCTGAATGTTGAAGCTGCTCACTTTCGTGTATAGGAACTGTGTTCTCGGCAGCATTTTCGTTAAATAACGATTCTCTCGTTATTTAACGAAAATGCTGCCGAGATTCTGCAATCCGCCTGTTTCCATTAGAAACAAGCGAATTACAGCGAAGGCACTGTCGTGCTTTGCGAAGACGCCCAGGCCCACAGGAGAATAGCAGTGGTGCCTGTGCATCAAGAAATGGCGCAGTGAGTCATGCTATTTAGCACGCTCACTGCGCCAAGATGAGAATCGGGACCTGAGGAAGCTAACCCCTGAATTCCTGGCCTTCACAATTGATGGGATACGGATTCTTGTCTCTACCTCAGTGAAAACACTCCGGGTCCATCTGGATGCATCCCTATTTGACTAATCAATACAGTCAGACAGTTCCTCACTCCCACCAGCTGCTTTACCATCGCCTGAGCGATCAATGGTGCAAGACTCGATTACTGCAATGCCCACATTCGTGGGAACCTCTAAAACAAACAACAAATTGCAGATCATCCAAAATAATGCACTATGCTCAGCACTTCACATCTCGAAACGGGACCACATCTCAGCAGCAAGAAGGGAAGCCCATTGGCTCCCGATTCGCAAAAGGATCATTTTTCAAACCACTCTCCATCACACATAGATGTCTCTCCTATCCTGCACCGGAAGACCTGTCACAAAACATTGCAAGATCAAATGTCACCAGTAAGGTCAGTCCACGCCCACCACCTTGCCCTACCGAAATTGAAAAGAGCCAGAGGAGGTGGCTCTAGCTTCCCTGCAGTGGCAGCGAACCTCTGGAACATCCTCGCCCCTGAACTAAGAGCAATAGAATCGTACTTGTCCTTTCCTAAGGCTCTTAAAACGTGGCTCTTCCCCTAAACCATCTACTGTTTACTATTCCCTGGCCCCCTTCTGCCAGCTGTGATCAGAAAATACATGTACTTCCTTCAATGCTCTATTGCCTCTTTCTAAGCTTCTTATCTGCGTGTAACTGGTTCTAACACAGCGCCTTGATGCCATTGTTCGCTTTACAAATACAAGAAATAAATATAAGTAGCGCTCTAATGCTTGCGAGCTTTGGTGCTTTATGAATACGTAAATAATTAAAATTAAAATGTCGGGCCTCCGCGGCAGTCTCAGCATTGCCTTCAAATTCCTGGTCCATTTGTCCTTGCTCAGGAGCGTTGACCCACCATCAAATGCAGCAAAGGAGCCCCCACACGTTCGTTGCGCAATGCTCCTGGCTGTGAGGAATGGAGTGCTTAGGGGACTGCAGCTTCTATCCAACAACGAGGTACAGGTGTAGGTAGGGCTGAGAACTGGGGGTGGGGGGTGCAGTCAAGCAGAAGCAGACCAGCTATTTGAGGAAAGTGATACACCATAAACTGACTGGCAACCACACCAATTCATTTGACCGTACAAAACTGCTTGAACCACTTCCCAGTTACGCGCACAAATGGTACTGGCCAAATGCCACAACTAAGGCACAGAAAATCTATGAGAGCGATAATCAAGGGGACCTTCAGAGGGCCATATGTTCATAAACTTTTCAATAAGGTCAAAGTGGCATGGTGCAACGGTACCATCGTTGCTTATTAAAAACAGGTTTTGAATCAGTCTATGAAACACAATAATAATAAATATATTATATGAAATACATAGCAGAGCCTTGGGAATGTTGATAAGAGTTCAATGGATTGATATTTGTGTGTAGCTGCGTGTTCCATATGCCACAAATGGGCTTCAAGCCCTTCAGATTCAGGAAGTTAACTATTGTATATATTGGGAGACTTCACTTTAGGTTAATTTCCAAAGAGGGTCAGACCAGGTTAGGTTCGATACTTTCAACCTGCCAAGGTCTAGGTATCCGACATGGTTTAGCAACGTCCTTTGCGCAGCCAATATCTCAAGCCCTCAGAGGATGCGATACTGTACTTGACACTATCCCCGGCAATCTGGATTAATACTCCAACCCTGTATTGAACGTGGCATCCACACTGTCACAACACAAAGCACAATTGTGATGTGCCAGTGCACCTTTTGAACGTCGCACCAAAAATGGCAGGTCAAAACTTTACATTTTCTTTATACAATCAATGTCCTTTACAAAACATTTAGACTATTATGTTAATCCTTTTCCAGTTGTCACTTTGAAAATCTCCCGCTATCCTGGCACCACTGAGACACCAACAGAGCTCCTGTAAGGAATCACCAGCCAGGCTTGTGTCATCCAGTAGAGTTCTAAGACAGCTACCCAGACTTGCATCATGTGCTAGTATCCAAGTAGGTAGACAGCCTCCAATCAATCACGCTAGACTTCTAACCTGACTTGCACCTGACCAGTGCCATTATCTCACAACTTGGAACAACTTGAAACATCGGCAGAGATCTTGCAATGCATCTATCCCTACATGCACTGGTCTTTACCTACCAAGACACGGCATGGCTCTCAGAATGCACCCCTCTCCAGTGCTAGTACACCAGTAACGAGACAGGACACCCACAGCACCACTTTCTGCCATAGCAGCATCTATCCCAGCACAAAGACCTCAGGGTCAGTGGCCAGCGACCTGTACAGAATGCAATTTGGAGTGGTGCCTGTTCCCCGCCCCCCACCGCATTATGCACAGGCTACCGCTGTCATCCAGAGCATTCTCTCATCACTAAACCGGGTAGAGGAATGCTCTGTGCGACATGCCACCTTGTGACTGCAGGGGCAGATGCTATACCATACATGGACTAGGTGGCGGTTAAGAGACAAAAAGAGCAGAAAAGGAGCACCTCTGGGGTAAGTGAGAGTTCATGCTGGGGCTCCAAATAAGAGCGCTCATGGTCTCCACTTTGAACAGTGAAGCGGGGCTCAGGCAGAGCAGTTGTCAAACAGGAATGCGTGAGTGTGCCTGCTTGAGGGCTTATGGGTATTTTTTCAGGAGGCGTAAAGGGCAATGTGGGGGAGTGAGAGGGGGCCAGGACTGGGCTGTAAGGTGTACATTGGGGGAAGACCTTCGTACTGAGAGATACACTGGGGCAGAACTGGGGACCGAGAACATATTGGGGCAGACTGGGTGATGAGAGGTTGTATGTAATAATCCTGCGATATAAGTCTCATCTAATTGAGCACCACACACCGTGGGTAATAATAAGCAGCGCTCAAATACCCGAGGGTTCGTAGCGCTATATAAATGCTAAATTATAAATATTATTATTAATTCTTGTGGGGTGTCTATCCACCTGCCCATATAATACCCTGCCTCTTCCCTGCCCGTTCCCTGTTTTCAACACATAGACCAGGTCGAAGCAACCAGTCTAGTCAGTTAATAGCAGGACAGGAGACTCTGCTGCTAAACAGTATGAATGGGAGGTAAAAAATATCCATCGGTATACTTTGCCAAGGATGAGTAACTAATGGAGGGGGATCTTGCAGTGGTTCAGATTGTGTGGCTGGAATGATCGTAAGAGGTCTTGTTGCATTATGCATTCAGATGTACGTTATTACCTAATCTGCATACATCATGTCAGAGATAGGAAAGAGTTAAAAGTGTGCCAATGAGCCACTATTACCGTCATTGTTTTTCTGAGGATGCCATCCCGTTGTCCATCCCAATGATAGCGTGGCATCTGGAAAGGTTGAGACTACGGTACTCAGAAAACACTCTGCGTCCACTGCCTTGGGAGATCCACCCGGGCCAGGAAGAATGTCAGCATTTATCCAAACAGGTCTCTTCAGGGACGCCTTCATTCCTTCCAAAATTACCATAGACGGATTCACTGCTTCTAAGCTGCAAGAACAAACATACATTTCAGTCAGCCATATCGCATAAGGTGGTGTTCCTCACAAGCCAATAGAGAGAAGACAGAATAGGCGCTTGGACTTTTAAACATGATTCAGTTCATTAACAAGCTATACATCTAAATGTCATCTCTGTATTCTCATTTTAAAACAGGACACTGCCACATAGAACGAAAACTGCCACCGCACCTAACTTTACAAAGGATCCCAACTATTATTTCACTGGGAAACTAATATCCCAAAATCCAAAAGAGAATTTGATCCACTGAAATATGATGATTTAACAAGGCACATTTAGTTTACAATATTTAAGTACTGGTACAGACCTAAACATACATATGTACACTCCCTGTGGGATCTTCCTAATGACCTGGCTCTATCCAGACCAAAAGGCATTCCTTTGTAACAAAGCAGCCAACAAGGCTTTGATAGCATCAGCCATCATAAGGAAAATAAAATAACCCGAATTTCATTAGGTTGGCAAACATGTGGAACCTCATCTATGTCAAAATTGATGTAATTCCTCCCAGAGGAGCTGCGAGCAGACCAGTATTCTTAGGCTAAGATTATGTAGGAACACAATTGACTCAAATGCTAGGGGACTGAATGGAAAGAAGTGAATGACATGGATAAAGAGGATAATGCTTGGGAAAAATGGGTGACATTCCATGGAGCAATAATAGGAATAGATCAAATCTGCAAATGGCAGAATCCAGCTGAAAATAAATAAAAAAAATATAAACATTAACTCCAGGATAATGTATTGGCACCAACTGCAGGATCAACAGATGACTTGACACTCAAGTGTACTATAACAAAAAGGAGTTTATTCAGTTCAATTACCGCAGTTGAACAAAAGAAACAGCCAAATCAGGATGCCCATAATATCAGGGAATCTTTCTGGTTCTTGATGTTTCACAAGCTCCCTGCCTCTGGTGAGCCACCAATAGTCCTGGGTATCCTCTACGATGGGTTTGGCAGTTCCACTGGATTCCCAGATTATGGTTCTCAGATAGTGGATTTCCTTGCTCGCTCTCTCTCTGTCTGGTTTCTCTACAAATGAGGTTTGCTTTCTTTGGTGGACCTGCCAGTCCTAGCACGCCCCAGATTATGGCTCCCGGCTGGCCTGCCTCTCTTTCTGTCCCTCGCTCTTTCAGGGTTTCGAGGCTCTTGGCCACCACCAATCTCCAGCCCCAGGTTAACAAGCTTCTACTCTAGCGTTCACTACGCAAAGGCCCATTGATCTTTCCTTGTGCAACAGCAGCCCTCCAGCCTTTAGCCCTCTTGGCTTGGGCAATGCTAGCGCTCTCCCCCACCTCCTTCTGTAACTTCTTCTCAAACCTTTTCCCAACTGATGATTTCTTTTTCCACATCCTCCTGCTTCTTATGATTTCTCTTTCTTTCAACCTCCTCCTGACGCTGATGACCTCTCTTTTGGATATTTACTTAAAGGCATTTCAATGAAGTCCCATAAAGTAAGTGTAGAATCAAAGAGGTTCCAGTATTCACTTCGTTCTATTTATCGCCAAACTAAACCGACACTATCAACACTTCTCATCCTTCAACATCTCATTTTCACTACAAAACACATTTATGTCATACAGAAGGTATGGCTGGAAAGACAGAAACGTGAAAGGGAAAATTGATCAAGTGGGAACGTTCAATTGTGCTTTATACAAATATTAAGTTACATATATCATTCATTAACAAATGTAAAATAATCCAACATTCGTCTTAGTAAACAAAACATTTCTTTGGCATCTCTTGTTCATCTTCCTCCGGCCTGCTATTACTTCTCTCACTTCTTCCTTCCTTCGCCTTGTTGCTTTGCTTCCCCCTCTACCTCTTTGCTGTCAACCTCACTCCAAACACCCTCCTTTGTGTTCTGTTGCTGCCCCCTTTTAAATCCCATGCAATTGGTCACTTGGCATAAGGGTACGCTCTGTTGGCGGGGATGTACTTCGGTCGGCCCATGGCTCGGCAGGCCAAGGCTTTATGGGGAGTCAGGCAGCCCTGTCATGTTTCCAGCTCTGATGTGTGAGCCGCCTGCTCTCCCTGGCCTGCCATATCCCCATAACACACACATTGGCGGTCTTACTTGCTCTTTCTGCCACAGAGGATACCAGGTAAGACTAATATCATTCCAACCCACAGATCGTGCTGCCCTGCAGTTTAGGAGACTGTCTCAGAGATATTAGATAGTTCGATCCATCTAGAAATCCTTTGTTTTTTCGAATTTCTTCTGTACAATGCACCGATTCAAGAGCTTGGGCTCAGCTGCTTGTTCGTATTCACCAGGAAGGCGGCAGAGGAGAATTTTGCCCCCCCCCGATGTGAATATCAAAAGTAGGCACCCATGTGAGTGGCAGTAACAGTAAGCGATTTGGGTGGTAAATCCATGGATTTACGGGCGATTTAAAGCTAAACCTGCAGTGAGGCCCATTGTTTCTTAAAGGAGAATAGCAAAAGCCAAGCAGCATGCTCTTGGGGGCGCCGCGATGGCCCTACAAGAGCGGAGCCCCCAAGAGCATGCTGCTTGGCTTTCGCTATCCCATGGCCATGGCGGGGGGCCTTTGATGTCACTACTTTTGATTATTTTTCATTGTGGTGAATGATGCGACCTGCACAATGGATTATGGAAATATTTGGACCATGACCAAAATGTTGAACCTGATGAACTATGATTTTACTACCCGGGTTGTGGGTTGAGGGGTCCCCTTGCATCCAATATGCCAAGCTGGTGAGGACGGTGGCCCCTCGGGTTGCCCATCGGGTGGAAATGAAGACCAGGCTTGCGCGTTGCACGGTCCGGCTGGACATCGGATTCTGCAAGTAACCCTGGGACAGCTAGTAGGCCAAAACGGCAGCTGGCGAGTCAGCAGGGCTGCTAGGGTCAAGGTCAAGGTAACCGATTATGGTTGATGTAAAAGACACGTGGGGTCCACGTCACGATTTGAGAGAATTATTTCTGCAATAAAATGCAGCCTGTTTGCCTCAAAAACTCATGTATTATCTTTTGTATAATACAATGTGTGTTTCATGAAGACATGGGCATATACGAGTGCACCCCTACTGGTGTAGAAGGAGGATACATACAAGTATCGTGTATAGATCACTAGTAATAGTCATTATTTCCTCCTTTGCCCGCCTTTGTCGAGATCAACATCAGCACTAGAAATGCCGGGAGGCTCAGCTCTCGTCACTGGCGTTGTTTTTGCATGAAATTGCTTGCCAGATTACACGACACTTTAGCTGCTGTTATGACAAGTGCCATGCAAACATCGAGCACTCCTAAGAATGAGTCCTCCCACTCAATGCAAGAGAAATGGCACTGCCACCGGGGCTCCACGCACTCCAGGCTGCTTAGCAATTGCCATTGCTTGTGTTTTTTTGCAGACTCTTACCAACCAAGGGCTTTTAATAATCAAATATTGCAGTGGCGAAACATTACTTTGATCTGGTTTAATTTAGGGCATTATTTAAGGGATGAAAATCCATACTATAGACGTACAAGTAGGTGAGACAAAGGTATTATTACTGCACGTCATCAAAAGACAGGCAGTCGTGAAGAATAATGACTATTTATGTAGCAAGCACTACCAGTGACATTACTGCACGCGCTCAGATAAGTGTGATAGCACACATTTCGGTGTTCCGCCAAAGGATGAGGATTTGAGCTGGCAAGAGTAATTTCAAACGTGTGACGTCAGGTCTCTGAACAGGCCCTCAACCGACTAATCTATCCTACTCGTATTATAGTGCCAACCCGAACACATAACATCAATCCTGGTTTAGCTTTACGGTTTGTAATGGTCTCATGTATTTAGCTCATAGCACAACCAACCAAGGCCTAACGATCATTAGAGATAGTGAAATTACAGAAAATATATACAATTACAAGTGGCGTCGTCTGTTTTGCCCTTAGTCAGGATGCGAAAACAGGCAGGCGAAAACGGGTGGAATACTTTCGTTATTTCCTTTCTCTGGTTACAAAACGGAGAGGGCGCTTCCTGCGCACTCTGTCACCATTCTCCTTCTGCCCGGCCCGTTTCCTGCCTCTCCCCTCTACCACGTGTTCATCATGCGGGGCCATGGGTGTCCAAAGGCCTTCTCCAATTTCCGATGGGTCCACCACTACATTGGCTTGCAGAGGTAGTAACATCTCAAACCCCAAGTATATTGGTGCACAGAACACATTTCTTCAGCTAGTCTCTGGGGTTTTCTCACTGCCTCTTTGGTCTGATATCCTGTTGTTTCTCAATCTGAACTCTGCAGGGGTGGTTCAGGTATTCTTCAGCTTCAACACTTGACCTGGATGGGTTGCCTTCTATGAGGTGTTGTCAGCTGGGTTTAGGTCTTTGCCAGGGTGATAGACAAAATGGCAATCATATTCCTAGAGCCTAACGCCCCAACATTCACTTTGCTTTGAGATCTTTAGGGAGAGTGGTCATTGAAGGTCTGTGAATGAGGTGAAGCGTTTTCCAATGATGAAGTGGCGGAAACGTTCACAGGCAAGATGGCTTCCAGCCTCTCCTTCTCAGGCCGGGAGTATGCTGTTTCTATGGTAGATAGAGCTCATCTTGCATACTAGACATGAGAAGTGTTTAGTTAGTTGTACGTTCATGCCGCCCTCCTCCCGCATCCAACAGGGCAGGCAACCGCAGTTATTTCAGTGTGGCATGGCAAGGTGAAATATGCTAAATGTTTCGCTGCAGAGAGAGCAGTGTTTATGTCTTCAAAAGCTTGTTGGTATGCAGATGGCCACATAACCAGATCCCTTTTAGCACAGAGTGGGATGATGCGTGTGGCATATTGGAGTATATAGTGAGCATAGTAGCCATCATCCCCAGGAGAGAATGGACATCGGCTAGGTGGTGGATCTCCGATTGTCACAATTTTCACGTGGCCGGTTTTAGGCGCCTTTCGGAAATAGATATGTCCATTGAATTTGAGAGGTCTTGTTTATCTCACGCTTTTAATAGCTCAGCGTAAGGCCTAATCCTTTAAGGGTGTTACTTCTTCTGTTTTGGTCTGTCCAGAGATAAGGGTTTTTTTAATCCGAGAGGTAAACTTTCTTGTCGTTTAAAAAATAAATATTTCCTGCTGATGATATGCCACAATGTAATCTCTTATATCTGAAGTGACCTTGGTGTGTGGAGAGAGTGTTTGTTTCAAATATTTCAACAAAACCTTGAGCCACAACCACATGTCTTTGTTGATCAGACCTCTATGGCCACATTTGGAACGCTCATATCCACAGGCTCATATCCACGACCAATAGAGAGACCCACGGTATTGGATCTTTGGCTTATTGTACACTCTCAAGACAAAGCAGGTTATCAAGTACTCGTGGCACATGATCTTGTAGGCGAAATTCAGCCCTATGAGGGTGTTGTGGGGATTGGTTTCACAGGCACATAACCAAACAACACCTATAAACTGTGTGTTCCTTCTCAAGTGCCATTCCTCTCTATCTGTAAGCTAATGCAATCATTTTGGCTCACAGGTGGCGCAAGCGACACCACACCTAATAGCGCAAACTAAAAAATAATAGACAATGTTATGCTCCATCGTGCGCATTTGTACAATCAAAAAAGAAGGTACTGCTACCAGGGGTAGTCCCCATGTTGGGTGTATTAATTAGAACCTAATTGGAGATCCCCAACATTACTGATAGAATAAATCATGAAATTCAAAAGTTGTCCGAAAAGAAATACACAGACGAACTAAGGAGTAAACTCAATAAATTATATTGGAAAATTGAGCTTGTTTTCATGACTAACAATACAATTTATGAAAATGCAATGGTTTGGTGTTAAATATCTGTGACCTTTAAAAGAAAATCGCTTATAAGGCAAATACAGTGTACCAAAAAATAATAATGAAAAAAACGATTGTGAAAGAATCATATAGAACATCAAGGAAAACATCTGTATCAAGTTAGACACGGTTACCAAAACATGTCAGTTATAATTCACAAACAATGATACAAAGCAATTGAATTTTGCCCATAGGTATTGGCTAGAGAAAGGTTTGCTGCTACAAAAAATCACAGAGAACATATAGGATATAGAATATGAGCAAAATCCATGCCCACAAACTAAATGAGAGCGCATTTGTGCCCGCATCATAATTGCTGATCAATAGGGGTGAGAGGAATTCCTGTGACAGAAGCAAGATTAGCAGATATTGCCCCCTCTGCGAAATTTGCTGCACCTATGGAACAGGACTTTGAGTTCTTATCTGTTCTGCAGAATTCGAGGTCGCTTGTGGCCAATCAGGTGGCTGAAGAATTCCTGCAACCATTCCGTGCAGAATGTTCTGGTTGATTGGTTGGCAAAAATGTGTGTGTGCTCCGCATGGGCAGAGGCTTTGTCCTGCCCGAGCGGGCAAAATGTCAGCCATTCCATCAGAGATGCTTGGGCAAAACTCACCCAACATCATCACTGAGGGTAAAGGTTTTGCCCCCATTACAGCATTCTGTTATTCTGTTCCATGGTATGGTGACCAGGAAATTTGACCTGTCAAATCCTCATCTTCCCAGCTTGGTCCTGAGGTGGCATACGCACACATCTATGTACATATTGTGAAACATATCAATGTGATACAGTTTTTCTGCTTTCTACTTTTGGGCTTGCTCAATGTTGTTTAGGCCGAGTATTCTTTTATTAAGGGCCGCAAAGGTCGACTCCATAATACTGCAGGCCATGATGTGTACTGTTAAAACGGATTTCTGAACTCTGTCCTGGTGGCGCAGAAGTTCAGAAGGCCAACCTAATTACTTGGAACAGGGTAACCTCTGGACGAGCCAGACCAATCAAGGTAGCGATCGCGGCGGTCAAGACTAGGTCTCAAGAGGGGTGAGGGTGACTGAAAGCCCGCAATGAGCACACAGAGCAAAATCACTTACAAACTACTCCAAACAGTTGTTATATTAAAAATATATACACATTTATTCCAAGGCCTTTAAAACAATGACCGTAGCGATTAAATCACAATATAACGATAGTAAACCAACACATATCATATCAACACAATATATATACAAATACAACAAGTCTCAAGCGTTATATGCACGAAATGTGTAGTCCACCTAAAAGGGAGGGAAAACAGGCAGTGCGCAATAATGCTTAGACCCAGTTCGCCTTCAGAGGCACCTAACTAGATGGAAGTCCGAGCCCTGCGAAGAGTGGAGCCTTGTGCTCAAAAGTACCTGCACGCGCTGGTGCCAACGGGCAAAAGGAGGAGCTCTTCGAGGGAAATCAGGCAGTTCAGTTTAGTGCACAAAAGAAGAACAAGTTCCACGACTCAAGCGCAGCCTCCACAGTGGGCAGAAGCAGAACGCGAGTACGGAAAAGGGTGCTGTTTGACACAGCGGGGAAAAGCAATGGGCTCCTGCAGGAGGGCGACCAGATCCTAGCTATGCTACTCACCGGTCCCCGATGCAAGCAGACCCAGGCTTCTCCGCGTCAATTTCAGCAGCTGGCAGGTTCAGAAGAGCAGGGAACGCCTCGTCGTCGTGTTGAGTAAAAAGACGTCCCAATCGAAGAAACCCGCACAGTTTGTTACCACAGCAGGGCAACGGAGCGGCCGTGTGTATCTGAGCCAAATGTACACTACTCACTTCACACCTGGGAACGCCAAGTGTACGAAGTGTGTGAGAGTGACAAGGGCTCAAAATACTACACAACCTGCTGGCGGTTACAGAGCAAGACTCCCGTGTAAGCTGGTCAGTCAGCTGGATGGCCCAGAGACGCTTCCGAAGGCTTACTGGCAGGAGATGGTGAAGATGCCGAGAATAGCTGTTCTCGCTATTCCAAGGGTCGAAGTACCAGTACAGGCCTTCTGGTTCGATCAAAGGTGAAAAGGGTTTCACAAGGCGACAGCAGTGCAGAGGAGAAGTCCTTCAGCGGGTCACCAGCGATTCCTCGGTCCAGCCTCTTGGTTGCAGGATACTTGGCTCCTGTATTCCTTTGTTCGTGAGAACTCAGGAGATCGACATGGTAGTGGTGTTTCCAGCCCCCTCTTATCCACGGTTCCCTTCGCGCCAAAACGGAGGGGACCCAATGGGAGATCCGCTCATCAACACTCACACCATTCGTGGACCAATCACGGACCACGGTGGTCCCAGGCATTCACACCACCCTAGACTCTCTGGCACCCAGGATGTGTATTGGGACCAGACATCCCAGCCCACATCCTGGAGGCACACACAAGACATGTAGAAGCCCGCAAAAGCATCCGTGTTTCGCGGGAAAGTACATGCCCAAATAAGGAAGGCCCCGGGTCGGCTCGACCTGGGGAAGGTGAAGGGAGCAAGACGGTCAGCGTACAGGACAAAGGAGCCTCGTGGTCTGGCCATTTTGGGAGCCAGGCCACCATTTTGGGTTAAGCGCGAGAAACACGTTTAGAACGCAAAAAGGAGCTCAAAACACAAGAAACGATCGCTGCCACCATTCCCGTCCCTGAATCACTTGCACCGATCAGATACAATCCTAAATGAGTATCTAGGGCCTGTAGAAGGCTAGAGACCCAAGAGAGCTGTAATTTAGCTTACAGTGCCCTCTTGTGTCATGTTGCACGAAAGCCGCAACATGATAAAAGAAACTACGGGAAACAGCGTTCCCCGGTACTGACTGTCTTAAGGGCATGTCAGTTTCCAAGTAAGAAAGGAGCGAAAGCCCAGAGGAGTGCGGCAGAAGGCTGCACTTCTCTGGCAAAGTCAAGAACAAGGTGAAAAACAACAGCAAAAAGTTTAGGGGTTGCCACATGGAAGGAAAATTACCTACAATTACGAAATCTTTCCTAACACTCGCCCCTCCCAGACTATGGACAGGGGGAACTAATCCACCCCTGGATGAGTCTCTTGTTCAGGTCGGTTAAACATTCTGGACAACCCATCAGCATTGCTATGTTGGACACCTGGCCTATGCTCAATAGTGAAGTCGAAGCCTTGTATACTTATGGACCACCTAAGCAACTTTGGATTCTCCCCCTTCATGTTCATTAGCCACTTTAAGGGTTTATGGTCAGTTTGCACAGTGAAGTGGGTCCCATAGAGGTAGGGCCTCAGCTTCCTTAGGGCCCACACAACAGAGAAACATTCTTTCTCTACCGTGGACCATCTGAGCTCTCTGTCCTTAAGCTGGCGGCTAATAAAACCAATAGGGTGTTCCTTACCCTTCTCATCTACTTGTGATAGTACAGCTCCTATCCCAGTGTCAGAGGCGTCCGTCTGCACGATAAAAGGTCTTTGATAATCAGGGGCCCTGAGGACAGGGGCCTGGCACAAGGAGTCTTTTAAGCCATTGAAGGCCTTCTCACACTCGTCGGTCCAAGTTACCTTCTTGGGTTTCTTCGGAGTTGTGAGGGCAGTCAGAGGGGCAGCTATGGTGCCATAGTCTGCCACAAAATTGCGGTAATACCCCGTGAGTCCTAAGAAGGCTCTCACTTGGGTTTGCGTAGTGGGGGTAGGCCAGTCTTGTACTGCTTGTGCATTACTGGGAAGAGGCTGTATCCTCCCTCCACCTACTTCATGTCCAAGGTAAACCACTGAACCTTGTCCAATCTGGCATTTACTAGCCTTTATGGTCAGGTGTGCTTTCTGAAGAGCCTGGAGCACAATCCCGAGGTGTTTCACATGGTCTTCCCAGGTGGCACTGAAAACTGCTATATCGTCCAGATATGCAAGACAGAATTTGTCCAACCCATTCAACACATGATTCACAAGCCTCTGGAAAGTGGCAGGTGCATTCTTCAACCCGAACGGCATTACCCGGAATTGGTAAAGGCCGCCTGGAGTAGAAAATGCTGTCTTCTCCTTGGCATGTTCTGCTAAAGCTATTTGCCAATAGCCAGCAGTGAGGTCAAACGTGCTGAGGTACTTGGAGGCACCCAAAGTATCCACCAGCTCATCTGTTCGAGGCAAGGGGTGTGCATCTGTCTTGGTGACAGCATTCAGAGCCCTGTAATCCACGCAGAACCTCAATTCAGAAGTGCCTGCCTTTGGAACCAAAACCACAGGGCTGGACCAAGGACTACTAGAGGGTTCAATCACCCCAAGGTCTAACATCTTGTTGACCTTAGTCTTAATATAAGACCGTACTTTGTCTGACATCCTGTATCCCCTACTTTTGGTAGGTACACTGTCTCCTGTGTCAATGTTATGTTTGCACCAAGGTGTCAAACCAGGCAACTGTGAAAACAGGGGGGAAAACTGCCTAAGCAAACTTTTCACCTCAGCCTGCTGATCAGAAGTCAGGTGAGGGGCCACTCGGACACCCTCAAAGGAGCTATCTGAAGGACCGCTTTGGAACAGGTCGGGAGAGGTTCAGACTCCTCTTCCTCAACATCTGAAGCCAGTAGCAGTGCTGCGATTTCGACTCTTGGGACGAAAGCCTTCAGCCTATTCACGTGAAACACTTTTGGATCCTGTCCAGGCCTTCCAAGGTCCACTAAATAGTTAACCTCACCCAGGGGCTCCACCACTGTGTAAGGGCCTGACCATTTGTCCTGTAAAGCTCGAGGCCTTATGGGATTCATGATCAGGACTTGCTGACCAGGTGTAAAGTTGATGAGGGAAGCTTTCTGGTCGTACCAATGTTTCACCAGCGCTTGTCCTGCCTTCAATTTATCACTAGCCAAGCCCATCAGAAGTACCATCCGTTTTCTGAGCCCTAGCACATAATCAACTACGTTGGTAGTAACAGGGGGAGTGGGAATCTCCCATCCCTCTTTGACGATGGCTAAGGGTCCCCGTACGGGATGACCGAACAGAAGTTCGAAGGGACTGAAGCCAACACCCTCCTGTGGTACCTCTCGGTAGGCAAACAGTAAGCATGGTAAAAGAAGATCCCATTTTCTTCTCTGAGGTTCCTCCAGAGCCCCAATCATGCTCTTTAACGTTCTGTTGAAACGTTCCACCAGACCATTGGTCTGGGGGTGGTATGCAGAAGAGAACTTGTGGGTGACCCCACATTCTTTCCACATAGCCTGCATATACTTCGACATAAAGTTGCTGCCACGATCCGACACAACTTCTTTAGGGAAGCCAACCCTAGTAAATATGCCAAGTAAAGCTTTTGCAACTGACTTGGCAGTTACAGTTTTCAATGGGATGGCCTCAGGATATCTGGTTGCATGGTCGACCAGCACCAGGATAAACCTATTGCCCGAGGATGTTTGCGGGTCAAGGGGACCAAAGATGTCGATCCCTACCCTTTCAAATGGTACCCCCACAACTGGGAGCGGTACCAACGGAGCTTGGATTGTCGCGCCAACCTTACCAGACAACTGGCAGGAGGCACAACTCCTGCAGTGACTTTCTACTTGCACCCCCATCTTGGGCCAGTAGAAGTGCATGGATAACCTTTGCTTGGTCCTCTTCATACCAAGGTGACCAGCAAGGGGAACTTCATGCGCCAACTGCAGGAGGAAGGGCCTAACAGCAAGGGGAACCACCAACCTCCTATGGTCTCCTTCTGTAGACTCTGTGGGCTCACTATACAGGAGTCCACCTTCCCAATAAATCCTATGCGTCCCAGGAGGTTCACCCTCAAGCTGGGAGCAGGCCTGTCTCCTTAGGCCTTCCAGAGATGGGCACTCACGTTGGCCTTTACTGAATTCGTCCCTATCAGGACCTCCTTCAACTAACAAGTCTTTTAGTTCAGGATGATCGTTGGGGTCAAATACTTCAGGCATCGCCACCTCCTCGTCAGGCCCGGGCGATTGACCAACTTCCTCCACCGCAGTGGTAGGCGAGCTCGGGGGAATATTCTCTTTCCCTCGTCTTGACTTGTCGACTCCTTTCGCCTTGGGTTTCCCCTTCGGCTGGGGCAGCGTATTGATCTTGGGCAATGCTGCCCGTGCTTGAGACCATGTGTAGGGTCTTTCGGCAGTGTCTCCTACGAGCCCTAAAGCTCTGAGATCATTACCTAACAAGACCTTTCCCGGGACGTTTCTCTGAATGCTCACTGGAATCCTGACTGCTGTACCATTTAAAGTAAGATTTACAGGTATTACTGGGAACATACGGAGTGGGCCGTCAGCCAACTTAGTGGGCATCAGAGTAGCTCTGGCAACTTCCTCTGAGTCTACC
This sequence comes from Ambystoma mexicanum, assembly GCF_040938575.1. Classification (NCBI taxonomy): domain Eukaryota; kingdom Metazoa; phylum Chordata; class Amphibia; order Caudata; family Ambystomatidae; genus Ambystoma; species Ambystoma mexicanum. The sequence goes on along the minus strand of NC_090935.1, from coordinate 664,387,271 downwards.
AAGGTAGAATCCACTACAGTGCGACTGCACCCACTATCCCTAAGAGCTGGAGTATCTGCTCCATTGATCAGCACACTGTCTTTAAAGTAGTGCTTGGTATTATCCGGAATCCTAGCATAAGCCTCTGCGACTTTAGGCTCCCAGGAACCCAGGGAAACTAAAACTACCTCAGCCTCTATCCCGCTGGGAAATGAGTCTGAGGAGAAGGATGCTCCTGTAATCTCTTCTTCCTCGTAGGAGGAGAAGGCCAGATTAGCAGAGTGGACCCCCAAAGGTCTAACCTTACACCGGGGATCCCCCTTCACGTGGTCAGTTGCTCCACAAGCAAAACAAGATCCATTGGGTCTGTTTACATAGGGAGGCTTATTGTAACCAGAGTTCTGTTTCGGAGGCTGACCTCCACTACCCTGTGAGTTCTCTTGTGTCTTACCCTTATTTTTCTTTTTGTGGCCCTTATGAGAAGAAGATTTATCAGATGCTCCACCCTCCATATCTTTGGACTTTTTCCCTTCCTCCTGCTTATCAGGATGAGTTTTGTCCTTATGGGACACTCGATGTGACACCCATAAGTCTGCTGCAATGGCCAGCTTCTTAGGATCTATATCCTTCGAATCGGCCAAATGCTGCTTAAGCTCCGGGGAAGAAGATGCAAAAATGTGTTCCAGCATGACAAGATTTATCATGCCTTCGAAGGTAGAAACCTTATAACCTTCGACCCAGCCAGTTAAGTTTTTCAAGGACTCAGTGACATAAGATACCCAAGTACCACCTTCCTTTTTCTTATACTCTCTGAAACGTTTCAAATATTGGGCCGGAGTCTTCCCAAACTTTAAAATGAGAGTTTGCTTTAACATTGCGAAATCAGCTCGCTCAGCCTTCGACATTTCCATAATGGCACTACAGCCAGAATGGGGCAGTCTGCTGAGTAACCAGGCAATCTTATCAGCATTGTCAACTTGTTGAACTTCGCATGCATACTCAAACGCATTCAGCCAGTCCATAATGTCATTCCTTTCCTCATACACACTGAGCAAATCTTTCGGAAACCGTGGATGAGAGGAGGCCCCAGACCCATGTCCAGGACCCTTGGACCCATTTGCAACCTGAAGCTTGGCCAGTTCCAACTGGTGATCCCTGTCTTTTTGTTTTTCTCCCTGTTCGATTTTTAGTTTGGCTATGCTGAATTCAAGCTCCTGCTGCCTAAACCGCAGCTCTTGCTTCTTGAATTCAAGCATAGCCTGCCCATCAGCACTGGCAGAGGAAACATTAGACATCTCGTCCTCCCTGTCCTCGTGGTCGCGATGGATCAGTGCAGCAGCAGAACCGTCGGTTCTACCAGTGAGAGCAGCCCCACCTCCTTCCGCACTGTCCTCAGAAGTTATAGCGTCAAGCTGCGCTTCTTGCCACGCCACGATTCTTTGGATCATTTCCAATTTCGTGCCTTGAGAGGAAACACCTCTCTCCGCACACATCTTTTTCAATGTTTCTGATTTGGAAGCATTTAAAGTTAACAAGGTATTTGTTTCCATACTGTTAGATAGGACTATGGCCTTTTTAAAGTTATACTACAACAATTCACTACGTGTCCTGGTTGGAATAACCTGAAATGCCTTAGTTCGTGCGCAACACTGGATACCTTCAGTCGTATCCCACTGCTGTACACCAATTTGTTAAGACGGATTTCTGAACTCTGTCCTGGTGGCGCAGAAGTTCAGAAGGCCAACCTAATTACCTGGAACAGGGTAACCTCTGGACGAGCCAGACCAATCAAGGTAGCGATTGAGGCGGTCAAGACTAGGTCTCAAGAGGGGTGAGGGTGACTGAAAGCCCGCAATGAGCACACAGAGCAAGATCACTTACAAACTACTCCAAACAGTTAAAAATATATACACATTTATTCCAAGGCCTTTAAAACAATGACCATAGCGAGAAAATCAGAATATAACGATAGTAAACCAACACATACCATATCAACACAATATATATACAAATACAACAAGTCTCAAGCGTTATATGCACGAAATGTGTAGTCCACCTAAAAGGGAGGGAAAACAGGCAGTGCGCAATAATGCTTAGACCCAGTTCGCCTTCAGAGGCACCTAACTAGATGGAAGTCCGAGCCCTGCGAAGAGTGGAGCCTTGTGCTCAAAAGTACCTGCACGCGCTGGTGCCAACGGGCAAAAGGAGGAGCTCTTTGAGGGAAATCAGGCAGTTCAGTTTAGTGCACAAAAGAAGAACAAGTTCCGCGACTCAAGCGCAGCCTCCACAGTGGGCAGAAGCAGAGCGCGAGTACGGAAAAGGGTGCTGTTTGACACAGCGGGGAAAAGCAATGGGCTCCTGCAGGAGGGCGACCAGATCCTAGCTATGCTACTCACCGGTCCCCGATGCAAGCAGACCCAGGCTTCTCCGCGTCAGTTTCAGCAGCTGGCAGGTTCAGAAGAGCAGGGAACGCCTCGTCGTCGTGTTGAGTAAAAAGACATCCGAATCGAAGAATCCCGCACAGTTTGTTACCACAGCAGGGCAACGGAGCGGCCGTGTGTATCTGAGCCAAATGTACACTACTCACTTCAGACCTGGGAACGCCAAGTGTACGAAGCGTGTGAGAGTGACAAGGGCTCGAAATACTACACAACCTGCCGGCGGTTACAGAGCAAGACTCCTGTGTAAGCTGGTCAGTCAGCTGGATGGCCCAGAGACGCTTCCGAAGGCTTACTGGCGGGAGATGGTGAAGATGCCGAGAATAGCTGTTCCCGCTATTCCAAGGGTCGAAGTACCAGTACAGTGTAACGCTCACCTGGTTCCCACGGAGGCGCTGGCCTTGGCAGGAAGGTGTCTGCGACTCGAAAAGTGATGTGCAGGACTCGATTGGCTTCTGGGGTCGAACCTCTTCTTACTGTGTGTCGAACTCGAAGGGTGAGGTTTCTGCAGGTGAAAGAATATGGGGGTTAAGGGTCTGGGTTGTTGAATGTCCCTCTCTCTCTCCCTCTCTTCCTAGCTTCTCCGTAGAGCCCCCAGGTCAACGTGCTCACCTTAGATAGGTGAATGCTGGACTCTCCATCTGCGTCTGGTGCAGGGTGCCGTTGCCAGTTCCTTCACTGGTGAAACATAGGCCTCTTGAACTCAGAGGATCGTTACCGTCGTTAACTGCACGAGCGGTGAGTTTCCGGACACCTTTTTAGTCTTTATAGTCTTTAGGTGCGTGGCACGTTAATATTGAACAGGACTCTGTATAATGTTTTTCCCTTTTTGTCTTGCAGGACTCAGGAGATGGAAGATGGAGTGAAGCGCCTGAAAATGATTAAGTAAATGCAAGCGCTCAAACTGTCTTTTTCCCTTGCTGCTTAGTTCGTGCTGAAGAAACGCCGGAGTATTTGCAGGCGTTCTATTGTGACGAGCGCGATGGGCGTAAGTAAATAACTGTCTAATGTCTCTTCTTTTATCTTCACAGGCGGCGATGCAGCGTGAAGAAATCCGGAATTCGCGGAGTGCCGGTAAGTAATAACAATGCTTTTGTCTTCACAGGCGGAGGTGCAGCGTGAATAAATCCGGAATTCGCGGAGTGCCGGTAAGTAATAACATTGCTTTTGTCTTCACCGGCGGAGGTGCAGCGTGAAGAAATGGCCGCAGCCGATGGATCAGGCGAGTAAGCACTGCGTGTTAAGGTTGCCTTGCTAACCTGTTGTTTCTTGTCTTTGCAGGTGCTGTTGTTGACTGGATACAGGAATGGTAAGTATAATTCTTGCAGGTTCAGGATCGAAAGAAGAAAGGCTGGAACAGACTCGGTGAGCGTTCTGCTGCAGATGCAGAATAACGCGAAGCACGTTTCATCTATTGGGTGTGGTTTAAATAGCCTTGGAGTGATGAGGTGTCTTCCTCCACGGCCCGCCTAGGTAAGAAAAGAGTTCCAGTTCCAGAAGAGTTCCAGTGCTGTATCCAGGGAGTGGAGCTTGCCCCACCCAGGTAAGAAAGTAGTTCCTGTTAACAGAGGACTTCTAAGTGGCTGGTAAGTAAGCAGCATGGTCTGCTGCAGGTAAGTCCACCCAAGCATCTTCATACATAATATGAGCCCGGCGCTTCCAGTGCCGGGACCGATGACTTTGATGAGCCTGGTGCCACCGGCGCCAGGACAAGGTCCAAAAGGTCCCAGTGGGGACCGGCTGGTGCCCAAGATAACGGTTAGGGGCCTGCTTCCAAGGATGTTGGGCTGTTCCTGACTCCTTGGAAGCAGTGATCATGACATACAGGCCTTCTGGTTCGATCAAAGGTGAAAAGGGTTTCACAAGGCGACAGCAGTGCAGAGGAGAAGTCCTTCAGCGGGTCACCAGCGATTCCTCGGTCCAGCCTCTTGGTTGCAGGATACTTGGCTCCTGTATTCCTTCGTTCGTGAGAACTCAGGAGATCGACATGGTAGTGGTGTTTCCAGCCTCCTCTTATCCACGGCTCCCTTCGCGCCAAAACGGAGGGGACCCAATGGGAGATCCGCTCATCAACACTCACACCATTCGTGGACCAATCACGGACCACGGTGGTCCCAGGCATTCACACCACCCTAGACTCTCTGGCACCCAGGATGTGTATTGGGACCAGACATCCCAGCCCACATCCTGGAGGCACACACAAGACATGTAGAAGCCCGCGAAAGCATCCGTGTTTCGCGGGAAAGTACATGCCCAAATAAGGAAGGCCCTGGGTCGGCTCGACCTGGGGAAGGTGAAGGGAGCAAGACGGTCAGCGGACAGGACAAAGGAGCCTCGTGGTCTGGCCATTTTGGGAGCCAGGCCACCATTTTGGGTTAAGCGCGAGAAACGCGCTTAGAACGCAAAAAGGAGCTCAAAACACAAGAAACAATCGCTGCCACCATTCCCGTCCCTGAATCACTTGCACCGATCAGATACAATCCTAAACGAGTATCTAGGGCCTGTAGAAGGCTAGAGACCCAAGAGAGCTGTAACTTAGCTTACAGTGCCCTCTTGTGTCATGTTGCACGAAAGCCGCAACATGATAAAAGAAACTACGGGAAGCAGCGTTCCCCGGTACTGACTGTCTTAAGGGCATGTCAGTTTCCCCGTAAGAAAGGAGCGAAAGCCCAGAGGAGTGCAGCAGAAGGCTGCACTTCTCTGGCAAAGTCAAGAACAAGGTGAAAAACAACAGCAAAAAGTTTAGGGGTTGCCACATGGAAGGAAAATTACCTACAATTACGAAATCTTTCCTAACATGTACAGTATTGAATAATTTCTGGGGGTCAGGCAGTTGCTTTCGTCATTCGGAATCCCCTGTGAAAAGGAGAGGGCATGCAAACCTGGGCACTTGTGTGCAATGCACCTACTAATGGGGCATGTGTTTGGTCATGCAACCCCAGTCTCACCTATGTTCTCCAATGTCAGACACTTCCAGCCTGTAAGCCACCCATCCATCCCCATCATAGTTTCTTGTACAGTGCAATAATCCAAGGCCACAGCATGTTCATAGCATGTTCATGCATAATCGACATTACATTGAATCCATATGATGGTGATGTGACCATGCATTATGCAGTGTTGTGGCGGGTGCTGCATGGGAGCCTGCTGGTGTGGGGAAGATAAATGGCTTAGTCGTACGTGTACGGGTGTGTCGTGCTAGTCACTTACCCAGGAGCCAGGTCCTGCTTGTAATTTGGTTCTTTGTTATCCGTGACAGGCAACCATTCCTCAAGATCATTAAGTCACGTGACGAGCCAGAGAGACCAGCACATATATTAATTAAACAGATCTACATCACAAGCTATCTGTATATCAAAGGAGTGCTGGATTTTTCCCCTCACAGAAGACCAACTGCCTGGCCTTTTTTGGTAGTTAGTGGGGTTCACAAGCTCAGTACAACAGCTCTATATCAGTGGGAAATGTAGAGTAGAACTTGACCTTGACAGATTGGTGGTCCATTGGGAAGTGAATGTGATTGTCTATCCAACATAGCACAGTATCTAAGTAGACTATCAATACCTTGTGCAGAGGCTTGATTTTGGTGTGCACTGTATGCGTGGAAGTCTGTATGTATGGGATTTATAAAGCAGGAACCTAGGTAGCAAGCAATGGAGCAATGTTCACAAGGGATCTGCCCAGGGATTACAGATACGATGGGGGTGTAACATTGCAGCTGGTATGGGTAGGTGGCATAAAAGGACTCCAAAGGGGGTGAAACGGTTGAATGGAGCGATGAGCAAGCTGTTCTTTGAAGAGTTGCATCTTTAGGTCTTTCCTGAAATATAGGATGGAGAGGGTAAGTCTCATCTGCATTGGTAACTTGTTGCAGAGACAGGGTGCATTCCACAAAAAGGTATGTTTCCTGTTTTTCCCCTCTTGCAGTTCTTTTTTCCCCAGATTGTACTTGTTGTGGCTTCTGGTGGTGCACTGGCATCCAGAGACAGTGAGATTCTCAGCCAAGTACAGTAGTGTTTTGGTTGCGACTGCTTAGTAGGCCATGAAGGTAGTATTGAACATGATGCCTGCTTGAAGGGGTAGGCTGCGCAGCTCCTTTACGATTGGGGTGATATTGTTGAACTTTCTAAGTCCTTTGAAGAGGCATGCTGCAGCATAGTAGAAGGCATTCAGAGGCGCCAAGTTCACTTCTGGGAGTCCTGCAAGCCTAGTGTTGCCACTGTCCAGGTGGGAAATTATCAGCACTTGGACAGCTGTTCGAGAACTTGCTCATGGATGAAAGGCTTGACCTTGTGGAGGAGGGCAAGCTGGAACCATGTTGCTTGGACTTTCTTGGCGATGCGTATTTTGAATAGAAGGTCACACCTATATTAAAGCAGAGAGATTTTGCAGTGAGAGATGAGGCAGGAATCCGTCAAGCTCCGTGTCAGTCAGCCAATTATATATTTTGGTATGCTTGATGGGATTTCCTAGGAGAATTGTCTTGGTCTTTGTTAGACTAAGCTTCAGATAGGTGCTTGACACCCTGTTTTGGATGAGGGGCAGGCAATGCATGAGTCGATGGATGTCGTTCATGCATTGATCTCAAAGTAACGCTTGTCTCATCTGCACATAGGTGTATTTAGATGTCAGTGTTGATGAGATGTTTCCCAAAAGGTTCCACGTACAGGTTGAAGATGGCAGGGTACAGGCTGGAGCCTTGTAGAACTCAGCGTGTTACTGCAGTGTTTGGCACAAGGTTGTTTTGGTTGCCCCACAAGGTGCTTGCCTCCTCCAACAGGTTGTGTCTTGGACAGCCTGTTCCTCTTCCTAAAGCCACTGACATACTGTGGCGATAACAAGAATGGGGATGCGTCTAAGGGCAATGTAGCATCCTGCAGCAATGTCTGCATGTGTGTTTGTGTTATTTTTGTTATCATTATTTAAAAAACGTATAATAAAAACAAATACAAAGATTAAAATCATTTAAAAATGAAACCGAAGACAGACACAATGCATACAATTAACCATAGTCCATTTTAACCAGAATTCAAATACAAAAAGAGGATTGATCGATCACTGGCTAGAGACACACGGGGCATGAGCGGGGGGGTGGGTGGGAAGGCTAGAGACACACGGGGCATGAGCGGGGGGTGGGTGGGAGGGCTAGAGACACACGGGGCATGAGCGGGGGGTGGGTGGGAGGGCTAGAGACACACGAGGCATGAGCGAGGGGGGGTGGGAGGGCTAGAGACAAACGAGGCATGAGCGGGGGTGGGAGGAGAGACACACGGGGCATAAGCAGGGGGTGGGGGGGAGAGACACACATGGGGCATGAGCGGGGGTGGGCGACTGTGACAAATCCCAGGGTATTGTCTCTGCTCCCATGGGGGGAGCCCCTTGCCATGAGGCCAGGGAGGTGAGGCTGCTCCGCTACCTGATAGTCCCGCTGGGGGTGATGGTCAGCGCGAGGATCTCATGAGGAGGGAAACCCCCTATGGGACCAGTGACGAAAAACCCCATATGGGACCAGTAACGACTATTATGGGAGAATGCAGTATCTACCTAGTCCACCCCTACCTCCCTCATTTTCCATCCCTACACAAACCTCTGTAGTTCCCAACACTCCCATATGTTGTTGTAGAATAGAAGATCCCATCCTCGTGAGACATACTGAGATAAGGAAGAGGGCATACACATATGGAGGGCATGGAAAAATGAGATGAGGAAGAATCCATACAATCCAGTAGAGAGTAATCATGTCAATACTGGTAGTGGGAAGAAGAACTGCGGAGGAATGAGGAACGCACCGCGGAACCAAGGTATGCGTTCCAGTCAATACAAACACTCTGAGGATACAACACAGGATGAAGGACTGCAAACATGGTCAGATCCTCCCAGGAGGAGCCAAGGGCCAGAAACCTAGTGAACCTGGAACTTTATGTTGCATCACAGAACCAAACTGTAACCTGGGGAAGGGAGGTATTCCCTCAAACACAGTCTCACTTTGGAACTATTGAAACCCCCTCAGTTATTTAGTTTCATTAATAGTGTAAGAGAAGGACATAGGTTTTTGACACAGGACAGTGGACTCTTTATTTTGGACATCCTGACAAATTCTGCAGTACTTTTAGTTGAGGCAGGGAAACCCCTCTCAGAAATAGGGCGAGATCGGCTTTCTTTTCTTTACCTTTATACCTCAAAAAAAGTCTTTGGCAATCACTATGCCACCATTGTGTCAGAGTCGTACTTCTGAACCCTTACAGTACAGAAATAATTTTAAGGGTACACAAAAGAAAATGCAAGCGTTTTGAGAACTTTCCTAAAAGCAAGCAAAGAAAATAAAAAACAAATGACAGGAGGGTGGAGCATTGTACCCCCGGGGAGCAGAAACAGGAAAGTCATGACAAGAATAACAACATTTTAATGTAAGGGATAGTCAATCGCAGGATACCGGAACTAGGTGTTGGTCTTCACCCTCTGGAAATAGACAATATGGGTGAGTGAGTGGTAACAAGGATAAACTGGTTCGGCAAAGGGTGCATTAACAATGTCAGGATGAGTCTGGTGGCTTTTACTGATTTAAGTATCCAGAGAAAACAAATGTTTCCAGTGGCTTATCTCCAACCTCACAATGTTCCTGTTCCTAAAGCTATCATGGAACAAAACAATGTCCTTCATCAAAGTCTCTGGAGGTCTCAGTGCCCCAGGCTTGCCTTCTTCCAGGGTTCTCTAACAATCATTAGGCGGTACTGGTTTGACACTGACGTCTCACCTTTTATCCCTATGAACTAGTTTTGTTGGTCTGTGGTCTATTACTCTTCCCCAAGATCCCAGTCTTTCAAGATGGCCTGCAACAATGAATACGTTGGGGTCCCGGGTCAAGGGAATGAGGGGCCTCTGTTGAGAATGTGCAGCTCCTAAATTCCTGGATGTGGACCCGGGGAGCTTAGCAGGGTAAGAGGGTGGCCAACTACTCTGTGGATTGCTGGCTGGTATCCAATACCAACATTTATTCTTAGTCACTTGGGGTTTCTTTTAGGGACTACAAGCTCCTTCAGCTACTCTATCCTCCAATCTTCCCTTCTCGCTTTCTGTGGCCAGTCAGTTCTTTGCTCTATGGAGGTTCCCCATCGACCTCTAGATTCTCTCTTCTTCCTTCTTTCTACTACTTTCACCCTCAGAGTCTTCCCTTCTTTAAGGACACTTTATTCCAATGGCCACCAACCAAAACTTCTTCACCAACTCATGTGTTAGTTCCTCTTCGTGTTCTCTTAACCGTACCCCCGATCCCAAGTCTTCTATCTCTCATCATTTCTTTTACCAACTCATCTCTTTCTTCCAGTTTTTAACACAGTTCATCTGTATACTCCTTTTCTGATTCTTCACTTTCGTTATCTGTTTCTCTATCCCCCCCCCCCACCCTGGGCAGAGTTTGTCACAGAACCTTAAATTATCCAATCTCTATATTCTCACCCAGCTACTTCACCCCTTTTGGCACTTCTCTCAATACTCTCCAATGCCTGCCACTTTCTGTCACCTTTACGACTTTTGGTGCTATGTTCACTAACCTTCAACTGTCTTTTCTGCTTCGCACCTTCTTTACCCCTTTGCCTTGGCTCCCAAATTTCTTCTCACTCTCCCACCTTTTTTCATCCCACTTGGTGCCTCCTTCACTCTTCTGAGCACCACTCTCCTCCTTACTTTCACCGACTTATTTCTAAACCTCTTTCACCTTTTTCTCCCCTCCTGGCACCTTTTTTGCTTCTCTGAGAATCAAATTCCTTCGTAGTTTCACATTCACCAATTTTAAATTCTGTATCATCTTCTTCACACCTCTGGCCACCTTCTTCATTACTGTGAGCACCACCTTCCTTCTCAATAGTGTCACCCTCTTTGACAACCAATCCTCTGCTCCTTCCTTTTTGGTCTGGTGTCCATGGACATCATTGAGAGGTCGTAGCTGCGACCCATGGTGACTACTCTGTGACCTCTAGTACTGCTCTGCGACTGCTGGTCAAGGATTGCAGAGGCAGTGTGAAAAAGAAAGCAGGTTCTTAGAGCCCTCTTCAATTTCGGAAATCTCCCTGTGAAGTTTGCCTTTCGCTAATGCGTTATATTTGCATAAGGTGCAGCTGGAGATTAGCGTTTGTCTATATAACGACCAAATATACGGAATGCCCCAGACCCAGATCTCCCTGTGAAGTTTGCCTTTCGCTAATGCGTTATATTTGTATAAGGTGCAGCTGGAGATTAGCGTTTGTCTATACAACGACCAAATATACGGAATGCCCCAGACCCAGAGTTTCTTATTTAGAATCAATTTGTCGCCTAGATTTTCCTGTATACAGCTAACAAAGTTGGTATATCATATTTTTATGAATACCGCTTCAGGCCTGACTTCTGACTCCCCCTGCTTCTAAGCACAGTACAAATAGTTTTTATTACCATTAAATGTAATTGTATTTAATGTATCATCCTCAGAAGGATGAAAGGCTGACACAGCCCTGCTGAAATTTGAACTTAGTAAGTGCAGGCTAGCAAATGTCAGAGTTGAGCTTTTAATGGGCCGAGCTAACCAATTGCAAAACAGTATGCCGTTTAATCAATTGTGCGGTTTAAAAGTAACATTTATAAGGCTATTAACCAAACACCCACTCATCTCCCCCTGCAGTCTAACACTACTATTTTCAGGTTTATCAGTGGGCCATGACATACTCCTCTTGCTTCTAAGCAGTGTAATAATAAGTGTTCTGTTAATAAGAAATGTAACCCAGAGAAATGTTTTACAGTATACTGCTAGCACATATTTGGGGGCAGAACCATGAAACATGTTTTACATGGCCATGCTGGCATATATTGTGGCTACAAGCTAGGCACCATGAGCATATGATTCACAGCATCTTGGGCACAGTCTTTGAAGTGTTTTACAATGGGAATACTGGCAGATATGGTGGGCGTAGAATGAGAGTTTTCAAATGCTCTGGTGCACTGTTGGTGACTAATCTGTTTGCATTTGTAGTTACCGTACAGTACGGATTATGAACTAAATGACATTTTACCCCACTTTTGTCACAAATTATATAGTGTAAAATTCACAATTTCATTCTCTTTTAAAAATGTTGAGAGTGAGACCTTCAGCTTGGTCACTCGTGCTAATTCAAGTGAATAATAATGCCCCCACCCCATTGAAAATATTCACCTACCGCCACTAACGTTATATCATTTAAAGTGCTGGTGCCCCCCCCTCAGAACTCCTGCACCTACACCACTAAGCTCCAAAAGCTGCCTTTGTCACTAGTCTGAAGGATGGGCCCAGCCTGTGCGTCTCCCGATATTATCGAATACAAAACAACTAATCGATGTTTAAACAAAGCCAAAACATCTAAAAGAAAATAACACATTTAAAAAAAAATCTACATATGTGGTTGGGAATGGGAATAGTAGTTTTTGGGGTGGGGAATAAGTATTAAAAAAGGTGGGAGTTGAGGGAAAAACTTCCCAACAAAAATGTCATTTTTTTATTTATAGATGTTTTGGGTTTGTTCAAAATTCATTCATTGTTTCATAATTCAAAAAAAATCACATGTAACCCTTCTCCCCATTTGCACCCATGGCCGAAATGAATGTAGACTGTGTAAGGCATTGCCTTTACTTTCATTGAATCAAATTTAATTTGTACATTTAATGTGTCAGTGTGGTAGACTGGGAGAAAACCGGTCTTGTAGAAGGACAATGGATTATCTCAAAATGTCTCTGTGAGGTTTGTGCTGGTTTGTTGAAGCCCGTGTGCATGAAGGCACTGTTGCGAACATGTTACATAACACATGTACTTGGCAAGGGAAAAACATATACATAAGACTTAGAAAAGCGGATTTTAACAAAGAATAGTGAGGATTGCTCAGATAAGCAACAGTGAGTGACTTATTGCTTCTGGGGTACGGAATTTGTCAAGTTACTGTCAGGTAAAGAGGAAGGCTTTTAATGTTTTTCTGAACGCCCAATGTGAGCTCTCTGCTCGTAGCACGGGTGGGACAGAGTTCCATTAGGATGCAGCTACCGACGGGAAGCTCACCCCCCCCCTCTGCTACGCTTGTATTTTGGTGGGATATTCCGGTGGGCGTATGGGGCTCTTACCGGTCTTGTAGGGTTGGCCGTGACAATTCTATGGACCAGATATTCTGGTGCTGTGTTATGAAGGCATTTGTGGGTGATGGTAAGTATTTTAAAGTTAATCCTTTCTTTTATGCGGAGCCAGTGCGCCCGTTTTCTTGCTTTTTTAGAGATGTTAAGCGCCGACCGTAATTTATTGGTTCATATTATCTGCATTTTGCAAATGTTTTTCTTAGCAGTTCCTGTGAATAGTACATTGCAGTAGTCGAGTCTCGCTCCGGTTATCGATCTTGCAATGGCCAGACAGCTGGTCGGTGTAAGGTATTGCCTCGCTACATTGAGGAGTTTGGCCGTGTAAGCAGCCGATGAGGAAATGGCATTTTCTTGTTTAGATAGAGAGAGGGTGACATTAACGTGCACTCCCAAAGTTTTCACAGAGGCCGACACAGGGATTTTAATGGCATCTATCAAGAACGATGAGTAGGATGTGGGTCATTTTTTTTAGCATCCTAGGCGATCCTACTATCAGGATTTCCGTTTGATCAACATTTGAAAATATGTTGTTCACAATCATCCAAGACTGGATGGTGAGGCAGATGTTGTTGATCAGCGTAGAATAATTTTCATGTGAGCCATATAACGGTAGGATGATTTGCAGGTCATCAGTGTAATGTGTGTAAACTAAGCTGATGTCGTCCAGGAGGTCGAACATGGGGTTTAGTGAAAATATTGTACAAGGTGGGGAGACGAAAGACCCTTGCGGGACTCCGCAATGAATGAGTTTGGGTGGGACGTTCACCAGGTCTGAGAAACCTCTGGAGGATCTGCCTTCGAGGAAGGAGAAAATCCAGGTCATAGCGTCCTTGGATAAGTTAGCTGCTGTAGTGAGGTGGTGGCACAAAATTCTGTGGTCCGCCAAGTCAAAGGCAGCCGAAATGTCAAGGAGAAGGAGTAATGCTACCTTGCCTTCGTCTCTAAAATGGTCCAGTTGATTATTCAAGTCTAGCAGGGCCAATTCGGTTCCGTGGCCGGGTCGAAATCCAGATTGGCGTTTCCCTAGTATTGTATTTGATTCGAGGAAGACTTGAGTTTGGTTGTAGGGTGCCCATCCAAGATCTTTAGCAGGAATGGTACTGTAGCGATTGGGCAGTAGTTGTTCAGGGCTGTAGGGTCTACCAGGTGGGGTTTTTTGAGTAGAGGGAGGACACAGGATTCTTTCAAGCTAGAAGGGACACAATTTGCTGAGAAGGAGGCATTGAAGAAATGTGTGATGAATGGGGCTAAGAGGTCTGAGCAGCCCTTGACAATAGCTGCAGGCCAGGTGTCGTCTTTGCATCTAGATGGTTTCAGCTTCCGGATGATACTAGTGGTTTCTTCTTCTGAGATTGCCCTGAAGTGGAATAAGTTGGAAGGGGGACTCTTGGTATGGGGAGGTGAGGAAGTGCTTGAAACGGGAGCTTTGGCCTTGATGAGGTTTATTTTCAGAGTGATTTTGTCCTGTAAAAGGTGAATTTTGGCCTTCATAGTAGCTTGGCTGCTGGTGCACCATGGCTAGTTTTTCTCAATGATGGGAGGGGGGTAGAATGGGGTTTCTAGGTCTCTAAGGATGTAGAATATTTCTTGAGTGTTGGAGGCAGTGTTAGCAATTCTGGTGCTGCAAGCTAATGATTTGGCTGAGATGATGGCGTGTTTGTATTCCTTCGCAATCTTGTGAAAGGCTAGTTTGTAGTGATTGTCTGGATTTGTTTTCCACACAGCTTTGGCTTGTCGTTTGTTGGAACGTATGAACTGGAGGTCTGGTGAGAACCATGCATTGATATGTGTGATGTGTGATTTAGCTTTTCGCAAGGTAAGAGGGGCTACTGCATTCACTGCTTTGGTCAAGGTGTCAGAGTAGAGAGCTGCTAGTACATCTGGGCCTATGGAGGGAGTTGGCTCGGGTCAAAGGGGAGCGAGGTGGAGGGCAATGGACTCCTTGGTTATCTTCCGGGCACTGCGCGTCCACATGGGTGGGGGAGGAGGGGAGTGATTTGGATGAGGGCATACAAGTCTTGATAGGCAGGAAGGAGGAGGAGAGGATATGGTGATCAGACCAAGGGTCTGCAATCCAAAGTTCTATTCAGGTCTGCAATCCAAAGTTCTGCCTTTGGTGTGAGCAGGGGCCGTGACACAGTGTAGGAAGCCCAGGTCAACGAGTGTCTTAGAAAAGGAGGTGGCTTGGTGGTCGTTGGGGTCATTCAGGCCGAAGTTGAAGTCCCCTAATATGATAGATCTGGAGGTGGGCTTAATGCTACTCCCTATGGCAAGTAGTAGGTCTTTTTCAAAACTGCCACCAGGGCCCGGTGGGCGGCAGATAATATGGATATTAATTGAGTCATTAGAGGAGGGGGATAGTTTGGTGGATAGTAACTCATAGTTGTTGGACGTAAGCGTTGGGTGTTCTGATGGGAAGGGTGTCTTTGAAGATGAGGGCAACCCCATCTCCTCTGGTATCAAGTCTGTCGCTCCTCAGGATGGAAAACCCCTCCGATATGACTAGTGCTAGGCCAGAGGCTTTATGTAGCCAAGATTCCATTATGGCAAGTAAATGTAGATGTTGTGTTGTGATTAAATCGTTAATGTCAAGGGAGTGTGCCAAAATACTTCTCGCATTGATGAGGGCGGCTGTTATAAGAGCTGAGGTATCAGCTCCCTTTTGGGAAGCAGGTGGAGTGCTCGCAAGGGCATAACTAGGCTGGTAGGGCTGAATTACAGGGCTGAATTACAGGATGCAACTCTGGGGCTAGACTCTGGGAAGGGTGTTGAGGGGAATGGTGGATGGGTAGTGGCGTGTTAGGGTTAACTGTAGCAGTAACCTTGGTGGTGGTGTGAATGCTAGAAGGCGTATTAGGCTGGATGGGGAGAGGAGGTGAGCATTCACGCAACGCTTTGGGGCACTGATAGGTGTAATGAGAGTGAATGTGAGGTGGGACCCAGTTCGCCTTCAGAGGCACCTAACTAGATGGAAGTCCGAGCCCTGCGAAGAGTGGAGCCTTGTGCTCAAAAGTACCTGCACGCGCTGGTGCCAACGGGCAAAAGGAGGAGCTCTTCGAGGGAAATCAGGCAGTTCAGTTTAGTGCACAAAAGAAGAACAAGTTCCACGACTCAAGCGCAGCCTCCACAGTGGGCAGAAGCAGAGCGCGAATACGGAAAAGGGTGCTGTTTGACACAGCGGGGAAAAGCAATGGGCTCCTGCAGGAGGGCGACCAGATCCTAGCTATGCTACTCACCGGTCCCCGATGCAAGCAGACCCAGGCTTCTCTGCGTCAATTTCAGCAGCTGGCAGGTTCAGAAGAGCAGGGAACGCCTCGTCGTAGTGTTGAGTAAAAAGACGTCCCAATCGAAGAAACCCGCACAGTTTGTTACCACAGCAGGGCAACGGAGCGGCCGTGTGTATCTGAGCCAAATGTACACTACTCACTTCAGACCTGGGAACGCCAAGTGTACGAAGCGTGTGAGAGTGACAAGGGCTCGAAATACTACACAACCTGCCGGCGGTTACAGAGCAAGACTCCCGTGTAAGCTGGTCAGTCAGCTGGATGGCCAAGAGACGCTTCCGAAGGCTTACTGGCAGGAGATGGTGAAGATGCCGAGAATAGCTGTTCCCGCTATTCCAAGGGTCGAAGTCCCAGTACAGGCCTTCTGGTTCGATCAAAGGTGAAAAGGGTTTCACAAGGCGACAGCAGTGCAGAGGAGAAGTCCTTCAGCGGGTCACCAGCGATTCCTCGGTCCAGCCTCTTGGTTGCAGGATACTTGGCGCCTGTATTCCTTCGTTCGTGAGAACTCAGGAGATCGACATGGTAGTGGTGTTTCCAGCCCCCTCTTATCCACGGTTCCCTTCGCGCCAAAACGGAGGGGACCCAATGGGAGATCCGCTCATCAACACTCACACCATTCGTGGACCAATCACGGACCACGGTGGTCCCAGGCATTCACACCACCCTAGACTCTCTGGCACCCAGGATGTGTATTGGGACCAGACATCCCAGCCCACATCCTGGAGGCACACACAAGACATGTAGAAGCCCGCGAAAGCATCCGTGTTTCGCGGGAAAGTACATGCCCAAATAAGGAAGGCCCCGGGTCGGCTCGACCTGGGGAAGGTGAAGCGAGCAAGACGGTCAGCGGATAGGACAAAGGAGCCTCGTGGTCTGGCCATTTTGGGAGCCAGGCCACCATTTTGGGTTAAGCGCGAGAAACACGTTTAGAACGCAAAAAGGAGCTCAAAACACAAGAAACGATCGCTGCCACCATTCCCGTCCCTGAATCACTTGCACCGATCAGATACAATCCTAAATGAGTATCTAGGGCCTGTAGAAGGCTAGAGACCCAAGAGAGCTGTAATTTAGCTTACAGTGCCCTCTTGTGTCATGTTGCACGAAAGCCGCAACATGATAAAAGAAACTACGGGAAACAGCGTTCCCCGGTACTGACTGTCTTAAGGGCATGTCAGTTTCCAAGTAAGAAAGGAGCGAAAGCCCAGAGGAGTGCGGCAGAAGGCTGCACTTCTCTGGCAAAGTCAAGAACAAGGTGAAAAACAACAGCAAAAAGTTTAGGGGTTGCCACATGGAAGGAAAATTACCTACAATTACGAAATCTTTCCTAACACTCGCCCCTCCCAGACTATGGACAGGGGGAACTAATCCACCCCTGGATGAGTCTCTTGTTCAGGTCGGTTAAACATTCTGGACAACCCATCAGCATTGCTATGTTGGACACCTGGCCTATGCTCAATAGTGAAGTCGAAGCCTTGTAGACTTATGGACCACCTAAGCAACTTTGGATTCTCCCCCTTCATGTTCATTAGCCACTTTAAGGGCTTATGGTCAGTTTGCACAGTGAAGTGGGTCCCATAGAGGTAGGGCCTCATCTTCCTTAGGGCCCACACAACAGAGAAACATTCTTTCTCTACCGTGGACCATCTGAGCTCTCTGTCCTTAAGCTGGCGGCTAATAAAACCAATAGGGTGTTCCTTACCCTTCTCATCTACTTGTGATAGTACAGCTCCTATCCCAGTGTCAGAGGCGTCCGTCTGCACGATAAAAGGTCTTTGATAATCAGGGGCCCTGAGGACAGGGGCCTGGCACAAGGAGTCTTTTAAGCCATTGAAGGCCTTCTCACACTCGTCGGTCCAAGTTACCTTCTTGGGTTTCTTCGGAGTTGTGAGGGCAGTCAGAGGGGCAGCTATGGTGCCATAGTCTGCCACAAAATTGCGGTAATACCCCGTGAGTCCTAAGAAGGCTCTCACTTGGGTTTGCGTAGTGGGGGTAGGCCAGTCTTGTACTGCTTGTGCATTACTGGGAAGAGGCTGTATCCTCCCTCCACCTACTTCATGTCCAAGGTAAACCACTGAACCTTGTCCAATCTGGCATTTACTAGCCTTTATGGTCAGGTGTGCTTTCTGAAGAGCCTGGAGCACAATCCCGAGGTGTTTCACATGGTCTTCCCAGGTGGCACTGAAAACTGCTATATCGTCCAGATATGCAAGACAGAATTCGTCCAACCCATTCAACACATGATTCACAAGCCTCTGGAAAGTGGCAGGTGCATTCTTCAACCCGAACGGCATTACCCGGAATTGGTAAAGGCCGCCTGGAGTAGAAAATGCTGTCTTCTCCTTGGCATGTTCTGCTAAAGCTATTTGCCAATAGCCAGCAGTGAGGTCAAACGTGCTGAGGTACTTGGAGGCACCCAAAGTATCCACCAGCTCATCTGTTCGAGGCAAGGGGTGTGCATCTGTCTTGGTGACAGCATTCAGAGCCCTGTAATCCACGCAGAACCTCAATTCAGAAGTGCCTGCCTTTGGAACTGGAACCACAGGGCTGGACCAAGGACTACTAGAGGGTTCAATCACCCCAAGGTCTAACATCTTGTTGACCTTGGTCTTAATATAAGACCGTACTTTGTCTGACATCCTGTATCCCCTACTTTTGGTAGGTACACTGTCTCCTGTGTCAATGTTATGTTTGCACCAAGGTGTCAAACCAGGCAACTGTGAAAACAGGGGGGAAAACTGCCTAAGCAAACTTTTCACCTCAGCCTGCTGATCAGAAGTCAGGTGAGGGGCCACTCGGACACCCTCAAAGGAGCTATCTGAAGGACCGCTTTGGAACAGGTCGGGAGAGGTTCAGACTCCTCTTCCTCAACATCTGAAGCCAGTAGCAGTGCTGCGATTTCGACTCTTGGGACGAAAGCCTTCAGCCTATTCACGTGAAACACTTTTGGAGCCTGTCCAGGCCTTCCAAGGTCCACTAAATAGTTAACCTCACCCAGGGGCTCCACCACTGTGTAAGGGCCTGACCATTTGTCCTGTAAAGCTCGAGGCCTTATGGGATTCATGATCAGGACTTGCTGACCAGGTGTAAAGTTGATGAGGGAAGCTTTCTGGTCGTACCAATGTTTCACCAGCGCTTGTCCTGCCTTCAATTTATCACTAGCCAAGCCCATCAGAAGTACCATCCGTTTTCTGAGCCCTAGCACATAATCAACTACGTTGGTAGTAACAGGGGGAGTGGGCATCTGCCATCCCTCTTTGACGATGGCTAAGGGTCCCCGTACGGGATGACCGAACAGAAGTTCGAAGGGACTGAAGCCAACACCCTCCTGTGGTACCTCTCGGTAGGCAAACAGTAAGCATGGTAAAAGAAGATCCCATTTTCTTCTCTGAGGTTCCTCCAGAGCCCCAATCATGCTCTTTAACGTTCTGTTGAAACGTTCCACCAGACCATTGGTCTGGGGGTGGTATGCAGAAGAGAACTTGTGGGTGACCCCACATTCTTTCCACATAGCCTGCATATACTTCGACATAAAGTTGCTGCCACGATCCGACACAACTTCTTTAGGGAAGCCAACCCTAGTAAATATGCCAAGTAAAGCTTTTGCAACTGACTTGGCAGTTACAGTTTTCAATGGGATGGCCTCAGGATATCTGGTTGCATGGTCGACCAGCACCAGGATAAACCTATTGCCCGAGGATGTTTGCGGGTCAAGGGGACCAACGATGTCGATCCCTACCCTTTCAAATGGTACCCCACAACTGGGAGCGGTACCAACGGAGCTTGGATTGTCGCGCCAACCTTACCAGACAACTGGCAGGAGGCACAACTCCTGCAGTGACTTTCTACTTGCACCCCCATCTTGGGCCAGTAGAAGTGCATGGATAACCTTTGCTTGGTCCTCTTCATACCAAGGTGACCAGCAAGGGGAACTTCATGCGCCAACTGCAGGAGGAAGGGCCTAACAGCAAGGGGAACCACCAACCGCCTATGGTCTCCTTCTGTAGACTCTGTGGGCTCACTATACAGGAGTCCACCTTCCCAATAAATCCTATGTGTCCCAGGAGGTTCACCCTCAAGCTGGGAGCAGGCCTGTCTCCTTAGGCCTTCCAGAGATGGGCACTCACGTTGGCCTTTACTGAATTCGTCCCTATCAGGACCTCCTTCAACTAACAAGTCTTTTAGTTCAGGATGATCGTTGGGGTCAAATACTTCAGGCATCGCCACCTCCTCGTCAGGCCCGGGCGATTGACCAACTTCCTCCACCGCAGTGGTAGGCGAGCTCGGGGGAATATTCTCTTTCCCTCGTCTTGACTTGTCGACTCCTTTCGCCTTGGGTTTCCCCTTCGGCTGGGGCAGCGTATTGGTCTTGGGCAATGCTGCCCGTGCTTGAGACCATGTGTAGGGTCTTTCGGCAGTGTCTCCTACGAGCCCTAAAGCTCTGAGATCATTACCTAACAAGACCTTTCCCGGGACGTTTCTCTGAATGCATACTGGAATCCTGACTGCTGTACCATTTAAAGTAAGATTTACAGGTATTACTGGGAACATACGGAGTGGGCCGTCAGCCAACTTAGTGGGCATCAGAGTAGCTCTGGCAACTTCCTCTGAGTCTACCAAGGTAGAATCCACTACAGTGTGACTGCACCCACTATCCCTAAGAGCTGGAGTATCTACTCCATTGATCAGCACACTGTCTTTAAAGTAGTGCTTGGTATTATCCGGAATCCTAGCATAAGCCTCTGCGACTTTAGGCTCCCAGGAACCCAGGGAAACTAAAACTACCTCAGCCTCTATCCCGCTGGGAAATGAGTCTGAGGAGAAGGATGCTCCTGTAATCTCTTCTTCCTCGTAGGAGGAGAAGGCCAGATTAGCGGAGTGGACCCCCAAAGGTCTAACCTTACACCGGGGATCCCCCTTCACGTGGTCAGTTGCTCCACAAGCAAAACAAGATCCATTGGGTCTGTTTACATAGGGAGGCTTATTGTAACCAGAGTTCTGTTTCGGAGGCTGACCTCCACTACCCTGTGAGTTCTCTTGTGTCTTACCCTTATTTTTCTTTTTGTGGCCCTTATGAGAAGAAGATTTATCAGATGCTCCACCCTCCATATCTTTGGACTTTTTCCCTTCCTCCTGCTTATCAGGATGAGTTTTGTCCTTATGGGACACTCGATGTGACACCCATAAGTCTGCTGCAATGGCCAGCTTCTTAGGATCTATATCCTTCGAATCGGCCAAATGCTGCTTAAGCTCCAGGGAAGAAGATGCAAAAATGTGTTCCAGCATGACAAGATTTATCATGCCTTCGAAGGTAGAAACCTTATAACCTTCGACCCAGCCAGTTAAGTTTTTCAAGGACTCAGTGACATAAGATACCCAAGTACCACCTTCCTTTTTCTTATACTCTCTGAAACGTTTCAAATATTGGGCCGGAGTCTTCCCAAACTTTAAAATGAGAGTTTGCTTTAACATTGCGAAATCAGCTCGCTCAGCCTTCAACATTTCCATAATGGCACTACAGCCAGAATGGGGCAGTCTGCTGAGTAACCAGGCAATCTTATCAGCATTGTCAACTTGTTGAACTTCGCATGCATACTCAAACGCATTCAGCCAGTCCATAATGTCATTCCTTTCCTCATACACACTGAGCAGATCTTTCGGAAACCGTGGATGAGAGGAGGCCCCAGACCCATGTCCAGGACCCTTGGACCCATTTGCAACCTGAAGCTTGGCCAGTTCCAACTGGTGATCCCTGTCTTTTTGTTTTTCTGCCTGTTCGATTTTTAGTTTGGCTATGCTGAATTCAAGCTCCTGCTGCCTAAACCGCAGCTCTTGCTTCTTGAATTCAAGCATAGCCTCCCCATCAGCACTGGCAGAGGAAACATTAGACATCTCGTCCTCCCTGTCCTCGTGGTCGCGATGGATCAGTGCAGCAGCAGAACCGTCGGTTCTACCAGTGAGAGCAGCCCCACCTCCTTCCGCACTGTCCTCAGAAGTTATAGCGTCAAGCTGCGCTTCTTGCCACGCCACGATTCTTTGGATCATTTCCAATTTCGTGCCTTGAGAGGAAACACCTCTCTCCGCACACATCTTTTTCAATGTTTCTGATTTGGAAGCATTTAAAGTTAACAAGGTATTTGTTTCCATACTGTTAGATAGGACTATGGCCTTTTTAAAGTTATACTACAACAATTCACTACGTGTCCTGGTTGGAATAACCTGAAATGCCTTAGTTCGTGCGCAACACTGGATACCTTCAGTCGTATCCCACCGCTGTACACCAATCTGTTAAGACGGATTTCTGAACTCTGTCCTGGTGGCGCAGAAGTTCAGAAGGCCAACCTAATTACCTGGAACAGGGTAACCTCTGGACGAGCCAGACCAATCAAGGTAGCGATTGCGGCGGTCAAGACTAGGTCTCAAGAGGGGTGAGGGTGACTGAAAGCCCGCAATGAGCACACAGAGCAAGATCACTTACAAACTACTCCAAACAGTTGTTATATTAAAAATATATACACATTCATTCCAAGGCCTTTAAAACAATGACCATAGCGAGAAAATCACAATATAACGATAGTAAACCAACACATACCATATCAACACAATATATATACAAATACAACAGGTCTCAAGCGTTATATGCACGAAATGTGTAGTCCACCTAAAAGGGAGGGAAAACAGGCAGTGCGCAATAATGCTTAGACCCAGTTCACCTTCAGAGGCACCTAACTAGATGGAAGTCCGAGCCCTGCGAAGAGTGAAGCCTTGTGCTCAAAAGTACCTGCACGCGCTGGTGCCAACGGGCAAAAGGAGGAGCTCTTCGAGGGAAATCAGGCAGTTCAGTTTAGTGCACAAAAGAAGAACAAGTTCCGCGACTCAAGCGCAGCCTCCACAGTGGGCAGAAGCAGAGCGCGAGTACGGAAAAGGGTGCTGTTTGACACAGCGGGGAAAAGCAATGGGCTCCTGCAGGAGGGCGACCAGATCCTAGCTATGCTACTCACCGGTCCCCGATGCAAGCAGACCCAGGCTTCTCCGCATCAGTTTCAGCAGCTGGCAGGTTCAGAAGAGCAGGGAACGCCTCGTCGTCGTGTTGAGTAAAAAGACATCCGAATCAAAGAATCCCGCACAGTTTGTTACCACAGCAGGGCAACGGAGCGGCCGTGTGTATCTGAGCCAAATGTACACTACTCACTTCAGACCTGGGAACGCCAAGTGTACGAAGCGTGTGAGAGTGACAAGGGCTCGAAATACTACACAACCTGCCGGCGGTTACAGAGCAAGACTCCTGTGTAAGCTGGTCAGTCAGCTGGATGGCCCAGAGACGCTTCCGAAGGCTTACTGGCGGGAGATGGTGAAGATGCCGAGAATAGCTGTTCCCGCTATTCCAAGGGTCGAAGTACCAGTACAGTGTAACGCTCACCTGGTTCCCACGGAGGCGCTGGTCTTGGCAGGAAGGTGTCCGCGACTCGAAAAGTGATGTGCAGGACTCGATTGGCTTCTGGGGTCGAACCTCTTCTCACTGTGTGTCGAACTCGAAGGGTGAGGTTTCTGCAGGTGAAAGAATATGGGGGTTAAGGGTCTGGGTTGTTGAATGTCCCTCTCTCTCTCCCTCTCTTCCTAGCTTCTCCGTAGAGCCCCCAGGTCAACGTGCTCACCTTAGATAGGTGAATGCTGGACTCTCCATCTGCGTCTGGTGCAGGATGCCGTTGCCAGTTCCTTCACTGGTGAAACATAGGCCTCTTGAACTCAGAGGATCGTTACCGTCGTTAACTGCACGAGCGGTGAGTTTCCGGACACCTTTTTAGTCTTTATAGTCTTTAGGTGCGTGGCACGTTAATATTGAACAGGACTCTGTATAATGTTTTTCCCTTTTTGTCTTACAGGACTCAGGAGATGGAAGATGGAGTGAAGCGCCTGAAAATGAGTAAGTAAATGCAAGCGCTCAAACTGTCTTTTTCCCTTGCTGCTTAGTTCGTGCTGAAGAGACGCCGGAGTATTTGCAGGCGTTCTATTGTGACGAGCGCGATGGGCGTAAGTAAATACCTGTCTAATGTCTCTTCTTTTATCTTCACAAGCGGCGATGCAGCGTGAAGAAATCCGGAATTCGCGGAGTGCCGGTAAGTAATAACAATGCTTTTGTCTTCACAGGCGGAGGTGCAGCGTGAATAAATCCGGAATTCGCGGAGTGCCGGTAAGTAATAACATTGCTTTTGTCTTCACCGGCGGAGGTGCAGCGTGAAGAAATGGCCGCAGCCGATGGATCAGGCGAGTAAGCACTGCGTGTTAAGGTTGCCTTGCTAACCTGTTTCTTGTCTTTGCAGGTGCTGTTGTTGACTGGATACAGGAATGGTAAGTATAATTCTTGCAGGTTCAGGATCGAAAGAAGAAAGGCTGGAACAGACTCGGTGAGCGTTCTGCTGCAGATGCAGAATAACGCGAAGCAAGTTTCATCTATTGGGTGTGGTTTAAATAGCCTTGGAGTGATGAGGCATCTTCCTCCACGGCCCGCCTAGGTAAGAAAAGAGTTCCAGTTCCAGAAGAGTTCCAGTGCTGTATCCAGGGAGTGGAGCTTGCCCCACCCAGGTAAGAAAGTAGTTCCTGTTAACAGAGGACTTCTAAGTGGCTGGTAAGTAAGCAGCATGGTCTGCTGCAGGTAAGTCCACCCAAGCATCTTCATACATAATATGAGCCCGGCGCTTCCAGTGCCGGGACCGATGACTTTGATGAGCCTGGTGCCACCGGCGCCAGGACAAGGTCCAAAAGGTCCCAGTGGGGACCGGCTGGTGCCTAAGATAACGGTTAGGGGCCTGCTTCCAAGGATGTTGGGCTGTTCCTGACTCCTTGGAAGCAGTGATCATGACATACAGGCCTTCTGGTTCGATCAAAGGTGAAAAGGGTTTCACAAGGCGACAGCAGTGCAGAGGAGAAGACCTTCAGCGGGTCACCAGCGATTCCTCGGTCCAGCCTCTTGGTTGCAGGATACTTGGCTCCTGTATTCCTTCGTTCGTGAGAACTCATGAGATCGACATGGTAGTGGTGTTTCCAGCCTCCTCTTATCCACGGTTCCCTTCGCGCCAAAACGGAGGGGACCCAATGGGAGATCCGCTCATCAACACTCACACCATTCGTGGACCAATCACGGACCACGGTGGTCCCAGGCATTCACACCACCCTAGACTCTCTGGCACCCAGGATGTGTATTGGGACCAGACATCCCAGCCCACATCCTGGAGGCACACACAAGACATGTAGAAGCCCGCGAAAGCATCCGTGTTTCGCGGGAAAGTACCTGCCCAAATAAGGAAGGCCCTGGGTCGGCTCGACCTGGGGAAGGTGAAGGGAGCAAGACGGTCAGCGGACAGGACAAAGGAGCCTCGTGGTCTGGCCATTTTGGGAGCCAGGCCACCATTTTGGGTTAAGCGCGAGAAACGCGCTTAGAACGCAAAAAGGAGCTCAAAACACAAGAAACGATCGCTGCCACCATTCCCGTCCCTAAATCACTTGCACCGATCAGATACAATCCTAAACGAGTATCTAGGGCCTGTAGAAGGCTAGAGACCCAAGAGAGCTGTAACTTAGCTTACAGTGCCCTCTTGTGTCATGTTGCACGAAAGCCGCAACATGATAAAAGAAACTACGGGAAACAGCGTTCCCCGGTACTGACTGTCTTAAGGGCATGTCAGTTTCCCCGTAAGAAAGGAGCGAAAGCCCAGAGGAGTGCGGCAGAAGGCTGCACTTCTCTGGCAAAGTCAAGAACAAGGTCAAAAACAACAGCAAAAAGTTTAGGGGTTGCCACATGGAAGGAAAATTACCTACAATTACGAAATCTTTCCTAACATGTACAGTATTGAATAATTTCTGGGGGTCAGACAGTTGCTTTCGTCATTCGGAATCCCCTGTGAAAAGGAGAGGGCATGCAAACCTGGGCACTTGTGTGCAATGCACCTACTAATGGGGCATGTGTTTGGTCATGCAATCCCAGTCTCACCTATGTTCTCCAATGTCAGACACTTCCAGCCTATAAGCCACCCATCCATCCCCATCATAGTTTCTTGTACAGTGCAATAATCCAAGGCCACAGCATGTTCATAGCATGTTCATGCATAATCGACATTACATTGAATCCATATGATGGTGATGTGACCATGCGTTATGCAGTGTTGTGGCGGGTGCTGCATGGGAGCCTGCTGGTGTGGGGAAGATAAATGGCTTAGTCGTACGTGTACGGGTGTGTCGTGCTAGTCACTTACCCAGGAGCCAGGTCCTGCTTGTAATTTGGTTCTTTGTTATCCGTGACAGGCAACCATTCCTCAAGATCATTAAGTCACGTGATGAGCCAGAGAGACCAGCACATATATTAATTAAACAGATCTACATCACAAGCTATCTGTATATCAAAGGAGTGCTGGATTTTTCCCCTCACAGAAGACCAACTGCCTGGCCTTTTTTGGTAGTTAGTGGGGTTCACAAGCTCAGTACAACAGCTCCATATCAGTGGGAAATGTAGAGTAGAACTTGACCTTGACAGATTGGTGGTCCATTGGGAAGTGAATGTGATTGTCTATCCAACATAGCACAGTATCTAAGTAGACTATCAATACCTTGTGCAGAGGCTTGATTTTGGTGTGCACTGTATGCGTGGAAGTCTGTATGTATGGGATTTATAAAGCAGGAACCTAGGTAGCAAGCAATGGAGCAATGTTCACAAGGGATCTGCCCAGGGATTACAGATACGATGGGGGTGTAACATTGCAGCTGGTATGGGTAGGTGGCATAAAAGGACTCCAAAGGGGGTGAAACGGTTGAATGGAGCGATGAGCAAGCTGTTCTTTGAAGAGTTGCATCTTTAGGTCTTTCCTGAAATATAGGATGGAGAGGGTAAGTCTCATCTGCATTGGTAACTTGTTGCAGAGACAGGGTGCATTTCACAAAAAGGTATGTTTCCTGTTTTTCCCCTCTTGCAGTTCTTTTTTCCCCAGATTGTACTTGTTGTGGCTTCTGGTGGTACACTGGCATCCAGAGACAGTGAGATTCTCAGCCAAGTACAGTAGTGTTTTGGTTGCGACTGCTTAGTAGGCCATGAAGGTAGTATTGAACATGATGCCTGCTTGAAGGGGTAGGCTGCGCAGCTCCTTTACGATTGGGGTGATATTGTTGAACTTTCTAAGTCCTTTGATGAGGCATGCTGCAGCATAGTAGAAGGCATTCAGAGGCGCCAAGTTGACTTCTGGGAGTCCTGCAAGCCTAGTGTTGCCACTGTCCAGGTGGGAAATTATCAGCACTTGGACAGCTGTTCGAGAACTTGCTCAGGGATGAAAGGCTTGACCTTGTGGAGGAGGGCAAGCTGGAACCATGTTGCTTGGACTTTCTTGGCGATGCGTGTTTTGAATAGAAGGTCACACCTATATTAAAGCAGAGAGATTTTGCAGTGATAGATGAGGCAGGAATCCGTCAAGCTCCGTGTCAGTCAGCCAATTATATATTTTGGTATGCTTGATGGGATTTCCTAGGAGAATTGTCTTGGTCTTTGTTAGACTAAGCTTCAGATAGGTGCTTGACAGCCTGTTTTGGATGAGGGTGTCACAACACAGAGGTTGTTTTCTGGTTGTATGCAGTATTTCCTTTTGCTCAAGTAATCCTGGGCTTTTATGGCGATGCGCCCAAGACTTCCCTCCCAAGAGCTCAGCCTTCAGGGATAAATAAACCTGACAGGTTGGGGGCTTGAGCGAAAAGGCCGGAGCAGAATCGTCAGAGCTAGAGGGACAAAGAACAAAACAAAGAAAACAGTTGTTCAGAAAAATGCAGCCAAGTAGTGTTGGATCACAAACAGCCAACACCACCCCCAATCCCCACTCTTACCTGCACCGTAGAAATAATATACCAGTAACCTACTAGTATCAAATTGTAGGGAGGGAGGAGTGGAAGTTTGCCAGTATCTTAGGATCACCAGGGCGAAGACCGCAGAGCGTCCCAAGTAGGTTCAAGGCAATCCAAAGTATAAACAGCAGAGTGTCCCAAATAAAGGTTCAAAGCAATCCAAAAGGTAAACAGCAAAGCGTCCCAAATAAAGGTTCAAAGCAATCCAAAAGGTAAACAGCAAAGCGTCCCAAAATATAGTTCGAAGCAAGAGAAGTAAAAGGAAAATTGAAATGGGAAGTGAGCGTTCACTTCACGCTAATTTCCTTACGGAAATGTTCGAGGTATCGAGTCACCAAAGTTTAAGGATTTAGAATTAGGAGGTCGAGAATGGGTAAGCCGGGTTCAGAATATCCAAGGGGAACAATCGAGGGAGACTGGCGTCGGGAAGCAGGTATGGACAAGGCGAAGGCAATAAGTTAATTCAGGCGCTGGTTAGTCAAGGATTCGAGAAACGGGTCCGGGAGCTCGCAACTAACAACAGTTTAGGAGCACTCGATCTCCGGATAGATAGGAGTTATATATCGTTCCCAACAAATGAAATCATCGCAACGTCACGCGTACTTCACGCGGCTATGATAGCAGGCGTTGTGGGAGTTGTAGTCTCAGGGACTTTTACTTGCCGAATAGCGCTCGGATAATCGCCAAGGCAATTTCCAACCTGGCCGGGTCGTGACAGTACCCCCCCGCAAAGAACGCTTTCTCCTGAGACTACGCAAGCGGTGTGACAAAAAAAGGCACGTAGTAAACGGGGAGCGTTTAGATTAGAGGCCGGTTCCCAGGACCTGTCCTCTGGACCATACCCTTTCCAGTCGATCAGGTAGGAGCGAATCCCACGACATAGGCGAGTGTCCAAGATTTCACGCACCTCATACTCGTCTTCACCATGGACGTTAACTGGGGTGGGGGCAGTAGGTAATCTCGTGCCAGGTACAAAAGGGCGAAGCAAGGAAACATGGAATACCGGGTGTACCCGCCAATGAGACGGAATCCCTAGGCAAACGGTGACAGGGTTAAGACACCGTAGAATCCTATAAGGACCTAGGTAACATGGCAATAGTTTCCTTTTTCCTTTAATGGCCAGATGTTTTGTAGAGAGCCATACACGTTCCCCACAAGAATACGAAGGGGCGGGTGTGCGCCGTTTGTCAGCTTGCATTTTGGTACGACGTTGCGCCGTTTGCAGATGGGACAACACCGATTTACGGATGGCAAGCAAGGAGTCTTTTACAGCATTAGCGGCGGGAAACTGCTTTAAGGAGGGTAAGACAGGTGGGAGAGTCCTTGGGTGCAGACCATATAAAGCATAAAACGGAGAGCAACCAATTGAGGAATGCATAGAATTGTTATAGGCAAATTCTGCAGCACCTCGTAGCGAGAACCAGTTGGACTGATGCTGCAGACACAGACAGCGAAGAAACTGTTCCATAGTACCATTGGTACGTTCAGTCTGACCATCCGTTTGGGGATGGTAGGCCGAAGACAAGCGGGCATCGATACCCAAAGATGAAGTAAGGGAGCGCCAGAAGCGTGAGGTGAATTGAGACCCCCGATCAGAAATTAGAACCGTAGGAAGCCCAAAAAATCGTACCACATGGTCAAAAAACAGAGTCGCTAACATAGAAGCAGTAGGTATACCCGAGCACGGTATAAATCGTGTCATTTTGGTAAAGACATCGACAACCACAAGAATGGTGGACATACCCCCGATACAAGGGAGCTCCACCACGAAATCAAGGGTAACCGTATGCCATGGATATGGGGGTAACGGCATACTCATTAGAAGACCGACGGGCTTGCCCGGTTGCCTCTTGCACTGTGTACATACTGCACACTTGGAGACATATTGTTCGGTGTCGTTCTTCATACCAGGCCACCAGCACCATCGGTGGAGAAGATCATAAGTTTTAGCCCGACCAGGGTGAGCTGCCAACGGGAGATCATGGGACCATTCAAGAGCTTTTCGTCGAATACGGTTATCAGGTAAGTATAGCAAACCATTAACATATGGAAGACCGGTGATGAGTTCAGCGCCCAGCTCCTTAAGAATAGGAGCATGATCCTTAGCCCACGTCCTTAATCCATCTAAGATGGACGGAGAAACCGAACAAATACACACTACAGTCCCTGAGGATAATACAGGGGTTGACTGTTTCGTAGTGACCATATCTGTACCGATACGCGACAATGCATCCGCCTTTCCATGTAGTGGACCGGGGCGATATGTCACTGTGAAATTAAACATGGTAAAAAATAAATGCCACCGTATTTGCCTAGCATTGGTGCATTTTATATGGGATAATGCCTGGAGATTCCGATGATCCGTATATACAGTAATGGGATGTTTAGCACCTAAGAGATGATGTCTCCACTCATTAAACGCTACCTTAATCGCCAGTAGTTCTCTTTCCATGATCGTATAATTACGTTCGGCTGGCGTAAGTTTCCGAGAATGGAAAGCCACAGGATGTAGTCGGTGGGTGGCTGGACAAATTTGCGACAGGATAGCCCCCACAGCAATTGCAGAGGCATCGGCTTCCACTATAAATGGAAGGGTCGGATTAGGGTGCTGCAGGACTGGAGCTGTGGTAAAGGCTTCCTTCAATTTCTGAAATGCAGAGTGCGCCTGTTCATCCCAAATGAACTGGACGTTCGGGCTGGTCAACCGAGTTAGTGGCGCAACTTTTTCAGAAAAGGAGGCGATGAAACGTCTGTAAAAGTTGGAAAAGCCCAAGAATGATTGAAGGGCTTTTACTGAAGTCGGGACAGGCCAATCCAGTACTGCCCGGACCTTGGAGGTGCACATAAGCACTCCCTTTTGTGATATTTGAAAACCCAAAAACTCCACAGACGATACATGAAACACACACTTCTCCAGTTTTGCAAAGAGGGAGTGTTCTCTCAGACGGAGGAGAACAGAGCGTACATGGTGTATGTGTTGGGAGAAGGTTTCTGAATATATCAGGATGTCGTCCAAATATATTACGACGTAACAGTCCAACAGGTCCCTGAAAATGTCGTTGACAAAGTGTTGGAACGTCGCTGGGGCGTTGCAAAGCCCGAAGGGCATTACACAGTATTCGTAAAGCCCGAATTTAGTTTTGAATGCTGTTTTCCATTCATCCCCCACACGCATCCTCACCAAATTGTATGCTCCCCGTAAGTCCAACTTGGTGAAGATGGTAGAGGAGGTCATTTTATCAAGAAGCTCCGTAATGAGCGGTAGAGGATATTGGTTCTTGATTGTGACGTTATTAAGGGAACGATAATCGACACATGGACGTAAATCTCCTTTTTTTTGTACGAAGAATATCGGGGAGGCCGCTGGTGAACGGGATGGACGTATGTGTCCCAAGCGTAATGCTTTGTCTATGTAATGTCGCAAGTGTTCTTCTTCCTTTCGAGCAAGGGAGTAGATACGACTATGTGGGATGACCGCCCCAGGTATAAGGTCAATGGGGCAGTCATAGTCTCGGTGTGGAGGCAGCTTTTCTGATAAGCCTTTGTCGAAGACATCCGAGTACTCTCGGTATTCCTCTGGAAGTACAGGGACTGGGATAGAGGATAAAGCACTGATGGAAGGTACACTTGCCACCAGGGCCAGGCAAGGGGAGAAGACTGCTGCCTCTTGAGTCCTTAGACATTTTTGACTGCAAAAAGAGGAAGAGAACAGCACGGTTTGTTTAACCCAATTGATTACAGGGTTATGGGTTTGCAACCAGGATAGACCCAGAATCATACCAAACTGGGGGGCCGTAATGAGGTCAAAGGTGATGTATTCCGAATGACCCTGTAATGTGGACATTTGTAGTGCAGTGGTTTGTTCCGTGACTTGTCCGGATACCAAACGGGAACCGTCATCAGCATGTATGTCTTCAGGTCGTATTTTGGAAATTATAGGTAGCCCATAATGTTGAGCCAGGTTGGAATCCATATAATTCCCGCTAGCCCCTGAGTCTATCATTACCGGGTTGGAAAAAGAATTGACACCAGGGGCCTTGAAGCACATAGTGAGATATACATGTGGAGACGGAAAACATGCATCCGAGCCCGGGTACGTTTGACTCATCCTAAAGGCCCGGTTTATGGATGAGTCCTGGCGTTTCCCGCCGGTTTAGTTGGTCTTTTAGGACATAGCCGTATATAATGTCCTGACTGGCCACAATAGAAACATAGGTTATTCAGTGCCCGTTTCTCTCGTTCAGCCTTAGACAATGGACCCCTGATGGCCCCAATTTGCATGGGTTCAACCTCGCCTGGAGGAATCGTAGTAGTGCTATCTGACCGGGAAGAGGTACGAATATCAGGGTACCGATGTTCGCCCCGTCTTTGCCGAATCCGAGCATCAACTTGGAGAACCAGGTCGAGTAACTCAGGAAAACCAGGTGGAAGGGCGGGCACCACTGACAAGGCGTCCTTTAGGTCCTCCGACAAACCTTTGTAGAAAACAGCCGCTTTCTTTTGTTCTGGCCAAGTGGTTTCAGCCGCCAACTGATTGAAACGGGCCAGGTAGGTCAACAGATCCGTCTTGCCTTGATTTATAGCTAAAAATTCTAAATCCGTGGTTTGTGCTTTGTATCGCATATCAAAAACGCTGTTCATGGATTGAATTAGCCGATCAAAGTCATAAAGAGCCGGATCATTAGCTTCCAACAAAGGATTAGCCCATGCTGCGGCAGTGCCGCCTAAATGGGAGAGAACGAAGGCCGCCTTAGTGGTAGCATCTGGAAACGCCAAAGGACGACAAAGAAAGTTAAGGCGACATTGATTCACGAAAGTCCGATACGCCTTGGGATCCCCCAAAAAGCGTTCGGGTGGGGCCAAAGGAAATGGTCCAGGAAGAACCACCGGAGCTGGAGTTGGGGGAAATACAGGAGGAGGTGCCGCTGCAGCGCCATCCCCGAATTCCTCATCATGGGGCAATGGCTGCACAAAGCTCTGTAATACATCCATGCGTTGGTGTAAGGTCGCATGGGCAGATGCCATATCGGTACGCAAGGCAGAAAAAGCCTGCATGAGAGCTGCCATCGGGTCAGATGCGGCTTCCATAACCAATAGGCGTTATGTTAGGCTCCTAAATCTGTCACAACCCAGAGGTTGTTTTCTGGTTGTATGCAGTATTTCCTTTTGCTCAAGTAATCCTGGGCTTTTATGGCGATGCGCCCAAGACTTCGCTCCCAAGAGCTCAGCCTTCAGGGATAAATAAACCTGACAGGTTGGGGGCTTGAGTGAAAAGGCCGGAGCAGAATCGTCAGAGCTAGAGGGACAAAGAACAAAACAAAGAAAACAGTTGTTCAGAAAAATGCAGCCAAGTAGTGTTGGATCACAAACAGCCAACACCACCCCCAATCCCCACTCTTACCTGCACCGTAGAAATAATATACCAGTAACCTACTAGTATCAAATTGTAGGGAGGGAGGAGTGGAAGTTTGCCAGTATCTTAGGATCACCAGGGCGAAGACCGCAGAGCGTCCCAAGTAGGTTCAAGGCAATCCAAAGTATAAACAGCAGAGCGTCCCAAATAAAGGTTCAAAGCAATCCAAAAGGTAAACAGCAAAGCGTCCCAAATAAAGGTTCAAAGCAATCCAAAAGGTAAACAGCAAAGCGTCCCAAATAAAGGTTCAAAGCAATCCAAAAGGTAAACAGCAAAGCGTCCCAAAATATAGTTCGAAGCAAGAGAAGTAAAAGGAAAATTGAAATGGGAAGTGAGCGTTCACTTCACGCTAATTTCCTTACGGAAATGTTCGAGGTATCGAGTCACCAAAGTTTAAGGATTTAGAATTAGGAGGTCGAGAATGGGTAAGCCGGGTTCAGAATATCCAAGGGGAACAATCGAGGGAGACTGGCGTCGGGAAGCAGGTATGGACAAGGCGAAGGCAATAAGTTAATTCAGGCGCTGGTTAGTCAAGGATTCGAGAAACGGGTCCGGGAGCTCGCAACTAACAACAGTTTAGGAGCACTCGATCTCCGGATAGATAGGTGTTATATATCGTTCCCAACAAATGAAATCATCGCAACGTCACGCGTACTTCACGCGGCTATGATAGCAGGCGTTGTGGGAGTTGTAGTCTCAGGGACTTTTACTTGCCGAATAGCGCTCGGATAATCGCCAAGGCAATTTCCAACCTGGCCGGGTCGTGACAGAGGGGCAGGCAATGCATGAGTCGATGGATGTCGTTCATGCATTGATCTCAAAGTAACGCTCGTCTCATCTGCACATAGGTGTATTTAGATGTCAGTGTTGATGAGATGTTTCCCAAAAGGTTCCACATACAGGTTGAAGATGGCAGGGTACAGGCTGGAGCCTTGTAGAACTCAGCGTGTTACTGCAGTGTTTGGCACAAGGTTGTTTTGGTTGCCCCACAAGGTGCTTGCCTCCTCCAACAGGTTGTGTCTTGGACAGCCTGTTCCTCTTCCTAAAGCCACTGACATACTGTGGAGATAACAAGAATGGGGATGCGTCTAAGGGCAATGTAGCATCCTGCAGCAATGTCTGCATGTGTGTTTGTGTTATTTTTGTTATCATTATTTAAAAAACGTATAATAAAAACAAATACAAAGATTAAAATCATTTAAAAATGAAACCGAAGACAGACACAATGCATACAATTAACCATAGTCCATTTTAACCAGAATTCAAATACAAAAAGAGGATTGATCGATCACTGGCTAGAGACACACGGGGCATGAGCGGGGGGGTGGGTGGGAAGGCTAGAGACACACGGGGCATGAGCGGGGGGTGGGTGGGAGGGCTAGAGATACACAGGGCATGAGCGAGGGGGGGTGGGAGGGCTAGAGACAAACGAGGCATGAGCGGGGGTGGGAGGAGAGACACACGGGGCATAAGCAGGGGGTGGGGGGGAGACACACATGGGGCATGAGCGGGGGTAGGCGACTGTGACAAATCCCAGGGTATTGTCTCTGCTCCCATGGGGGGAGCCCCTTGCCATGAGGCCAGGGAGGTGAGGCTGCTCCGCTACCTGATAGTCCCGCTGGGGGTGATGGTCAGCGGGAGGATCTCATGAGGAGGGAAACCCCCTATGGGACCAGTGACGAAAAACCCCATATGGGACCAGTAACGACTATTATGGGAGAATGCAGTATCTACCTAGTCCACCCCTACCTCCCTCATTTTCCATCCCTACACAAACCTCTGTAGTTCCCAACACTCCCATATGTTGTTGTAGAATAGAAGATCCCATCCTCGTGAGACATACTGAGATAAGGAAGAGGGCATACACATATGGAGGGCATGGAAAAATGAGATGAGGAAGAATCCATCCAATCCAGTAGAGAGTAATCATGTCAATACTGGTAGTGGGAAGAAGAACTGCGGAGGAATGAGGAACGCACCGCGGAACCAAGGTATGCGTTCCAGTCAATACAAACACTCTGAGGGAACAACACAGGATGAAGGACTGCAAACATGGTCAGATCCTCCCAGGAGGAGCCAAGGGCCAGAAACCTGGTGAACCTGGAACTTTATGTTGCATCACAGAACCAAACTGTAACCTGGGGAAGGGAGGCATCCCCTCAAACACAGTCTCACTTTGGAACTATTGAAACCCCCTCAGTTATTTAGTTTCATTAATAGTGTAAGAGAAGGACATAGGTTTTTGACACAGGACAGTGGACTCTTTATTTTGGACATCCTGACAAATTCTGCAGTACTTTTAGTTGAGGCAGGGAAACCCCTCTCAGAAATGGGGCGAGATCGGCTTTCTTTTCTTTACCTTTATACCTCAAAAAAAGTCTTTGGCAATCACTATGCCACCATTGTGTCAGAGTCGTACTTCTGAACCCTTACAGTACAGAAATAATTTTAAGGGTACACAAAAGAAAATGCAAGCGTTTTGAGAACTTTCCTAAAAGCAAGCAAAGAAAATAAAAAACAAATGACAGGAGGGTGGAGCATTGTACCCCCGGGGAGCAGAAACAGGAAAGTCATGACAAGAATAACATTTTAATGTAAGGGATAGTCAATCGCAGGATACCGGAACTAGGTGTTGGTCTTCACCCTCTGGAAATAGACAATATGGGTGAGTGAGTGGTAACAAGGATAAACTGGATCGGCAAAGGGTGCATTAACAATGTCAGGATGAGTCTGGTGGCTTTTACTGATTTAAGTATCCAGAGAAAACAAATGTTTCCAGTGGCTTATCTCCAACCTCACAATGTTCCTGTTCCTAAAGCTATCATGGAACAAAACAATGTCCTTCATCAAAGTCTCTGGAGGTCTCAGTGCCCCAGGCTTGCCTTCTTCCAGGGTTCTCTAACAATCATTAGGCGGTACTGGTTTGACAGTGACGTCTCACCTTTTATCCCTATGAACTAGTTTTGTTGGTCTGTGGTCTATTACTCTTCCCCAAGATCCCAGTCTTTCAAGATGGCCTGCAACAATGAATACGTTGGGGTCCCGGGTCAAGGGAATGAGGGGCCTCTGTTGAGAATGTGCAGCTCCTAAATTCCTGGATGTGGACCCGGGGAGCTTAGCAGGGTAAGAGGGTGGCCAACTACTCTGTGGATTGCTGGCTGGTATCCAATACCAACATTTATTCTTAGTCACTTGGGGTTTCTTTTAGGGACTACAAGCTCCTTCAGCTACTCTATCCTCCAATCTTCCCTACTCGCTTTCTGTGGCCAGTCAGTTCTTTGCTCTATGGAGGTTCCCCGTCGACCTCTAGATTCTCTCTTCTTCCTTCTTTCTACTACTTTCACCCTCAGAGTCTTCCCTTCTTTAAGGACACTTTATTCCAATGGCCACCAACCAAAACTTCTTCACCAACTCATGTGTTCGTTCCTCTTCGTGTTCTCTTAACCGTACCCCCGATCCCAAGTCTTCTATCTCTCATCATTTCTTTTACCAACTCATCTCTTTCTTCCAGTTCTTAACACAGTTCATCTGTATACTCCTTTTCTGATTCTTCACTTTCGTTATCTGTTTCTCTACCCACCCCCCACCCTGGGCAGAGTTTGTCACAGAACCTTAAATTATCCAATCTCTATATTCTCACCCAGCTACTTCACCCCTTTTGGCACTTCTCTCAATACTCTCCAATGCCTGCCTCTTTCTGTCACCTTTACGACTTTTGGTGCTATGTTCACTAACCTTCAACTGTCTTTTCTGCTTCGCACCTTCTTTACCCCTTTGCCTTGGCTCCCAAATTTCTTCTCACTCTCCCACCTTTTTTCATCCCACTTGGTGCCTCCTTCACTCTTCTGAGCACCACTCTCCTCCTTACTTTCACCGACCTATTTCTAAACCTCTTTCACCTTTTTCTCCCCTCCTGGCACCTTCTTCGCTTCTCTGAGAATCAAATTCCTTCGTAGTTTCACATTCACCAATTTTAAATTCTGTATCATCTTCTTCACACCTCTGGCCACCTTCTTCATAACTGTGAGCACCACCTTCCTTCCCAATAGTGTCACCCTCTTTGACAACCAATCCTCTGCTCCTTCCTTTTTGGTCTGGTGTCCATGGACATCATTGAGAGGTCGTAGCTGCGACCCCTGGTGACTACTCTGTGACCTCTAGTACTGCTCTGCGACTGCTGGTCAAGGATTGCAGAGGCAGTGTGAAAAAGAAAGCGGGTTCTTAGAGCCCTCTTCAATTTCAGAAATCTCCCTGTGAAGTTTGCCTTTCGCTAATGCGTTATATTTGCATAAGGTGCAGCTGGAGATTAGCGTTTGTCTATATAACGACCAAATATACGGAATGCCCCAGACCCAGAGTTTCTTATTTAGAATCAATTTGTCGCCTAGATTTTCCTGTATACAGCTAACATTGTTGGTATATCATATTTTTATGAATAGCGCTTCATGCCTGACTTCTGACTCCCCCTGCTTCTAAGCACAGTACAAATAGTTTTTATTACCATTAAATGTAATTGTATTTAATGTATCATCCTCAGAAGGATGAAAGGCTGACACAGCCCTGCTGAAATTTGAACTTAGTAAGTGCAGGCTAGCAAATGTCAGAGTTGAGCTTTTAATGGGCCGAGCTAACCAATTGCAAAACAGTATGCCGTTTAATCAATTGTGCGGTTTAAAAGTAACATTTATCAGGCTATTAACCAAACACCCACTCATCTCCCCCTGCAGTCTAACACTACTATTTTCAGGTTTATCAGTGGGCCATGACATACTCCTCTTGCTTCTAAGCAGTGTAATAATAAGTGTTCTGTTAATAAGAAATGTAACCCAGAGAAATGTTTTACAGTATACTGCTAGCACATATTTGGGGGCAGAACCATGAAACATGTTTTACATGGCCATGCTGGCATATATTGTGGCTACAAGCTAAGCACCATGAGCATATGATTCACAGCATCTTGGGCACAGTCTTTGAAGTGTTTTACAATGGGAATACTGGCAGATATGGTGGGCGTAGAATGAGAGTTTTCAAATGCTCTGGTGCACTGTTGGTGACTAATCTGTTTGCATTTGTAGTTACCTTACAGTACGGATTATGAACTAAATGACATTTTACCCCACTTTGGTCACAAATTATATAGTGTAAAATTCACAATTTCATTCTCTTTTAAAAATGTTGAGAGTGAGACCTTCAGCTTGGTCACTCGTGCTAATTCAAGTGAATATTAATGCCCCCACCCCATTGAAAATATTCACCTACCGCCACTAACGTTATATCATTTAAAGTGCTGGTGCCCCCCCTCAGAACTCCTGCACCTACACCACTAAGCTCCAAAAGCTGCCTTTGTCACTAGTCTGAAGGATGGGCCCAGCCTGTGCGTCTCCCGATATTATCGAATACAAAACAACTAATCGATGTTTAAACAAAGCCAAAACATCTAAAAGAAAATAACACATTTTAAAAAAAATCTACATATGTGGTTGGGAATGGGAATAGTAGTTTTTGGGGTGGGGAATAAGTATTAAAAAAGGTGGGAGTTGAGGGAAAAACTTCAAAACAAAAATGTCATTTTTTTATTCATAGATGTTTTGGGTTTGTTCAAAATTCATTCATTGTTTCATAATTAAAAAAAAATCACATGTAACCCTTCTCCCCATTTGCACCCATGGCCGAAATTAATGTAGACCGTGTAAGGCATTGCCTTTACTTTCATTGAATCAAATTTAATTTGTACATTTAATGTGTCAGTGTGGTAGACTGGGAGAAAACCGGTCTTGTAGAAGGACAATGGATTATCTCAAAATGTCTCTGTGAGGTTTGTGCTGGTTTGTTGAAGCCCGTGTGCATGAAGGCACTGTTGCGAACATGGTACATAACACATGTACTTGGCAAGGGAAAAACATATACATAAGACTTAGAAACCGGATTTTAACAAAGAATAGTGAGGATTGCTCAGATAAGCAACAGTGAGTGACTTGTTGCTTCTGGGGTCCGGAATTTGTCAAGTTACTGTCAGGTAAAGAGGAAGGCTTTTAATGTTTTTCTGAACGCCCAATGTGAGCTCTCTGCTCGTAGCACGGGTGGGACAGAGTTCCATTAGGATGCAGCTACCGGGAAGCTCACCCCCCCCTCTGGTACGCTTGTATTTTGGTGGGATATTCCGGTGGGCGTATGGGGCTCTTACCGGTCTTGTAGGGTTGGCCGTGACAATTCTATGGACCAGATATTCTGGTGCTGTGTTATGAAGGCATTTGTGGGTGATGGTAAGTATTTTAAAGTTAATCCTTTCTTTTATGCGGAGCCAGTGCGCCCGTTTTCTTGCTTTTTTGGAGATGTTATGCGCCGACCGTAATTTATTGGTTCATATTATCTGCATTTTGCAAATGTTTTTCTTAGCAGTTCCTGTGAATAGTACATTGCAGTAGTCGATCTCGCTCCGGTTATCGATCTTGCAATGGCCAGACAGCTGGTCGGTGTAAGGTATTGCCTCGCTACATTGAGGAGTTTGGCCGTGTAAGCAGCCGATGAGGAAATGGCATTTTCTTGTTTAGATAGAGAGAGGGTGCCATTAACGTGCACTCCCAAAGTTTTCACAGAGGCCGACACAGGGATTTTAATGGCATCTATCAAGAACGATGAGTAGGATGTGGGTCATTTTTTTAGCATCCTAGGCGATCCTACTATCAGGATTTCCGTTTGATCAACATTTGAACATAAGTTGTTCACAATCATCCAAGACTGGATGGTGAGGCAGATGATGTTGATCAGCGTAGA
Organism: Ambystoma mexicanum; assembly: GCF_040938575.1. Taxonomy (NCBI): domain Eukaryota; kingdom Metazoa; phylum Chordata; class Amphibia; order Caudata; family Ambystomatidae; genus Ambystoma; species Ambystoma mexicanum. Next base: position 664,347,387 of record NC_090935.1, on the reverse strand, counting down.
ATAATTTTCATGTGAGCCATATAACGGTAGGATGATTTGCAGGTCATCAGTGTAATGTGTGTAAACTAAGCTGATGTCGTCCAGGAGGTCGAACATGGGGTTTAGTGAAAATATTGTACAAGGTGGGGAGACGAAAGACCCTTGCGGGACTCCGCAATGAATGAGTTTGGGTGGGACGTTCACCAGGTCTGAGAAACCTCTGGAGGATCTGCCTTTGAGGAAGGAGAAAATCCAGGTCATAGCGTCCTTGGATAAGTTAGCTGCTGTAGTGAGGTGGTGGCACAAAATTCTGTGGTCCGCCAAGTCAAAGGCAGCCGAAATGTCAAGGAGAAGGAGTAATGCTACCTTGCCTTCGTCTCTAAAATGGTCCAGTTGATTATTCAAGTCTAGCAGGGCCGATTCGGTTCCGTGGCCGGGTCGAAATCCAGATTGGCGTTTCCCTAGTATTGTATTTGATTCGAGGAAGACTTGAGTTTGGTTGTAGGGTGCCCAGTCCAAATCTTTAGCAGGAATGGTACTGTAGCGATTGGGCAGTAGTTGTTCAGGGCTGTAGGGTCTACCAGGTGGGGTTTTTTGAGTAGAGGGAGGACACAGGATTCTTTCAAGCTAGAAGGGACACAATTTGCTGAGAAGGAGGCATTGAAGAAATGTGTGATGAATGGGGCTAAGAGGTCTGAGCAGCCCTTGACAATAGCTGCAGGCCAGGTGTCGTCTTTGCATCTAGATGGTTTCAGCTTCCGGATGATACTAGTGGTTTCTTCTTCTGAGATTGCCCTGAAGTGGAATAAGTTGGAAGGGGGACTCTTGGCATGGGGAGGTGAGGAAGTGCTTGAAACGGGAGCTTTGGCCTTGATGAGGTTTATTTTCAGAGTGATTTTGTCCTGTAAAAGGTGAATTTTGGCCTTCATAGTAGCTTGGCTGCTGGTGCACCATGGCTAGTTTTTCTCAATGATGGGAGGGGGGTAGAATGGGGTTTCTAGGTCTCTAAGGATGTAGAATATTTCTTGAGTGTTGGAGGCAGTGTTAGCAATTCTGGTGCTGCAAGCTAATGATTTGGCTGAGATGATGGCGTGTTTGTATTCCTTCGCAATCTTGTGAAAGGCTAGTTTGTAGTGATTGTCTGGATTTGTTTTCCACACAGCTTTGGCTTGTCGTTTGTTGGAACGTATGAACTGGAGGTCTGGTGAGAACCATGCATTGATATGTGTGATGTGTGATTTAGCTTTTCGCAAGGTAAGAGGGGCTACTGCATTCACTGCTTTGGTCAAGGTGTCAGAGTAGAGAGCTGCTAGTACATCTGGGCCTATGGAGGGAGTTGGCTCGGGTCAAAGGGGAGCGAGGTGGAGGGCAATGGACTCCTTGGTTATCTTCCGGGCACTGCGCGTCCACATGGGTGGGGGAGGAGGGGAGTGATTTGGATGAGGGCATACAAGTCTTGATAGGCAGGAAGGAGGAGGAGAGGATATGGTGATCAGACCAAGGGTCTGCAATCCAAAGTTCTATTCAGGTCTGCAATCCAAAGTTCTGCCTTTGGTGTGAGTAGGGGCCGTGACACAGTGTAGGAAGCCCAGGTCAACGAGTGTCTTAGAAAAGGAGGTGGCTTGGTGGTCGTTGGGGTCATTCAGGCCGAAGTTGAAGTCCCCTAATATGATAGATCTGGAGGTGGGCTTAATGCTACTCCCTATGGCAAGTAGTAGGTCTTTTTCAAAACTGCCACCAGGGCCCGGTGGGCGGCAGATAATATGGATATTAATTGAGTCATTAGAGGAGGGGGATAGTTTGGTGGATAGTAACTCATAGTTGTTGGACGTAAGCGTTGGGTGTTCTGATGGGAAGGGTGTCTTTGAAGATGAGGGCAACCCCATCTCCTCTGGTATCAAGTCTGTCGCTCCTCAGGATGGAAAACCCCTCCGATATGACTAGTGCTAGGCCAGAGGCTTTATGTAGCCAAGATTCCATTATGGCAAGTAAATGTAGATGTTGTGTTGTGATTAAATCGTTAATGTCAAGGGAGTGTGCCAAAATACTTCTCGCATTGATGAGGGCGGCTGTTATAAGAGCTGAGGTATCAGCTCCCTTTTGGGAAGCAGGTGGAGTGCTCACAAGGGCATAACTAGGCTGGTAGGGCTGAATTACAGGATGCAACTCTGGGGCTAGACTCTGGGAAGGGTGTTGAGGGGAATGGTGGATGGGTAGTGGCGTGTTAGGGTTAACTGTAGCAGTAACCTTGGTGGTGGTGTGAATGCTAGAAGGCGTATTAGGCTGGATGGGGAGAGGAGGTGAGCATTCACGCAACGCTTTGGGGGCACTGATAGGTGTAATGAGAGTGAATGTGAGGTGGGATCTAATGCCTACGAGGGCGTTCCGGGTTTTTTGGTGGAAGGTAGACATGGTGGACTGCTTGTGCAAGTCCTGTTGCATAGCCTGCTATTTCATACTATGGTACTCCGCCTCTTACTTTCCATTTGTGCATTTAGGTTGTGATGTGAAGGCATAAGAGGAGACAGGTTGTGTGCACATTTAGTCAGCATATCATAGGTCCTGTTTGTTGGAGCGGTGACTAAGTAGTCGATGGATCTGATCTGTAAAGTAAGTCTATACATGATACACATACCTTCATGTAATTGTAGTATCTAACAGTTTCTGTAACAAATGGTTGGCTTCTGTGTTCCATTACATTAAATGCGATATAAGCTATAATGACATGAATAGTTAATGCACATTCAGAAAAAGATTGCAGCCATTACTTCAGCCAGTTCCTGGGCTCTAATTAGTTCTATACATCGTTAAAGACAAGCTGTGGGTTCGCAAAAAGAGTCTGTGCGCTAGTTATCACTGATTAGAATAAGAGTTCCATCAAGGAATTGTTTCTAGAATATCAGCAGCATTACCACCCACGCAGCCAGACCACCCTGGCTGGAAACGAAAATTGGTAGAAGATGGGGTGAGGTGGAGATGCGCTAGATATTGCAACAGTAAAACACTCAAATAATAGAATTGATGTTTTAATAGAACAGAAACAGCCACTTTCTGAATTTACGTAATTTGATTTCATCTTGGTATTCAACCAAAATGTCGTGCATTTTCTCAAAGTTCTTTTGCTTGGTTTCTTCTGCATTGGGCATTTTGCTAATTTCCTCCTTAATTTCTTGAATTTGAGAAAGAACTCGTTTATGCTCCCTAGTAGCATGTGTAATTAATAGTTCTAACATGCGTTTGGAACTTTGATTATGATTTTCTACCCATTGTTCTGCTAGGTCCGCATCCTCTTCATGATCAAAGTTAGGGAATGTAAGAATCCGCAAACCTCTAGGAATAAGATTATTCTCAAAGTAATTAGTAAGGGACGCCTGTTCCCAATACTTATTAATTTCTTTTCTTGATAAGCGTTCAAGTTTAATAAATTTTTGTTTAAGAGTTTCTGGTGTTGAGAAGTTACTCTTGAAGGCATTATCAGTACTGCCCCTCGGGGCAAATAATGCTGCCCTATCCTTGTCTCTGTTAGACATGTAATCAACCATCGTAACACAGTGAAAGTCAGCAAGCACGGACAGGCGATAAAATATAGTTAAAGACAAGCTGTGGGTTCGCAAAAAGATTCCTTGAAAAACAATTCCTTGATGGAACTCTTATTCTAATCAGTGATAACTAGCGCACAGACTCTTTTTGCGAACCCACAGCTTGTCTTTAACTATATTTTATCGCCTGTCCGTACTTGCTGACTTTCACTGTGTTACGATGGTTGATTACATGTCTAACAGAGACAAGGATAGGGCAGCATTATTTGCCCCGAGGGGCAGTACTGATAATGCCTTCAAGAGTAACTTCTCAACACCAGAAACTCTTAAACAAAAATTTATTAAACTTGAACGCTTATCAAGAAAAGAAATTAATAAGTATTGGGAACAGGCGTCCCTTACTAATTACTTTGAGAATAATCTTATTCCTAGAGGTTTGCGGATTCTTACATTCCCTAACTTTGATCATGAAGAGGATGCGGACCTAGCAGAACAATGGGTAGAAAATCTTAATCAAAGTTCCAAACGCATGTTAGAACTATTAATTACACATGCTACTAGGGAGCATAAACGAGTTCTTTCTCAAATTCAAGAAATTAAGGAGGAAATTAGCAAAATGCCCAATGCAGAAGAAACCAAGCAAAAGAACTTTGAGAAAATGCACGACATTTTGGTTGAATACCAAGATGAAATCAAATTACGTAAATTCAGAAAGTGGCTGTTTCTGTTCTATTAAAACATCAATTCTATTATTTGAGTGTTTTACTGTTGCAATATCTAGCGCATCTCCACCTCACCCCATCTTCTACCAATAGTTCTATACATCACTTAATCCTTTTGCCCCCTCCCCTCCCTCTCTGAACTACGCTAGCCTATGCAGCAGGCATGCACAGCGGGCACGCCACTAGCATTCGGTCTGGGCCCCAGCTGGTTTTAGAGCAAGGCATACTGCCAGTATCATTGTGACTGTAGACATCCTAATTTGCTGTAAACCTTTTCCGGAATTCCCTGCTCTACTTCTGTTCATCAAATTCTCAAAGCAAACACTCCCGCTGCTGGGATACTCTCTACCCTGTCCTCAGCCTTTAATTCCCATTCTGTTTCTATAATTAGGGAGGACCCCCTTTTGGCTACTACCCTGTGTACCACTGCTCTACCAACTTTCCATACTGCTCTGATCAATGACAGCTCTTCAACTGCACATGCTTCTGAACTCTTTGGTCTTATTAACAATTTCCACCTAGATATTCTTTGTTTAACAGAGACTTTATTGAGAGTGTCCTTAGCCTCTATCGTCGCTGAAGAAATCCACATTGACACCGCATTGTCCAGTCCGACCGCCATATAGGAAGGGGGCGGAAACTTTGTAATAGTTTCTATAGAATTCGTAGGTCTCTTAATTATTTCAAAATGTCCCATGTCTTGTGAATCCCTATTGTATGAAATCCCTCTAGTAACAGGTTTATCTGCTACTTACAATATACCATGCTCCTAGCCCCTACAGTGTCTTCCCTAATCCTTTTTCAGAACATATTGCTTCTTTACCTTTCTCTTCTTTCCCCTTAATGTTTGAAGGGATTTCAGTCTATGAGTAGACTGTTCCACCAATTGTCATGCCCAGACTCTTGTGGAGAATCTGCACTATTTGAATTGACTCAAATGGTCATACTTCTAGCCACACTTCAGATCTTTTGCAGATGCCTCTCAACAGTTCCCTATCCTGTAACCAATTACTGCGGATGGATTATTTAGCTATTTTCTTTCTGATTCACTCTTCGCTCAATAATCACGTTAGAAAATATCCTTATATAATTTTTAATTGTGCCTAGAAAAAGGTGTCCACCTCTGCTCTTCCTGCAATTGTCTCTTCCGGCACTGATGCTGCTCTAAAAACCTTAAATGAATGGCTGAAATGTGCTCTGAACTCCCTTGATCCCAGTAAACTTTGCCTTGTTTGACATAATCGCTTCTCTTTGGAATGGTTCGCATAACAGGCTTCTGAAGCTGAGAAACGTTGCACCACATTTTTGGAATGTAAATGGAGGCTTATGTATGAGAAGAATCTGCACCCTATGTCTTGCTCATAAGAGAACCTATGAAAACAAGTTTTTAGATGTGCCAAAAAATACTTTAAATAATCAGATTAGCAGAGGTTGCAGCAAGCAAAAATATCTTTTTGCCTAATTCAAGGAACCGTCAGCTCCTGAGACCGCTGCAGCAGTTCAGAACTCTTCTGAGCTGTGTGAGCCTTTAGTTAAATTTTTTAATAAAGTCCATCTGCTGAGTAGTCATTTCTGCTCTACATCTGCTGCTTCCTCTGTGGCGTATTTTCCTGTGGATTCTCAAATCCTTGAGGCTTTTCCTTCTACTTCTACCATCTGTATAGAAAAATCCTCTTCCTTCTGCTAGACCTAGATCAACCCTTGGCAGGTGAACGCTGATGTTTACAGAACGTATTTCAGGAGTAGTTAGTCCTGTCCATTCTTCTCTTCTTAATTCCACCCTCACTTCGAGGGTCAATCCTTGCCATTTGAAATCTGCCATTTGGAACTCTTTACAAAGAAATCCTTCACTCAACCTCTGATGCCTGCATATTGTTACCCCATGTTTCTTCTTCCTGCAACAGCTAAAATGTTGAAGTCTTTTTTTCTCCTCTTTTGTGGAGGAACATGCCCCGCTACATCCTTCCGATCTATTTGCCTGCAGCACAGCACTAAAACTGTGCTGGTACCTGTGATAGATCACATTATTTCTTTGGACCATGACAGAAATGGTGGAGTGTTGGTTTTATTATATCTTTCAGCCTCCTCCAACACTGACGATCATCAAATTCTTCTTAATTCTCCCAGTCAGTTTGGCATTTTGGGAATGGCACTCCAATTGTTATGTTCCTATTTTGCCAAATGGGACACAAGCTGCGCCACTTACTCCCTTCTTTTCTAACCCTTTTCATCACACACGGAGTGTTCTTTGGTATTCTTCCCTCTGTCCTTTGCTGTTTAGATCTCTACGATCCTGGCGACGTCAATACCTTAAGATCCCAAAATGACACTTTTGGGCATCTAGGGGGAAATGGACCTGACAAAGTACGAAAAAATGTTTGGGGCAGTCGCGCTAGGGGCGAGCAAAAGGCTCACCGCTGCCAACTGGGGCTCTGCAGACCCACTGCACCCGAATCGCTGGAGCAATGAACTAAACAGATGTGCAGCTTCGGAGCGCCAAATTTATAACACGCGAGGCTGCCCCCGTAAATTTGAAAAGATATGGGGTAAATGTCTTGATGCTTAATGAAAGAAACCCACCCCTCCCCATTCCACCTTCCCCTCCTCCTTCCCTCCCCACCCCCCGCTGCCCCTTCTTGCAACCCCCCACCCTTCCCTCAACTCGAAGACATCAGACGCAACCAGCACTGCCAGCATTTATTTGTCTCACAACCGTCTCATGGCCCTTCGGTCCAGCATTGCCAATGCCGCTATCAATATTGCCTTGTCTTTCGGATGAATGGCTATGTTTATTTTTATGTTTTTATTGTGCTGTTTAAATTCAATAAACAGAGTTATAAAAAAAAATTAAAAATCTTTAATATTCCCCCTCTGGTTGATCTTATTCACTCATTTGGTTACACCTTCTTTTACTATGCCAATGACACCCAGATGGTTCTTCAGCCTAACAGCGATAAACATACATTTCTAACAGAAATGTTTCAACAATGCAGGTCTACTGTCTCCCACTAGATGTCTGCCAAAAGTCTTAAATTAAATGGAGCTAAACGGTGATCCTATTAGTTGGTCAGAGAAGCCTCATGCAGGGTCCCCCAGTTCTTGCAGTTTGTTAAGATTGTGTTCACCTTTTTCTTTTTTTTTGTATTGTACATTGGCTTATAACAAACCTTATACATCATACAATCCATAAGAATAAACATTTAAATTCACACATTTCTGCATCATTTCCTACAGCACAATCTAATTAATTTTATAATATTCACCCTCTTCAAATATTGCACAACTCTTATTACAAGCAAACTAGGTTTGCCTTGTAACATATACAACCAAACATTTTCACCATTTAAATACTCAATTTCATGTACAAAACGACAAAAGAATTCTTCCGAAGTTTTCTGAAGAACAGAGCATAAAATCATGATATATTTTAAGGATTCTATAGGAACTCGACAAAAACGGCATGTTGCACTGTGCTGTTGGCCTCTTGAAAATAGCACTTCCCCTGTGTGTAACAAATTAAAACAAGCTCTCATAAAAGTATCACTGAAACAACTATCTGGTCATTGTTTCAAGTACTGCGGAAGATGCCCTCTCTTTTTTGTCTACAAGCTAATTTCTTTGTACAACCTGTAATTTCCTCTCTCTTCACAAGTTACAATTCAATCAAGATCGAAAATGTTTCTTTTTACCTCCTGTGAGTTAGTCAACAGGGCATCTACAGACACATCAAACTTTCCCATGATGTATTGACAATTCTCATAACATCGCAGAAAGGGCTCTCTTTGCCCTTTCCCCATTTGCTCTGCCACTACAGCATATAATGAGTCTGGGGGACCAGTTTCCGAAAAGAATAACCTTCAATTGTACCAAAGAAAGCAGTGAATCAGCCCTGATTCAAAGCAAAGCATGTTTAAAGGCACTGACGCTGGGAGGCATTTGGAGTAATGCCTTACTCCAAATCATTCCCTCCAATTTACCTAATCCATTTTCTTATATGTGCTAAGGACTTCTAGCCCATATACTAACAAGGGAATGATTTTACCTGTGTAAAATAATTTCCAGGGTTGTGAGTTGAATCAGCAAAATGTTTTCCTAATTTACTTTATTTGGCCCGCATACTGTTTGCCTCTGACCCAGACAGCCATCTTTCCACTCCTATGCTCCACTAGCCTCGATAGTCTAAACCCTAAATATTGTATAGTTGAAACAATGGACAGTGCCGAAGAGTCAAGCACCCATTTAAAATGTGTCTGCTTAAACTTCCTTCCATTATAGCACAGGATGCTGGATTTATTCTGGTTTACCAGTAAACTATTTGTTTTTACATAATCATCAAAGCAGTTTAAAAGCCTCTGTCGCCTATAGGTGTCCTGTCTAAAAGCAATATATTGTCGGCATAAACCACCCAAAAGCAGCGCTCCCCCTTTACCCTTGGTGGTACAAACGATGCTTGGCCCAAAAATGTGCCCAAGTCTGCTAGATACAGATTAATGAGGCAGGGGGCCAGCACAAACCCTGCAACACCCGATCCATTTCAATTGGATTAGAGACCTCCCCATTAGCTCCAAGTCGCACTGTGACCACTGTATTACTTTACAGTTGGATTAGAAGGTCTATAATTTGAGTCTGGAGACTCCACCTAAGGAGCTTTGACCAAAGTCTTGTTCTATCTAGTTTATCGAATGCAAGACTTAGGTCGATGCTTGCCACATATGAAGGATCTTTCCCTTCTATATTAGATTGATTGATTAGAGACTGAATAAATAGGCCACTGACATCTGTTCCGTTGCCCCTCCTAAAGCCTGACTGAAATTTAGATAATCTTCCTGTTGCCGAGATCCACTGCTACAAGCTCTCCAGGACACACCTGGCAAATATTTTGCTTTCTACATCCAGTAAAGCAATTGGACAGTAGCTGGCAGCCTCCATAGGACTGCCTTTCTTAAAAATTGGGACAATGACAGAGGAATGCCAAGATAGTGGAAAGGCTTTATTATCCAGGACGTTTTGGAATAAGGTATGAAGTATCCTGGCCCATACTTCATGATCCTTCTACAACCCAAGGTTACAAAAGCCGTTTGGGTCCAGAGCACAGGAATTCGAGACAGATTTTATAACTGTGAGCAAATACTCTATTGAAATGTCTGAATCCCAGTGTTCCTTACAAACAAAAGTTAAGGTTTCCATGCCCACTTTTTTGTGAAGATCCATGAAGCGTTTGCACCAAGCTTCTTCAGGAATAGGATTTGTCATTTCTATAGCTTCTGGCCTGGTTCTTGTATTGACAATGTTCCAAAGGATTCTGCTAGTGTTCTGCAGCGCTGCCTCTAACATCCTTTCCCCATCTTTTTGTAAGAGAAGATACCTGTAGCTTTAAGCCCAATTTTTGTAACCATGCATTTCTTTTCGAATCTGGGCATTTTTTTCCTCCTTGGTGCAAGACCCTTGTCGTAGTTCTGTAATTCTTCTGCGCATTTGGCTTTTCCTTAGCTGGACATCCTTTGTGTAAATATGGGAACGGCTAGAACAAGAACGGATTACTTTGTTGGCAGAGGATTTAATGACCTGGTCCTTTATGAACATGCAAATGTTCTCTACACTTAAGTCCCTTATCTTTTTTGGCAGGATAGTAGAAAACCATGCCTCCCCAATTAATTCTATTTAAGTTATCAAGAATCCTCGAGTTCTAACTGATCCTGTTTTTTTGATGATTTACAACTATATTTCTGCAACTTGACACTTTAGGCAGATTAATCGTTGCATTAAAATGTAATACCAACAGATCATGATCACTGGATGTGTGATTTACTACTTCAAGAAAATGTGTCTTAAACACGTTTTCTAATAATACTATATAATCAAGCAATTACATTGATTTGTCTCTATGCCAGGTAGGTTTCGGAGGGGAATTGCCCAGAAGCTCTCCATTTACTACTATTAGGCCCCAACCTGCCCATAACTCCCTCCATTGTGCACCATGTTCAATTAGGAGTAGAGTATAGGGATTTGCAAAATCAAAATCTATTCCCAAGTCCATAGAAAGAGTCAGATAATGGGAGTAAAGGTCCCCCATCATTACAATGTCAGAGGCTGGGAATGCATCCTTATAATTTTCGAGAATATTTGCAGGTGCCTCTAACATATAGGCCAGTTCGCAATGAGAGGGATGCCAATAAACATTTAACAAGAGAATTTGCATCTGTAGGTTCTTCAACTGAAGTTCTAAGTTTATCCCTAACACTCCTGTACACTCATTTGAAAACAGACTCCCAGTTATTCCTTGTCCATGCTTGATCATGGTACACAAGCCCCCGGAGGGGCGCCCACCATTAACTCTAGTTGCGTCCTGCTGAAAAGTCACATGACCATCCCAAACCAGATTATCTATTGCACAAGTTTCTTGAAAGCACATTATAGGGTGGTCCTTTAGAGATTCCATCAGGGCCTCATCCTGGGTCAGCTTACAAAAGCCCCTAACATTCCATGTTGCTACAGTGAGCTTTTGTTTATCTAATTCTTGGGCTAAATCCCCTGGGTATACAAAGCTGATGGCTCCTTTATACTTATTGTCACCAACACGCTTTTCGTCGCAGTGTAGAGATAACGGTGGACCAATCAGTTTTGTTCGTACCCCATCTAGGTAGGTTATTTGATGCCAAGATCCTACCCTCTAGGTACGTATGAGGTCCTTTCCCCCTTGGAACCCCCACTCCCCACCTCTCTTACCACTTAATTATCAAATGGGGCAATATTAAAACCTAAATTGCAGAGATTCTCGGCCTTATCACGAGGTGGGTGGTAGCCCTTAAATGCGGCGGTAACGCTATTACCGCTGCATTTAAGATTCCACCCAATCACGAGTCTGGCAGCATTTACCCCCAACTCTAAGCTGGAGGTAAATGCGCTGACGTAACGCTCATTTTCGGGCGCAAATAGCGCACGTCAATTGCACTGAAAATGCACCATTGAGTCCTTTGGACCCAATGGGGAATGTCCATTACTGCCCAACCCTTGATCCAGCGCTAATAGTACCGAACCGTGTGGCAGTAAAGGTATTAGCCGGGCGGTATTCCCGGTGGTATACCGCCCAACTCGTGATGAGGCCCTCTGTCTCTCTGACAGTACACTTTCAAACACAATCTTTGAATTAAAGTGCATTATGCAACAATTTGTGTCTTTTTTGTCAGGAAATTCGACTCTCTCGATGTCCACAGATGCCACAGCCCTTAAGTTTTGGATTTCCCCGAATCGGGAACCTAATACGTTATGGTAGACCTTAAAGTAATTACTTGGAATGTTAGGGGGCTCAATAGCTATTTAAAAAGAAATAAGGTTATGATGTATCTGTGTGGGCAGAAAATAGACATAGCCTTGCTACAAGAGACTCACCTAACGCAAGAAAAGCTGGAGGTGATCCGAAAGAAGTGAAGGGGGACTGTTGTGGGCGCAACATATTCAGGCTATGCTAGAGGGGTGATTACCTGGGTTGCACCGCATGTCCCGTTTCAGCTATTGCAATCTACAGTTGAGCCAGACGGGAGGATGGTTATAATAAAGGGGTTGGTGGAAAACAAGGAAATATGTATCAAACACATATGCCCCAAATCGGGGGGGGGGGGTGATTTGGGGAGCAGACTTTAATTGTGTACTAAACCCGAAAATAGACAGATCAGATACCAAAATAGATTGACCAACCCCAGCTGCCATGACACTGCAGTCACTGTTAGCGGACTTCGGGTTTGAGGACGCATGGAGGTCACACCATCTACAGGATAGACAACATTCGCACTACTCAGCCCCCCAAAACCTACACACTAGGCATGAACTAATGACAGAAATAGCACCGGCAGAATATAAAGCGAGGGTCCTTTCAGACCACTCGCCGCTGATACTAGTATGGCAATACCGACCCCCGAGATCAAAGATACCGACATGGCACCCCCGAGCAGAGGCATTGAAAGATACTATTTTTAGGGAGGACATGAGACAGGAAATAATAAGCTATTTCGAGATCAACACTGGCATTGTTGAGTCAGCGGGCATGCTCTGGGAAGCCTTTAAAGTGGTAGTGAGGAGGATAGCTATAGCCAAGTCCAAGGGACTACAAGGAGGGATCTTAGTCGAACTACAAGATGCGGAAACGGAGCTAGAAATAGCGTTAAGAAGGGGAGGTAATACTAAGGAAGATAATGAAGCAATACTCAGGCTGCAACAGAAATGCGCAGGATACTGGGAAAGATTGTGCAATCTCAACTATAAAAAGTACATAGAGAGGCAGCATGCAGGAGGGGACAAACCAGGGAGAGTCCTGGCATGGCTATATAAAAGCGAGACTCCTAGACCTACAATCAGAACGATAGCGAAGGATGATGGGTGGATAGGAATGGGTGCATCCCAACAGGAACATATCCAACAATCTCAGGCGACTCCACCGAGTCATTGAACACGTAAACGGGGATGCGGGCAAGATGGCAATATTATCGCTGGACGCAATAAAGGCCTTTGACTAGGTCAAATGGCGATGGCTGATTGCGGCCCTGACCAATTATGGAATAGGACCGGGGTATCTCAAATGGGCTAAATTATTATATAGCGCGCCGCTGGCCAGGGTTAAAACGGGAGCGGTAATATCAGAGAGGTGGCAACTCAGTAGAGGCACTAGGCAGGGATGCCCGTGGTCCTCCATGCTGTACATTTTGACCCTAGAGCCCCTGGCGATATACCTGAGGCAGCAGTATGACATAATAGGTATCACCATAAAAGGGGAACCGCATTTAATTTCCTTGTAGGCTGACGACATGTTGTTGTATCTACGTTACCCGGAGGAAAACCTCCAGTATGTTCTGGAAGTGATGGAGCGATTTGCAAGGCTTTCAGGCATAGCTGTGAACCCAAAACAATCTTGTGTATTTCCACTAAGCAGGTATAAAGGGATCCCGTTAGAGCAGTTACCGATCTTACAGATACCATGGGAGGTCAGCACGTTCTGATATCTTGGGATAGACATATATCATACGGTGGAAGCAGAGCATCAATATAACACTGAGAAAGCTATCAAGAACATTGAAAATAGTATGAAGCTACCCTTTGCGATGATGGGACGAGGGGAAATGCTTAAAATGGTGGTCCTGCCAAGATTGTTGCACTATTTTGGGAACATCCCATATTTGATATCTAGGCGATTCTTTGCCAGGATAAACAGCATATGCAGGGAATTCCTCTGGCATGGGACGAGGAACAGAGTGGCCCTTTAGAAGCTACAAAACTCACACGAGAAAGGGGTATAAATCTGCCAAACTATGAAATTTATTACATAGCAAGTCAGCTACAATATGTAGCTAAATGGCTCTCTGAAGAACCGACCTCAGAATCCAGGCTGTTCCGATTGGACTGTGCCCCATTCTTCCTAAAAGAAATGATGTGGTTGCCCAGATCAGATATGGAAGGATGCCCAAGGATGATGACACGCGGGTGGGAGATATGGCATAGAGCCCGTCAGAAAACGAAGAATCCATCCCTGTGTTCCCCGCAAGTGCCATTAGTCGCACTGGCGGGAAAACAAAAGCAACTAAGACTGATGATCAGGAAGCACTGGGAACCGGTGGGGATAGCAACAATGGGTGACATGTGGCAAGAGGGGAGTATAAAGGACTTTGACGGGCTGGTGGAGGAAACAGGGTTACATACGGGACAGTATATTACATACCATAGGGTGGTGCAGCAAATCAAAGAGACATGGTCCGGAGTAGTACTAGAAGATGAACCGGACGCCACCACAGACACAATATATGACATAGCAGAAGGGGGACATGAAAAATCTAGAATATATGAGCTGATGATGTCCAAAGTGGGGAAGGACGTGGTACAACTGAGACAGGACTGGGAAGAGGAAGTCGGTGCCCCAATGAGTGATGGGATGTGGGAACGAGCCCAACAAAAAAAAGTGTCAAGAAATGCTAGACTACAACAGATACAATTATATATAACTCACAGGGCGTATATGACACCTCAAAGGATAGCCAAATTTAAAAACATAGGACGACAATCATGCCCCAAATGTGACGAAGAAAACGCCGGAATGGTACACATGTTCTGGTCATGCCCAATAATAGAGAGATTCTGGGGAGAAATAGCACATAGGATGGAAGAAAAACAGATTAAAATAGTGGTAGATATAGTGTGGGCTTGCCTGATAGGAGGGTTTCCTAGACCACGTAAACTTAAGCATGTGAGTAAACTGAAAGACCTGGCATACGTGCTTGTAAAGAGAGGAATCGCTATGGGGTGGGAAGGCATGCCATAGAACAAAAATAGAAGTATGGTGGAAAGACCTATAGAAATGGGATGAGGCTGAAACTACAGTATGGCAGGAAGCAAGCAATGTTGGGGGGGAGGGGGGAGGAGGCTGAAACCTTGATAGCTTGGAAACAACCAATAGCTGAATTATTTGGGCCCACGCAAGACGGGTCAAGTGACCGGGATCCAATAGACACCATTGAAAAGGAATCCCTACTGCAAGACGAAGAAATAGAACATGAAGGAGAGTAGGCTCGGGACGGTGGGAGGGAATGGGTGAAACAGTGGACACAGATAGAGCGATGTATATTCAAAATGTTACTACATGCACTGTAGTTTTGTTTTGTGTTGGTTGTTGAAATAAAATCAATAAAAATGGTTTAAAAAAAAAAGTTTTGGATTTCCCCTAACATTAGGATAACATTGTTTCCGTTAAGACAAAACGTATAGTCCTGACGCAGGGTATGAGTGATCATGATTTTATATCCATGCCTCACTCAGGCCCAACTCCTGTTTTGTGGACAGGTAGTTTCCTGCATTAGCATAATTGGTTCTAACCCCCTCCCCTTCTTCCATAATCTTACTATTTCAGGGCCCCAAAGGACTTATTAGTACCAATATTTTCCAATTTCTCCATGATCCCAAAAGGGGATTCCAAGTTACTATTCTGGTGTGTGTTTCCCAACCAGATGAGCAGAGTACATTTTGCTCTACTAGTGAAGGCTTGTACATACTTTTCAATAGTCCGTCCCCCCCCCCAGATTCACATTCCCATGAGGGCTCTTCCCTCCAACTGATCCATCCGCATTGAAGGATTCTCTCCCGAGTACTTCCTACACCCATCTATATTGAAGTACTCTTTGGCCTTTGGGAAAATGTTCACAGTCCCCATCGTCTCCCCATGCATACAGGGTGGTCGGGACACCCTCTGCTCGATGGACGCACCTTGTCCTGGGTTTCCCATGCCAGGTGCTCCCCATCATGTTCTGTTTGTAGGCCCACATCATTCCTTAGCCTATTAGCTTCACAATAAGCATTTGTCTGTCAATAACCTGTTTTCCCCTACCCACTTTGCCCGTTACTGATGATAAGTTGGTCCCTTTCTTTTGACAGCCACACTCCTAGAGACAGATTGAGGACATGACAACACTCATTACGCACGGAAACCATCCCTTGTGTACCAACATACTTGTTCTCTCCCATTTTTGGCTCTGTAGAATGACAATCTGGACCATTCAGCCCCATAAATTCTAAACCTGTTTGAGTTGCTGAGCATGTATGTGTCTGTCCCTCCCCTTGACCTAGGGAATAGATTTATCTATGGTGTGCACACAATGGTTACCCTCTCGAGATGCAGGGTTCACCATAATCCCACAGAAACCTTCCCCCATGGCCTCGTCATTCATAGTGCCATTGTCACTTCTACCATCACTGTTCAGTCCATTTTCATTTCCAAATTCAAACCCCTCAATCAATGGTAACAAGGATCCTCCAACTGAATTTACGTGGACCTTTTTTTTTAATATTGTTCAGCGATTCCCAAATAGACCATTTTATTGCAAACGTATGAACAGGTACGTTTTTCCTTTTTGTAGTTCTCTGGTTTTTAGTTTTCTTTGTTTGGGAGGAAAGTTTTGCATTATCATTGCCATTTACAATGTCACTAAATACTTGTTTTACCGGTCCCTGCTAACAAACATCTGCAACGTCATTATTGGTAACCATGTCTTCTATTTTTACATTGAGGTTGGCCAACATGACCGTATGTGCCCTTACCTCATCTCAAATGTTATCATAAAAGGTGACAAATGAACGCTATACCATATACAAGGCAGATACGGTGGTGATGTCAGACGAATACGCTCATCTACCTCTTAACGTATGGTGAATATTGTTTTCCCTGTGAAAACTTGCTTCAATCATGGATTCCATCATGCATTTGTCCATCCCTTCTTTTTCGATGAGGTTCGTGAGGTCTGTAGGTGTGCCATGTAATGAGGGGTCGCAGGTGTGTTGCATCACACTATCTCCCTATGGTCTTCCCTCATCCAAGACTATGGAGTTGATGTGCTCGATTAAGCTTAAGTCATTAACATCATTCCCATTGTTTGTGTAATACATGTGGGTACAATCCAGGGCCGCCATTGTCTTAACCCCAGTTGATTTGTTTGTTGGTATCCGACACTATGAAAAAAATCTGTGATTGTTTGCCTAGCAATTAGGTGAGTTTGAGGG
The DNA here is from genome assembly GCF_040938575.1 of Ambystoma mexicanum. Classification (NCBI taxonomy): domain Eukaryota; kingdom Metazoa; phylum Chordata; class Amphibia; order Caudata; family Ambystomatidae; genus Ambystoma; species Ambystoma mexicanum. The sequence goes on along the minus strand of NC_090935.1, from coordinate 664,330,616 downwards.
TGCGGGGAAGAGCTATAATCCTGAAACTGTTGGAGATTTAGGTGCGGGCTTACTCAAATTGGTCAAATCACTCCTTGTTTTCTTTACAACTCAAGATACTCAAACAAATGTCCCCTTATCGGACCCTCTTCTGTTGTACCACTCTAGTTACTGCTACTATCCAACCCTGGTTGGACTACTGCAATTCAGTCCATTTCTGATTGTTCACAATATGCTGGCAGGCTTATCTGATTGTCGATTGTATACATTGTGAGAAGCCAGGAATAAGACACGGACAAAGAGGACTCATGATTGTGGCTATAAACTTGCATTCAAAATAATAAAGGGGTTAGAAAATAATGCCTCACTGTCCCTACTCTAAGAGGTGCTTATGTACCTCAAACAAAACTAAGGGTCTGTCCTGTGTCAAGATGTCCAAAGCAAAATGGTCTTTGTCTGAAATCCTATCCTATCCCTCACATTCTAAAGGGAACTGTAAGGTGCCAAGGGCAATCTTGGGCCTTGAAAGTGCACAAATATTCAAGTTCACAATAAAGGTGTAACTCCAACACAAACATTCTCAATGGATAGTGTTCACATTTGCAGGTTTCTCTTCACCAATACAACAGATCAACAAAATAATCAAAGTTCTTTAAAGCCCAAGAGGATAACTCCCTCCTCTTGGTGTTACACTTCACTCCTAGGGAAGTGTCTCCCTTCCCCAGGTCTCTTCAAACAATTCAAATTCCTAAGGGCATGAGTCTTCCTTTGGATTTTCTGTTCAACAAAACAACAGGACACCTGGTATACTCCCTTGCCAGGTTCTTCTCCACATTCAATGGAATTTGACCCACAAGCTTGTCTTTGTCTTGTGTACTCTCCTGCCATGACTTTCTCGTACAGTTTACTTTATAAACTTGCAAAATTGATTTTGCCTTGGCATACTCTCCTTCGAGGGCTTTCTCATGTGGTTCCCTTTACACACTTGCAGTTCACTCTATAATATGCACCAAACCTAAGAGGTATGCGTCTTCCCTTTTTTTCTTCCATTTCCTCATATTCTCATCTCTTCGTATATTTATTTTACTTCCCAGATCACCAAGTACTGAAACTATGATGATTACTGATGAGGCACGTAGGGATTATCATATTCCCCCACTCTCCATAAGCAAAATAAAAACCTTCTCTGGTTTCTCACAATAGTCCCCTGGCATCCCATCCCTCCACCGTGGGGTCACTGGTGTCGTGTCTCATGCTTCGCTTCACACGATCTTGGTCGGGTCTGATTCTGGCTTCTGTGGTACTCTGGCAGCTCTCCCCGGCAGTGGTACGGTTCTCTTGTAGCACACCGGCTCTCCACGCCACTGCAAAGCCTATTTGTCAGCTTCCCGTACTGTCCGCACCTCCCTCTCTTGCCTCTGCATCTTCGCGTCCCACTGGCAGCGTTCTCCTGCAGTAGCACAGTGTCACTCTGGTGCTCCAGCTCTTCACGCAGGTTGGAAGACCTTGCGTCAACTTCCCGTCTTGCCACCATGATTCTGGAGCCTTCAGGCACAGGTTCCCAGCCCGGACACCGGTTTCTCTCTGCTCAGGCTTTTTGTCTCGAACTGCACGCCATGCACCAACCTCCCAGTCAGTACCCAGAGGAAGCTTATTCTGACCCTCAGCTGGTGTGCGTTTAAACTCCTGCCTCCAGGATGTGAAACAGTTTGAGCCACTCACATTCATTTTACAAGTAACTGTGTCTTGCAGTTCTCAATCTTTCTTTTATTCCCCCATCTTCAGTGTGTCAGTACACGTTGTCAAATTGGATTTCAGATAGTGAAAAGTTCTACTGTCAGGCTTTTCGGGACTTGGTCACAATATGCAATAAAGGCATTGGGGATGGAGAGGGTATCCTTAAAGGGGAGATGACAATACCATGTCTCGTCTGATGATGCCTATCCATCCCTATGAAGGTCATCTACCCTTATGTGATCCTCCCTCGAATACCCAACCCCAGGGTTAGGATCAGATAGCGACTACCGTTCCCTGGCCACATGAGGAGAGACTACCTCTGGGAAAGTAGTGATGACATCCTCAGATTCATCACAATATCTCCTATTCTTCTCAATCCACATTAGTTTGCTATTAAACAGTGGATTTCTTTTTTTTTTTTAAACTTTGGTTTTATTAGCATTTTTCATAATATAACAAGCAGGCTTGAAGCTCGATTAGAGGCACTTAAACATTCAGTACCGCCTGCGACCCCGACCCCACCCCTCCCCTCCCCCCAAAACAATAACGCAAAGAACGAAAGAAAAAAAGGAAGGAAAAGTAGGAGATAGCAACAAAAGATCTTTTCTGCACATTTGAAACAACGGGAGACGCATTAAATGTCCATTTATAACCGGAGTTTAGAAGTGGTTGTGGCCGCTGAAGTTTTCCGTGGCTGTAGTTCAAATACCATTCCCCGGGCCGTGGAGATCCCCCCCTCCCTCAGGCTCCTTGTTGCTCCCCCCATCCGCCACCCCCCGTCAGGATTCAGTGAACATCCCATCCCCAGGACTGCCGCACCCCATACCAGTTCGCTTGGAATGAGCTAGAGTCATTGTTTACCATTGCTGTCAATTTGTCCATCAGGAACATTTGTTTCACCTTCTTTTGCCAGTCCTCCTTCGAGGGGGTCTCCGGGCTCTTCCATTTCTGGCCAAGGCAACCCTCCCTGCTCTCAGCATTGTTTCCCACATTCTGGGGTATCTGTACGTGTCCGTGTCCTCAGGGGGAAGACCCAGCAGCATCGTCAGGGGGTTCTGGGGGAGCAGTTCCTCCGAGACTTCTGCGATCCAACCCCTCACCCTCTCCCAGTAGGCTTGTACCTTTGGGCAATGCCACCACATATGGCCCCTCGATCCTCGCTGACCACAACCACTTGGGCATTCGGGTGACACCCCTGAGAACATCTTGGACAACTTCACCGGGTCTCTGTGCCACCCTTGTAAGATTTTAAAGTTATGCCCCATATCTGCTGTGAATAGGTTACCGTGGAATGCTATTTTAAATATTCTCGACCAGGCATCCTCCGAGATCTCTTTCCCTGCCAGATCATTCCAGAATGCCCGGAACCCCCTCCTCTCTGCCAAGTTGATGGTATTAAGAATCTTGTATATGCCAGATACCGCACCCTTCCTAGAGGTCGCGGAGTCAAGAAATTTTTCAAAAGGGGTCAGCTGTCTTTTCAGGTCCAGAACCCATGACTGATCACAGAGGATCCCTTTCAGGCGGAGATATTCAAATATGGAGAGGGACCCATGCCCCAAAGCTTCCCTTAACTCCTCGTATGATAGGAAATCCCCATCCTTGAACAGTTGACCCGCCCATTCCATTCCCAAGTCGGACCAAGTCTGAGCTTTTTGGAACCCCCTGCTCCCCAGTCTGAGGGGGTGTCCCCAGAGTGAGGTCATCGGGGATGGCCATGATGTTAAGTGTGCAGTCTGGGGGCCCTCTTTCCAGATTGCCCAGAGCACCGCCAATGTAGGGTGGGACTTCAGTCTACTCGGTATCAGCCTACGGGGGGCCCACAGAAGGTCCCGTACTTTTAGGGGGTGCGCATCCATGTCTTCCAGGTAAGACCAGTAAGTTCCCATCCCCTCTTTCATGTGCTCCAGGAGGACGCGCAATTGGGCAGCGTGGAAGTATAACTGGAAGTCCGGGAACCCGAACCCTCCCTCCTCTCTCGGTAAGGTCAGGACCGCCTTCGCGGTCCCCGGGGTCTTGCCCTGCCATACAAACTCTCTTACCGCGTTCTGCAACGCTCTGAAGGTGTGGTCTGGGACATTAGTAGGGAGAGCAGTGAAGAGATACAGTAAGCGCGGCAGTATATTCATTTTTACGGCCGTCATGCGGCCGTACCAGGAGAGGACCATCGAGCCCCATCTCCTGAGGTCGGCAGTGATTCCCGCCATGACGGGATCGTAGTTGGCAGAGGCTAGATTGGATAGTTCCCTGGTAAGGACGACGCCCAGGTACCGGATAGAGGCCTTTCCCACTGTTATACCATTGAGCCTGCCCAAGGGATCTAGCCCCGGGTCACGTACCCGCATGGGAAGCAGGACTGATTTGGATGTGTTAATCTTCAATCCCGAAAAACGCCCAAAAGTGGTCATCAGAGACAGGAGAGGGGGAAGCGATGTGACGGGGTCTACCAAATAGGCCAGTATATCATCCGCAAACAGGGACAGTTTGAATTCAACCTCCCCTCTCCTGATCCCCCTGATGTCCGGGTGTGCTCGAACTGCTATGGCCAGAGGCTCCATCGTTAGGACGTATATTAGGGGAGAGAGCAGGCATCCTTGTCTCGTTCCCCGGGAGAGGGCGAAGGATTCCGACAGCCTGCCATTCACTTGGACTCTTGCCCGCGGGGCTCTATACAGTGCTGCCACCCATTCCCTGATATGTACCCCAAAGCCCATTTTCTGGAGAAGGAGTTGCATGTACCTCCACTCGACCCGGTCAAAAGCTTTCTCCGAATCTAGTGAGAGGACACTAGCATCGAGATCGGATCTCTTAGCGTAGTGAAACAGATTTATGGTTTTCCGGATGTTGTCCGAGCCCTGCCTGCCTCTGATGAATCCTACCTGATCTCCGTGAACCAATTTCGGCAGTATCCCCTCCATCCGCCTCCCGATTACCTTAGCTAGGATCTTAACATCGATATTTAATAGGGATATTGGGGGGTAGGAGGAGCACTCCGTGGGGTCCTTGCCTTCCTTTGGTAGTACTACAATTATGGAGTCCGGGAGAGTGCCACCCTCCAGGACTGCGTTGAAGACCTTCACTAAATGCGGGGCCAGGGTCGAGCGAAACCTTTTATAGAAGTATACCGAGAAGCCATCCTCCCCCGGGGAAGTACCCGCCTTCATCTCGCCAATCACTTTTTCAACCTCGTCTTCCCGCACTGGACTCTCCAGCCCGTCTGACATCTCGCTAGTCAGGGCCGGGACTTGTATAGAATCCAAAAACCTTTCTATCTCGGTTTCGCCCCATGTGTATCCCGATGAGTACAATTTCTCATAGTATTGGCGGAAGGCCTCTCCAATGTGGGCCGCTTCCTGGCCTATTGACCCCACTTCATTCTTAACGGCTCTCACCATTCTACTTCTCTGCGCCTCCCTCAACTTCCAGGCTAGGATCCTGTCTGCCCTGTCCCCCTTTTCATAATATTTCTGCTTAACCAGCTGGAGGCTCCTTTCTGTTTTGTGGAGGAGGAGGTACTTCAGCTAGAGTCTGTAGTCTTCTAGGGCCTTAATTTGTTCGCGGTCTAGGGGCTCCGTTGGGAGGCCCCCCGGCTGGAGGTGAGATATTTTTGCCCTCAGGGACTTCTCTTGGGCTTCCCTAATTCTTTTATTCTGGGCTCCCTTCTTAATGAGAACTCCCCTTAGGGTGGCCTTGAATGCATACCATAGGGTGTGTGGGCCCACCTCCCCATTGTCGTTAAGAACGAAGAATTCCGTTATGGCGTCTAATATCTCCTGCGCTTGGACCTCATCCTTCAGCAAGGAGTCATTGCATTTCCATCAACCCCTGCGCTCGCCGGACCATCCCCCTGCTACGGTGACTCGAACCAGGTCATGGTCTGACCAGGGGACAGGGTCCACCCTATGGCCGGTGATAGATGGGTATAGGGTTTCATCCACTAGGATGTAATCTATTCTTGAGAAGGAAGTATGGATGGTCGAGTAGTATGTGAAGGAGGGGGCGCCCGACCCGAGGGGGGGTATTGTGTCCACCAGGCCTAGTTCTGAGTTCACCCTCTGGAAAGTTCTTGCCATGGTCTCGTCTGCCGCCCTGGAGATCTGGGGGCCCATGCGTTTCCTGTCTCTAGATGGGTCCAGAACCATATTGAAGTCCCCCCCTACCACCATTGGGCCCTGGGCAAAGAGCTTAAGTTTATCCCTCACCTCTTCCCAGAATTGAGCTTGGCCTTCATTTGGACCGTATATTACTGCTAAAGTTAGCGGGGCGCCCTGCAGGGACCCCCGAAGCAGCAGGTAGCGGCCTTCTGGATCCTTCAGTATGGCCTCTTTCTCGAAACCCACGTTCCTTGGCATTATTATGGCCACTCCTCTTTTCTTGCCCTTGTGGGATGCACAAAGAACTTCCCCTATTCCTTCCTCCACCCCGCATTTTGGGTTCCTTCCCCCGGGCCCAGTGAGTCTCTTGCACGAAGAGGAAGTCGAGGCCTGCCCTTCTAAATTCCCTGCAGACCAGGGACCTCTTTGTGGGAGTGTTCAAACCACGGACGTTGAGGGATCCCACACCCAGGGACGGCGGCTTTCAGCCATTATCCAAAAGTTCTACAATTCCGGACCAGCACATCACCTCACCCCTCCTTATTGTCTCCCTCAGTATTGTATTGTCCTCTCCCCTTTCCCCTCCCCCCCTGGTGGGCTTAAAACATTTCCCCAACTGCCCCCCAGACCCGACCCCCAACTGAACAACCCCAACAATCCCCTATCCCTCCTCCCCCCACCCCGGCGTCCAGCCAGTTAGTTCTGCAATCGCTGGCTATTGGCCGAACCACCAGCCTGCCCGCCTCGGCCAGGGGATCCATACACTGCTCGTCCTTGTGAGCCCCCCTTCCGCCCCACGGCGACATCCCCTTCATGATACCCCCTTACTTTCTGTCCATGGGGACGCTGATACTGGTTACTTCCCCTAACAATGATCGGCGGGTCCCCCCAGCCTTCAGTCCTCAGGAGCGTTCCGCTCTCCCTCCTTAACTGGCGACGGAGTGTTCATTTTCCTATATTTTCTCGCGCCCGTTTTCCTTCTCCTCTCGTTCGATGGGCCTGGGCCTCTCTGAGTATCCCTCACCGGCCCCGATGGGCCCCTCCGGGGATTCGAGTCCTCTACGTAATCCTGGATGGCCCCTCGTATGTCGTCTTCCGTGATGAGAGTCGACCTCTGGCCCATATACTCAAAGGTCAGGGAGAAAGGATAGCCCCAGCGGTAGCGGATCCCCTTTTCCTTGAGCAGGAGCGTTAGGGGGCGACACATCCTGCGTTTGGCCAGGGTGTAGGCAGAGAGATCCTGGAAGATCGTGATCTGAGCGTTGTTGTAAGTGATCTCCCGAGCCTTCCTGGCCTCCTCCAGCACCTTTGTTTTTTCAGAATAAAAATGGAACCGGACCAGGATAGATCGAGGGCCACCCGCCCTGCCCCCGGCCCTATGCACCCTGTCAAATGTGGGTTCCGTTGTCATTTCTGCGGCGAATAGGAGGGTGATGATGTCTCTCTCCGTTTCCCCTTCCACTTCGGGTACCCCAAAAGTTCTGAGATTGTTCATTCTTTCCCTATTTTCAAAGTCGTCCTGGACTTTTCCTCATCCCTTTTCTCCAAGGCCGCCAGCCTCAACTCTACCCCCATTTCCTGGGTTGCTGATGATGATTGGTAGGTTTCCACCTGCAGGAGCCTGTCCTCGAGCTTGTCCACCCTTTGATCAATTTTTTCAAATTTCTGGGCGATATCGGATCGCATGTCCCTAATTTCCTGCAATATGGAGGCGATACCTTTTTCCATGGCCGTCATGGGAGGTGCCTGGGCCTCCGACTGGGCCATACCTCTGGTGGGGCTTGAACTCCTCATGCTGCTCGCCATCTCTTGAAAGCGGAATTCCTGCAAGGTTTTCCGCCAGTTCATCTGGTCACCCCCTTCTGGGACGGCCTGTGGTTATTTCCTTGGGCACTCGGGTCGGGGCCACGAAGAGTCGGGGGGGGGGGGTCCAGGGGCAGGGCTCGCCCCCACTTTGTTATGGTCTAACTTTGCCGAGGGAGTCTTTATTGGGCGGGCACACCCCCCACCACGTTCCAGTGGGGGCCTCACACCCCGTTCTGGGTCGCCGCGGTCCGCTGGTCTGTTCGCTCTGTGTGGGTAACTAGTTCCGTGGTCCTTGCCCCCCAGTCTGCAGAGGCCCGCCCCCCGCCAAGACCCGGCTGGGGCCTCACTGGCCGGTTGGTGCTTACCCCGTGGGGGGGGGAAACTCCCCTTGTCGCTTGGGCCTGCTTGTTGTCCCCCACCTGGGTCCCTCCGCCTCCACGGCCGACAGGAGACTGGATTCTGGCCGTGGTGTGGGTCCTGCTGTCTCCCTCTGCGTGTTTTCTTCTCCCGCCTGGCCAGGCCCGTTGCACTGTGCGCCTCGGAGGCCGGGGGGAGGGGTGAGGCTCCGATTCACGAAGCGGGGAGAACCCCCCGTCCTGCTGTGGCCCCCGCTCCCGAGGCCGAGAGTGCTGGAGGCTCAGAAATCGGCCAGGTGAGGCGGGGGGGGGTGACTCCTCGCCGCGGTTGCGCGGCTCCCGCGGGGTTCCTCTCCGTATTCTCGCGCCGCGGCCGCGGAGGCCCTACTCTGGGTCGTCACCGGCCACCGTCGCATGTCTCGTTCTCGCGTCTCCCGGGATCCTCGAGCGTCGCTGTTTCGCTCTATAGGTGCCCGGGGGTGTCTCCTCACTGCGCCGACGTTCTGGATCCACCTGGGCGGGTCCGGGGGGGCTCAATCCCCTTAATCAGCCCAGTCGAAGCGGGAGCAGTACGATCAGGCAGCCATTGCCTGCGCGCCCCCTAGTGGCCTCCCAGTGGATTTCTTTTAAAGGTGCTGTGTTAGGTTCACAGGTTTTATACAAATCTGCCTTAGCTATCTCTCTATCACAGCTTTAATTGTACCACAGCACCAGATCTCTTTGCTCTACCAACTCTCTGCTTTTTTTCATCCCTCGCTTTAAGCGTTTAAGAATGGGGGTCAGTTCCATTTCCGTTCAGGCACTGTCCTTGTGGAATTCCCTCTGACTTTCTTTTTTTATTTTTTCTTCAAACTCTTTTTTATTAGTTTAACAGGGTTGGTACAGGGTAATTTTTGCACAGTACATATACATCAGTGTGCATATCACAACAAGGGTAGCAGTGTTCTTCATCGATTTTTACTCTTTAAAGTCCAACATGGGCAAGTCTATTATGACCCTAAAAGCCTGTAGAGGAACAAGGTGAATGACACCCCCACCCGCTTCCCCCAAAGACCCCGCCCCTCCGTCCTCCTCTCCCTTGAGACGTGCTTGTGGTGGGTTTGCCTATCTAGGTGCATTGTTGGTGCTGTTGCAAGGGCATTGGGTCATTTAGCAGAGTATTGGTCTGTCAGAGCGTGATATTATTTACTTGTTGAGTGAATGTCTCCAGTAGCTCTGCATATCTGTCTCCCCTCCTCGGGTTAAGTCTGGTTTGGCGCTTGAAGGCAGCCTGTTTTAACCTGCATGTCTTGGCAAGACTGGCAGCCCATTCTTTGAGTGAGGGCGGTGATGAGGATTTCCAGCGAGCGACTAGAAGTTTGCATGCTGTGAATAGTATAAGACTAATAAGCTTGCGTGTGAGTGCGCCTGCGTGCCAGTCTGCGCAGTTCGCCCCCAGCATCATTGCACTTGGAGTGTAAGATAGGTCTGCCCCCTCTATGGTATTGATTTGTCTACATATTCCGAGCAAGTAGGAGGACAGCGTGCCGTAGCATGGGGCCCATTGTCCCTGTGTCCCTGCAGCCCCCTCCAGCATGCCGCTGAGGGTTTGAGGCCCATTATGTGAAGCCTGACCAGGGTATAATAAAGCCTGTGGAGGATTTTGAATTGTATCTCCCTGTTTTTGAGATTACCAGAGACTTCTGGGATGGTTTGGAAGTATGTGATCATGTCAAGGCTGCTGATTGGGACTCCTATGTCTTCCATCCATCGTGCGGCTAGGGCAGGCATTCTATTTTTGTTGTCTAGGATGGACATAGCATATAATGTGTGGAGCTGTGGGAAAATGTCAATGTTTGTTCCATTTCTCTCTCGCACTGTAGTGGGGATGATGGTGGGATTCGGCTGTTGTGTATCTGATTAGTGTGGCTTGGATAGTGCGATAACAGAGCCAGTCTCCTTCCCCTAGGCCTAGTATGTGCTGTGCTTTTCGGAAATTTATGAACAACCCCTCTTCTGTGATGTCCATCAGCCTTGTGTTCACCCACCCTGTTGTCTGGCTTTTGTGGATTGACTGCGGTTGCCCATAGGCCAGTACCAACCTTATGCTAGCCCATGATGGTGCAACTTTACTTTGGGCCCCTTGTGTTACCCTGAGTCTGTACCATTGTCGGATGGCTTGCCCCACTATTGGGTGCGTTTTCAGTGTCTGTGGGAGTTGGGACGGTGGTGTGGCCATTATCTCTATAGGCGTGAACGGGGACATCAGGGTCAGTTCCATGCTGCACCAGCTGGTATTGTCGTTCATATTTAACCACATTTTTACCAAGCACAGTTGTGCTACTTGATAGTAGGCCTTTAGTGAGGGGGCTGCCAGCCCACCATTTGCTTTACTTGCTTGCAGAATGGGCAGGCGGGCCCTAGCTTTTTGTCCTCACCATATGAATGTAATGATGGCTTGGTCTACTTGTTTGAACATCCCTGTGGTCGGGCTACAAGGGAGCATTTTAGGGCATTGATACTTCCTGTCAGGGACAGCAGCAGGGAGACCCAGTGCGCCAAGTCCTCTTTGATGCCGTGTATAATCGGGTTGAAGTTTAGGTCGCAAAGTTCTCCTATCGCAGCACTAATGTAAATCCCCAAGTATTTAATGGAGCGTGGAGTGAGGGCGCAGGGCGCGATTCCGCCTGGGTCCCCCAGTACATCTTGTCTCAGGGGCATTACCTCCGATTTACTCCAGTTTATTTTGTATCCCACCATTGGGCCAACGTCCTGTAACAGTGATTTAATGTATGGGATGGACTCTACAGTTTTACTGGTATATATTAGTAGGTCGTCTGCATATAGCAATACACAATGTTCTTCTGATCCATGGTGTATACCGGTCCAGTCCGGGGGTGTGCGCATTCGAATAGCTAGGGGTTCAATTGATAGGGCGTAGAGAATGAAAGACTATAATATTTGCCGCCAGCATTGATTTCGGTAGTTGTTTCTGAGTGAGTGCTTCTTTAAACACTGCTTCGAGCTTTGGGCGATATCTTCGGCTATGCATTTATACAGATCTATAGGGATCCGGTCGGGGCCGGTCGCCTTCCCGTGGGAGAGGGATAATATTGCTTGCGTGATTTCGGCTTCAGTAATGTGGCAGTCGAGTGTGCTAGCCTGCTCCAGGGATATTCTAGGGATGAGTATTGAATCCAAGAAGGTTTTGATGGCCTGGACTGTGCAAGTGTCTGACGTTGTGTATAGTTCCTAATAGAATTCTGCGAATCTCACGTTTATCGGTCCATCGCCCACTACCAGGTTATGTGCCTTATCTCTGATGGCTGTGATCATTTGCTCAGCTTGCCGTTTTTTCAGTGCGAGAGCCATTAGGTGTAGCGGTCTGTCGATCTCGAGGTAGTACGTTTGTGACCAGTGTGTGTGGGATTTTTGTGCCCTGTCTGTGGTAATTTGTCTGATATCTGCTCTAGTATTTCGAATTTGGCATAAAAGCCTTTGATACCTGTTAGCTTTGTGTTGCGTCTCCAATGTCTTGAGCTCTGCTGTGAGGCGGGACTCATTTTCCCCTCAGTTCTTTTGTTTATATGCTCAGCGTGAGATGCACTGACCTCTGAGGTATGCCTTAAAAGTGTCTCAGCTCCTGTATGGGGTGAATTCCGGTGTTTCATTGTTCTTCCAGAACCCTTCTATATCATCACGTATCTGCTCCATTACATCGGGGTGTTGGAGAATGCAGAGGTTCAGGCGCCATGCCAGGGATTTTCGGATAGTATCGGGAAGTGTAATGTGTAGTGTGACTGGTGCATGGTCTGATATCGTGATCGGGAGTATATTACTTTCATCTACCATGTGTGTCTTATTGGCCGGCATTAGCCAGTAGTCTAACCTTGAATAGCTATGATGGCGGTTGGAGTAGTGTGTGTAGTCCTGTCGGGTCCCTTCAGTGTGCCGCCATACATCTGTCAATTGTAGGTCGGACATAAGGGTTTGCAACGTCAGTCTTTTCCTACATCTGGGCATGTTATCAGGTTCTGTCCCCCTGCGGTCTAGTTCGGGGTCCAGTGTTACATTCAGATCCCCCCCGATCATTGTTAAATTCCCCATATATTGGGTGCACTTGGAGAGCGTGAGTAAAAAACGTTGGTGTGTCTATAGGTTTAGGAGGGTAATCTCATGCTGTAGTATCTGCCCTTAGATCAGTACAACCCTCACGTCCTTATCATTGTATGTATGCTGCACCTGTAGAGGGACCCGTTTGCGCACTAGGATACCTCGCGCTACCTGTGACACGGTGAGTGCAATGCGATGCGCACCTAGCACTGTGCTCAATTTTCAGCTTCTGCGTGGTTGATCTGGGTCTCTTGTAAGAATATGATGTCTGCTTGGTGATTGCGCGTGTAATTAAGCAGTCTCTTGCGTTTGATGGGGTGGCCTAGTCCCTGGATGTTTAAAGTCACAAGAGTGAGCTTAGCCATAGTGTGATTGTATGGGATGCCCTGGAGTCGGCTCTGGGGGGCCCCATGTCGTGTGTAGTCGTGGGTGCTGCTGTTTGTGTTGATCACGTCTCAATTCCCTTTCCCCTATTTAGCAATCTGTGGATGAACTTCAACATTAGAACTAAAGCTAGGCCTTACCGCAGGCCTTTGTAAACCAAACTTAAGTAACATTGGCTGGGCCAACCAGACGACCCTAGCCCAATATGTGGCTGAAAAGCCCATATATGGGGTTTATGGGAGCAAGTTGTAGGTTCGCCGCCCCTTCCCATATATCCTGTCCTTGTGGCCCTGATGGGGCTGTAGGTATCGCGTGTGACTGGAGCCGCTCCTTCATGCAATCTCTTTTCTTTCATCCTGTTTATTCTCAAGGAGATTGGTTTCCTTTTGACATATCTTCTTATGGTGCGCTGCAATGCGTTTGGCGATGCTTTTTGTTAGCATATCGTCTGTTTGTGGAATGTTATAGTGGGTTTTACCGCTCTGGTAGCACCTTGGTGATGGCCCGTCTTCAGGTTGCACCGTTGCATTTCCTGTGCTCCGGGTCCCACCCCTTCGGTCCTCTGCCTGCCTTTTGCCACTACACTTTTGACTGTGGGCACTCACGGCGTGGTTGGGGGAGGAGGGATCTGGTTTCGTTGGTCCTGATGGTGCACTGTCGAAGTCTGTTGTCACGATGTTCTGTTGTTGTAAGAACCACCAGGCGGATCCCGGTTCTTCGAACGAGTGCCAGAGACTATTCGAATGCACCACACTGCTGAGAACTTCAGATAGTGCCTGTGGTCGGTGTTCTTAAGCGCTTCAAATATAGGATTAAAGCCTTTGCGCCTTGACACTTTTAGAAAATAGTCATTGAAAATTCGAATCTCGGATCCGTCGAGTCGTTCTGGTGTTGCCATCGTGTATGCTTTGAGAATGGCTACTTTGTGTTGGAAATTCAATAGGCAGACAGTGATTACCCTCGGGCGCTCATTTGGTGCTGGTTTAGGGATTGGGGCTCTATGTGCTCGTTCTATGATGAGGTTCTTTGCATTGGCCATGTGTAGGAAATTCAGCATCAGTGTTGCTTATGAATTTTTCCATGTCTGTTCCTTTGGCTTTTTCCGGAACCCCCACGAATCTGAGGTTGTTCCTCCAGGATCTATTTTCCCGGTCTTCGATCCTCTCTCCCAGTCGCTGTACTTCTCATATGACTGCGTCCTGGTCGTTTCCCGTGGCCGTTTGGTTGTCCTCCAGGGCACTAATGCGCTGCTCATTGTCTGTGGTACGCTCAGATTGGGCTGCCATTCGACTTTGCATGCCTTGGAGGTCTCTTTATATCTTGGACCGTCGTATTAGTTTCCTGAATGCGTAGGCTGATTAGTTTCATCTTGGCCAGTATGGCCTGGAGTTGCGCTTCTACCTCCATTTCTGGTTTGTTCCTTGCTGACCTTCTTGGTAAGCTGCCTGTTTGCTTGCTGTTTAAGGCATTTGCGGTGTCTGCGACTCCTGTTGCATGCCCCTGCGTTGCGCTTGTGCCCCGTGTATTTGGTCGTAGTCCTGTTCCGTGGGGGTTGCCTTTTTTCCAGATTACCACGATGGCTTTCCTCTAGATGTCGGGTTCCGTGCTCCTGTCTATCAGACCGCCGTGTTGGGGGTTGTGGCCTATATGGAAATCGGACTCAGTTACAGTGAGCCCCCATTATTTGCAGGGGCAGGTTCTCTGCTGTGTCTAGTATTACAGACTTATTGTGGCTTCTTGTGTCTCTTGGTGAGCCCCTAGATCGGCTAGGTGACTGCGTGTTCTAGGTGCTGTGTTTTCTCCCACGTGGCGGTTTTAAGGGTAAGTTTGCCTGTTTTGTCTCCCCTTCAGCTACTGGCTTGGCGGCTCTCCTCCGATCGGCCTCATGTTGACAGTCTCACATCCGTGACAGACCTCTGATGGAGCTTCTGGGCTAGGGATGTTAGCTTGCATCCCGGCCGGGCCAACCCAGATGTGTAGGAAGCTCTGGTGGTTAGCCCCCCCAGGCGAGGTTGTGTGCTCTATATGGGGTCTTCCTGCACCCTCTTTGTTGTCACATTTCTCCTTATGGGCTTTTTTCTCTTGTGGTCGGGAGGTGGGGTCTTGTTCCGCGCGGGTTGCGGCCCCCGAGGGTAGGGGTGGGCAGCAGCCACCCCACCGTTATGTGCGGCGTCTGGGTGATTGAGCTGTTCAGCTCTGCTTTGCTGTGGGCAGCCGATTGCGTCCTGCAGCGGGCTGCTTCCCCCGGCCGGTAGGAGCAGGTTCGTGGTACCGCCGGGCAGGGTCCCTTTGCTGAGCGCAGACTTACCTGGCTGGTGTAGATTCTCTCCGTTCTGCGACTGTGTCTCGGAGAGCCTCTCTTCTCACGCTGGTGCCCACTGGGGTGCGTCGGCTTCCCCGTAGTTTCTATCTTCCAGATGCCTCACCCGCCGTTCTCCCCGCCTCTTAGCTGCACCGCGTTCGTGGTCGCCATCACCCCAGGTTTCTCTTCCTTCATCCACTCGTCTCGATGGATTTGACCGATTTGTTGTCCCTGCCGTACTCTGCTCCACGGTGCTCCGGCTCCTCCTTTGCCACCGGCTAATCTTTGCCAGTGCACCTCGCAATGCAGTTGACCTTCGAGGCTGGGCAGGCAGTTTGGCGTCTTAATTCTGTTCTTTGCGCCTTTTTCCAACTTCTCTCTCTGTCATGGCGTGATGCCCTCGTGAATCATTTGTCCATTATTTCAGTGCCGATTGCGCATTTTCACACGGCGTTTCTTCTGTCGGTTCCACTACCATTCCGCTCGCTGGAATCTCCTTTGGATCGGCAGCATATGCTCGTTAACGGGGTGAAAGACCGTTGCGAATTCCGGCAATCGGCAGAGCTCCTCTAGCTCGGCCTCTAGAGCGCACCCCCTCTGACTTTCTTTACATGATCATTTGAATATCTATTCGCCGAGCTGCTAAGACCTCAATGTTTTTACTACTTATTTGACTCATGGCCTTTGGAATCAATGCATTCTTTGCCGCTTGTACCAAGAAACCCATTTGACAGTGTTTGTGCGCTTTCCAGATGTCTCTATCATAACCGAAGCGCATCCAACAAACAGTTGCACTATCCCCAATTAAACACTACGTAAGAATCACAATATTCAACAAGAAATAGGATAAACGTAAAATGCAAGGGTGGCAATCACAATAAAGACTAAATAGTGGTAGTTGAACAATTGC
This sequence comes from Ambystoma mexicanum, assembly GCF_040938575.1. Classification (NCBI taxonomy): domain Eukaryota; kingdom Metazoa; phylum Chordata; class Amphibia; order Caudata; family Ambystomatidae; genus Ambystoma; species Ambystoma mexicanum. The sequence continues at coordinate 664,314,956 of NC_090935.1, read as the reverse complement.
ACGTTAAGTGGATGGCCTGGGTCTTCAAACATACCTTTTAAAGTCAAGCTTGATACCTTTATTGCTTTGTAGAGTCTCATTTAACCACTCACGCAAAGTGATGTCACTGTCAGTCTCGGGCGGATGAGCCATGATTGGTTCCTCAGTGCCCAATCCCTGCCCTCCAAGAAGAACATCAGCTTCTATCATGTGAGCACCACCTTTATCATGAAAGAGCACAAGGGGCTTATTAGTAACCCATGCCTACACATTACAAGGCATACTTTGAGGAGGGGGTAGGAGTATGTCAGCCCTCACTGCTTCTTTTATTCAGACAATGCAGCAGTAATACGTGACAGTTACAATTTCTAAAACACTGGAAGAATTGTCAGATATGTGCTCATGAAAAATATTTCATGTATGCCCCTTTTTGTATTAAAGTTTTATTTTAAAGTCTCCTATCAAAATAACAATGCAAATGCGAAAATACAAACATCGCAAAACAGTCTACATTTTTTCCAGTTTACAGTGTTTTTATTGAGCTTGCATGAATAAGAAAACAGCAAATATAAGCAAATGATTCTGAAAACCCAAGATATGATAAATATAACATACTATAAAGCTAGATAGTTAAAAGAAGTATCATCAGTCAAAGGTAAAGTAGCATGTTAAATCACTGAATATGAAATGATGCATTACAACCAAGTGCCAATGGATACCTTCATGAGATCAAAAGATGCCCAGACATTATGTTACCCAAATATGCATTAATTGCATCAGGCTTTAAAAATAGATAAATAGGCATCAATAAACTGATAAAGAGAACCATTTAAATACAATGAAATGCTGTAGAAAAGTGCACATTAGATGTATAAGATATATGAGATGCACATATCCAAACTTAACATTCCTGAATAAGTACAGACACATTAAAGATATTTAGGACCTCATCACGAGTCTGGCAGAAATTCGGCGCAATTTCCGTTGAGCGGAATTAGCGTTACCACAGGGGCGTGCAGCGGTATTAGCGCTGCATCACAACCTGGCGTGAACGCACGACCCACTCTGGCAGTAACCCTAATAACGCCCACCAGAAAATGCCCCAAAATAAGGCTCACAACGGAAATTGTGTCATCGCCGGAATGGGAAGCATGGCGGCGGCCATCTTGAAAAACTTAATCCAATCAGAATCACCCACTTTCTGCAGCCATCAGGGCCTGAAAACAAACACGTCTCAGGATAGGACCTGAGGCAAGGTGCCAGAGTATCGCTTCCGCAAACCAAAATTTGGTGAGACAACTGGTGGTGCTCATTGATGAGGTTGTGGCCCACTGTGACGAACTGTACGGCAGCAGGCAATGAAAGACATCGGGCCAATGCAGGACTGCCATCTAGCATGCCATCAGCCAGAAGGTGACTGCTGTGTCCAGCATACCCTGTGATGATGCGGAGGACTGCAGAAAGCGCTGGAACAGCCGCAGTGTCAGGGTGCGGGGACTCCTGTCCCAACACCGCCAGGAGTCCCTGGTAAATGGAGGAGAAACTGTCGATCACCTGGTCCTGATGGCCTGGGAAGAAAAGTGCAGCACCATCCTCGACATGGAGGGAATTGAGGGAGTCAGAGGTGTGGAGACGGGTACCAGCAGCCAGGAGGCAGGTGGTGAGTCACCCCCCCCACACACAACACAGCAAAAGACCATGCACATATGTCAGCCTAGCACAAGACCAAGAAGTGGACAGGGACACGTCAGCAGACACAGCAATTGGGCTGGCCAATCAGGGTGAAGTGACGGGGTGCCACATGAGCCACCCTCCACAGCAGCCAGGGCACCAAGTGCCCCTCTGAGCGTTACGGCAGCGATGAAGGGGTGGCAAGTGAATAATCCAAGTGCCATGCACACCACACCCCTGCTGGTGCACCCTGTGGTGCGGGAGTAACCACAACACCGTGCAGCAATCACACCACATGTTTTGGGCCCAGTTTGGCTGCCCCATGCTGGTATGGTCTGCGTGCCAATTGGGCCCTAGATCACTAGGGTGTGGCATGGGTGGAAATAGGCCACGTGTGAAAAACCTGAGAGTATTCTCCCAGGTAGGTCCCGTGATTCCTATATTCAGGTAGCCAGGAGAAGGCCATCGCTTTTGGATCCCAACCCTGGGGGTGGACAAGCAAGGGGGTGGGGGAGGAATCACCTCGGTAGGGGAGTCCGGGGTAATAAATCCAGGAGACACTCAGGCGAGAGCAGTTTTTGATTAAGATAACGTAGGATATTCAGGTCCATCCCTCTTGAATAGGGAAGAGAAGTCCAATCATAATAGAATGACGAGAGTGGGGAAGTACGGGAACCAGAGGGACCAAAATCTGGTTGGCTATAACATCAACGTGTCCTTCCCCAACTCGAGTCAAAGAACTTCTTATCCATATCAGTCCAAGTATTAAAAATCGCCAGTAAAGAAAGATGAAATGGGGAAAAGGAAATTGCCCTGGAAATATAAAAATCAAGCTGAGTGTTGCCCTTCTCCCCAATCTCAACCATCTTATTATCCTTCGCCCTGCAAGAACCCTCATTGGTCTGGTCCCATCTCCTCCTCCCCATTTCCAACAAACACTGAGAAGAGGAAGATGCAATTAAAAACAATGAGGATTGCCCATAGGAAAAGCATTGGGAAGCAAGACACGGCCTACTACAACCTACCACTAGGCTTTCCAACTTACAGATTCAGGCAAGGTAAGGCAATTTACTCCAACTGTGCACACCTGACTCCACTTGACTCTTCCCTACACTACAAAAGGTGTGGTTCTGCCCGAAGCAGTGAGCGATCTGGGGATGCCATCTGGGCCAGAGAAGCCAAGGAGCAGAGTGGGGCAAGAGCTGAAGGCTGGAGGAGAATGGTGTGAGGATATGCTGGCTGGTGTCTGTGAGGGGCTGCAGCGTGGCGAGTGAGCCGTGTCTCCAAGGAGCCGGAGTGAGGCTGCCTGCATCCTACTGGTGATGTTCAGTGGCGTGCTCATTCACTTGGGACCTGTCCCGGACCCAAGGGTGCCTGAGGGGCAGGTGCTAAGGCCCTGACCTCAAAGAGACTATTCCAAATTGACACAATGCACTCCCATGTATGTTGTGCTTAAGTCGATTGAAATCTTAGAGTAAAGAGTCAACTAATATTTTTCTGGAGTAGGTAAGTAGCAATTGGCATGTTTCAGGTGCAGGGGAGAGAAAGACAACCTTGGCATTTAGGTTGTGACTAAACAGAGAAAGAAGAAAATTCCCAATGTGGGAACTTACATCCCCTGCACACTATCCTATGGCCTAAGATTAGGCAAACAATTAGAAGTCTGTAGCAGACGGTCTCAACAAAAATTTTGACCACCTATGCTAATTGTATATAAACAGTTGTAGACATAACAATAGTTATAAGGTCAATTAAGTTCATGCATTTGTAACAAGAACGGAACGTTGAAAAGTCAATTAATTCATCAAGTTTAATGTAAGGAAATGCCCAACGCGTTTCGAGTATGGTCACTCTTCACCAGGGGCTTCATACAAAAACACTATAAAGAGAATTAAGATAGGAGTAATGTCAGATATCTGAAAAGCTTAGTACTGATGTAACAAACAAAAAAGGTTCATAATGCTTTAACAAATCAATAAATGAACAGAGATAGTAACAAACCAAGTGATACACTGGCTGCTGAACTCAAACTCTTAATAATCAGGCAAAGAAATGGATTGCAATTATATGGAGACACCTTCTAGACACATTAGTCCCAGTGTTTGATGCCTTCTAAGTATTACAAACGTGTATCAATGAAGAGGTCTAATACTGTTACAGTGTATCTGAGATCTATATATTTGATGAGTAATGAACTGCTACCCTATAGCGCCTCTATTTGAAGAGTCATAATAAAACGAATAATTAATCGAGGGAAAAAGGGCTAGAATGTAGCCCTAGGTCTTAACATAAGTAGATCCTAGTAATAAGCGGAATGTGTTCTCGCTTTTATCTGGACCTCAACCCGGTGTATCCTGGAGGGACTGGAGGGACCACCTGTCAACGTGATGCTGCCAGGTGAGTTTCGTGAAAGTTAATGAGAGAGAAACTCAGGAGCTTGCGTGTGACTGCCACGGAGCGGGTGGAAGGCACAGAAGTAAAGCAGCATGTAGCAAAAGGCAAGTCATAGATTGTGAAAATGCATAAAGCAAGAAAGCAGAAAGTGTAAAGTGGCACGAAAGAAAGCTAAAAGCAAGAGAGAGAGAGCAAACGGAAAGCCCAAAAAAAAGCTTGAAGGAAAATGCGCTATGGGTGCTGACATAAGAGGAAAGTGAACTGCAAGAAATATAAGAGAAAGAAGGGTGCGAGTGACCCGAAACAGGAAAGAGGGCGCAAATGACCCGACAGATTTGAAAAGGAAAAGTAGAAACAAGAGAAAGTGAAAAGAGGGTACAAGCGACCCAAAGGTGAAAACAAGAAAGTGCGAGCAGCACGAGAAAGTGACAAGAAGGTGCAAGAGTGCACATACAAAGGAACAGAGGGTGCAAATGTGCACAATACAAAAGAAGGCGTGCAGGAGGCACAGTGGAAAAGAACAGAATAAAAGAGGAACAGAAGAGAAAAGGTGCCAGAAGAAAGGTACAGAGAGGAAGGAGAGGGGCTGCAGGTCAAAGTGGTTGCGCTTGGGAGGAGCAAAGAGTCCAGCGTTCTCGAAAGTCACTGATACTAATCCATGTAAGAACTGTACCGTGAAAGCTACATCCTGACTAGGAGAACTTAGTTAAAAGACGGAAGGGGCTTGAGCTTGAGGAAGGGAGCCCTAAAAGGCCTAACAAGAATTGTGCAAGAGACATTGTTCAACTGTGTAAAGAGAGGCCTATTCTTGGGGAAGGGAACCCTTGGAGGTCTGACCAGAGCTGTGTATTTTTGTTTGGAACTAGAAGAGTCCGATCTTGGTGAAGGGAACCCCAAGGGCATTGTGAACTTTGTTGAATTGCTGCAGGAACCCTGCGTGGAAAGTTCCAAGGGCTCCCCTTTTGAATTGAACTATCTTGCACTGGAAAAACTACACACATTGGTAGGACTGTCTGAAACTAGCTGTGGTTTACATTTCCTATTCTTTGAACCACTATTTTCTTTAAGAAAACTTCCTATCACATTTTGTTAAAGAGTGAGGGCAAGCATAGGTTTAGACACAAATGGATTTTGGTTTTGGACTTTTAGACACCGACAGCCCATAGAAACATCAGTTGAGGGAACAATCCCTTTAGAGTTACCAACCCAACCAAGCTTATAAATAAAGGTATTCGAACTGTAACCTTTTGTTAAACATCTTGTTATTGTTTTACAAAATGTTAAACTCCCCCCACCCCCTCCCGTCCTCTCCATTCCTTTTCCCAGGGCTCTGCCATTTCCTTGTCTTGCTTGTCCGCTCCTCCGGAGGTCCACTAATTCAGATCCAAAAGTTTCAGTCTTTGCGGGTACCACTGGGACCTGAAATCCCCTTTTAAGAAAGCCAATGTCTTGCCCCATTCTGTTGCGAATTTCCCCAAGTCATTGTTCATTGCATTCGTGGCTCATTCTAGTACCACCAATTCCCATACCTTCCGCAGCCATTCTTGTTCTGTTGGAATTGTCGGCCCCTTTCATCTTTGTGCTATGAGGGTCATTGCAGCTAGTGTAAATATTACCTTTGCCTTTTCCCGCCCCCTCCCCACTCTTTCCTTGCCAGTGTCTTGCAGTCTCAACAGAACCAGCATGGGGTCTTTGCTCGCCCCCTCTCTGCATGCGTGCGCCTGCAACATTTCCCACGGAAAGTTTGAATCCTAGGGCATTCCCATCAGATATGTGCTGCTGACCCCTCCTCACCACATCCCCTCCAGCATTCCCTGGGCTCTTCCATGTAGATCTCATGCAGGTGTACAGGAGTGTAATGCCACCCGTATAGGTACTTATACCAAACTTCTTGAAAGTGTATTGCCCTTGCCACCTTCTCTATAGCCTCTCCCATTCCTCCCTCCCCATTTCTCTCCCCAGCATTCGGTCCCATCTGGCCATATACGCCCAGCTTTGTCTAGGGGCGGCATTCTGCAGCAACTTATATAGGTCTGAGATAAGCCCTTTTGTCCTGTCTTTTTGTCAGTAGGAACCTTTTAAATGGGGTGACAGGGCGGATTGCCGCTGCCCTAACTTCCCCACTCATCTCCCAATGCCTAATTTGGAAGTATCTGTGTCTCTCCCCTTCCGCTATTCCAAAGTCTTGCTTGCACTCCAAAAAGGAACTCCCTATCCGATCCTGAAACATGTCCCTGATTTTCCTGCAACCCCATCTCCTCCATGATTCAAACGCCCCTCTTTCAACCCCCGGGGTGAAGTCGTTATTAAATAGCAGGGTGAACGCGGAGGGGAATGTGGTGATCCCCAGCCTCTTTACCACCTTGTCCCAGATATCTGCAAGCCCCTTTGTTATGGTACTCAAGTATAGGTGTTTCGGTCTGAGGTGGTGCATGAGCCAAAGGACACCCCCCAGGTCATGTTGGGCTACTGCCCTGTCCATCTGCACCCAGTGTTTCCCTTCCATCCTTGAGAACCATTCCTGTATCAGCCGCAGTTGTGCCGCCTCATGATATAGTTGAAAATTGGGCAGTGCTAAACCACCTTCCCTCTTCGGCGCAGTCAGTAGGCGGCGAGCTATGCCTGGTCTCTTCCCCTCCCAGACAAAGTCTCTTGTTATTGTTGCTAATTCCCTAAATAAGCTTGGGGGCACTGCCAATGGGATTGCCTGAAATGGGTAGAGGAGTCGCGGCAGTGTGACCATTTTAGGAAATGTTGAGATTCTTCCACTTCTGGAAGTACTTCCTTATTGCTTTTAGAATGGGATGGTAGTTGGTCTCATACCACCCTGCCAGGGTTGAAGTTATTTTGACCCGTAAGTACTTGATCCTCCACCGGGGCTCCATTTGAATGGGGACACTGCCTTTAGTCCCGTGCAGACTCCTTACTCATCGTTAAATTTAGCAGTTCAGATTTCTTCAGGTTGATTCGTAAGCACCACACCTCCCCAAATCTCGTCAGTAATTCTAAGCAGGCCCCTATTGATTCCTTAGGTCTGGGAAGTGATAGGAGCATATTGTCAGTGAATGCCGTTACCTTATGTTGTATGCCCCCGAAAGGAATACCCCGGACTTCCTCAGCCGCTTGTACTGCCTGGAGCAGGTGTTCCAGGTAGATGGCATATAGCAGGGGGGAGAGCGGGCATCCCTGCTTGGTCCTTCATCTCAGGCTTACTGCATGTGACAGAGCAGTTCACCGACACGTGCGTTGACAGGTTTTTGTAAAATCGCTTGAACCATTTTGAGGAAGTCTCCCCCTAGTCCCATTTTCTCCATGACCTTAAACAAAACCGGCCACTCCAGCCAGTCAAATGCCTTCTCCGCATCAAGCGTAGACAGAACCGCCACAGTGGCCATTTTCTGGGTTTTTTGTAAAGATACTGGTAGGGGGTGCCTGTACTTCTGCTCTCTATATGGTAGAGGAGAGGCACAGAGGACCCCAGACAAGATTCTCTATTCGGTAGCAATGGACGAGCAATCAAGGCCTAGCTTCTCAGGAGGTGATGCAGGCTGGTTCTTAAGTACAGTGTAGTCCCAGAACCCCCACAAAGGAATGTCCACACACTGTATTACTGAAAACACAGTCTTTATATAATTAATATTCAAAGGTATGTACACGATCACAATAACGCACTTTGTACTCGGAAATCAACAATGATAAATATGCAACAAGTTACTTACCTGTAACTGTTGTTCTCCAGCATGGGTCTGGCATGGATTCACATGCTCATGAATATTCCCTGTCATCAGGCTGGGAATCCTCGGTAAAGAAAAAATCAGTATCAGTTTTGTTTTTGATCTGTCTTTCTCAGTAGTAACCAATCACTGGTCTCTGGGTCATACTGCCCCCAGCCAAAGACGGCCCTCTCCCTAAGCCCCACCTCTGGCAGCCATCTTCAGATTTGGTAGCACGCAAAGTGGCAGTATGACCAAGTGAAGAGCCGCAGAGGGGTTGGAGGGAGGGTTCGCATGTGAATCCATGCCAGACCCATGCTGGAGAACAACAGTTACAGGTAAGTAACTTGTTCCTTCTCCAGCATGGGGTCTGGCATGGATTCACATGCTCATGAATATAAGAATACATAGCAGTACACATATGAACAACCAACGGGAGGTGGCAAAGGCTCAACATTAAGCAATTCTTATCTCCTCACCAGGCTCACCTTAGGCAAACAGGATGCGCAGCACCGCTTGGTCGACCCTGGACTCCTCCCTGGAATCCCGGTCGACGCAGTAGAATCTCGTGAAGGTGTGCGTCGACCTCCATGTAGCAGCCCTGCAGATGTCCAGCAGGGGCACACCAGACAAGAACGCCGTGGTAGCAGCGATAGCTCTGGTCGAATGGGCTCTCGGACGGCCAGGCAACGGTCGGTTTGCCAACCGATGACAGTGCATGATGCAGCCAGAGAGCCATCTGGAAATGGAAGCCTTTGAGAGAGCCTTCCCTTGGTTCACAGGTCCAAAGTTGACAAATAGCTGTGATGTCTTCCGAAAACTCTTCGTGCGGTCCACGTAGAACTTCAGCGCTCTAGCCACATCCAGTGAGTGCAAAGTCCTCTCGACCGGTGACGAAGGTGACGGGAAGAAAACAGGTAACACCAAGGGCACGTTGAGGTGGAGGTCCGACGGCACCTTGGGCATAAAAGAGGGGTGCGTCCTCAGCACCACCCTTGTGTCGTGAAAAGTCAAGTATGGAGGCTTGCAGGATAGGGCCTGGATCTCTCCCACTCGTCGTGCAGAGGTGATGGCCACAAGAAAACCAGGTTTTCACGACAAGAACTTCAACGGTGCCGAATGCAGGGGCTCGAATGGCGCCCCCCATGAGCCTGGTCAGCACCATGTTGAGCTCCCACGCCGGGGCAGGGGCCTTCACCGGCGGGAACTATCAGAACAGTCTCTTCATAAATTCCTTCACCAGGCGATGGGACCATAAGGACACCCGTCCCGTGGTTCTGGTGTATCGGGAGATCGCAGCCAGATGTATCTTGATGGAAGCGTGAGCCAGTCCAGCCTTCGCCAGCGACAGTAGGTACGGCAGTACTTGAGGGGCCGTAATCCGTAGAGGGTTAATCTTCTGTGCACGGCACCAGACAGAGAACCTCTTCCACGTATGTCCGTAGCACTTGAGAGTTGAGGACGCCCTGGCCTTTGCAAGGACCTCTCTGCAGTCAGCCGGGATATCGTACCCTCCAAACACTAGTGCTGCAGGAGCCAGGCCTGCAAGTTCAGCGACTGCGGGTCGTGATGAAGTATGGCGCGTCCTTCTCTGGAGAGAAGATCCGCGTCCGTCGGCAGCTTGACTGGTGGGGACGCTGACAAGTCCAGAAGGTCAGGGAACCAGATCTGCCTCGGCCACGCCGGTGCAACGAGGATCATCCTGCACCAGGACCTCTTGAGCTGGTTGACGAGTCGGAGCAGCAACGGCAACGGAGGGAACACATATAGGAACAGGCCGTCCCAGGGGAACGAGAAAGCATCGCCCATGCTCCTCGGCTGGGGAAACCTGCTGGCCAACTTCTGGCACTTGGAGTTCTTCGCCTTCGTGAACAGGTCGATCTGCGGTTTTCCCCATCGTCAGAAGAGTCAATCCACTTGATCCCGACGTTGTTCCCACTCGTGGCACGAGCGCAGCTCCCTGCTGAGTGAGTCGGCGATGGTGTTCTTTATCCCTGCCAGATGAAAGGGCACCAGAAACATCCCTTGGGCGACGGCCCAATGCCACAGATCCTGGGCTTCCTTGGAGAGGGCTGGGGATCTGGTTCCTCCCTGCTTCCGGATGTAGAACATCGTGGTGGTGTTGTCGGTGAAGATTCTCACCGCCTTGCCCTTGAGGGACGGGAGAAAGGACCTGAGGGCCCAGAACATTGCACGGAGCTCCAGGATGTTGATGTGGAGCGTCTTCTCCTCCGGGAGCCAAAGGCCTCTCGTGTGAAGTTCTCCGGTGTGCGCTCCGCACCCTTCCAGGGAGGCATCTGTCGTCACCGTTATCTGCTGAGATGGGGTCTGTGCCTGCCGTCAGATGAGCGCGGGTGCCCCACCACTGGATCGCTTGTCGGAAGGTCTCATTGAGCGGGATCCTGTCCTCGAAGCTGCCCATCGCTTGGATCCAGTGGGCGTCAAGGAACTCTTGCAGAGGGCGCATCCGAAGCCTGCACAGGCGCACAAGATATATGCAGGAGGACATCATCCCGAGAAGGGACTTGATGGACCTCACCCTGGCCACGTCTGTGGCCAGCAGACGCTGCACCTTGCCCAGGAAGGCCTTCGTCCTTTCCTCCGACGGCGAGGCCAGAGGCGCCACTGTGTCGAGCTTGGCTCCCAGAAACAGTGCGACTTGCGACGGGACCAGGTGGGATTTGGGAAAGTTGATGGAGAATCCCAGGTCCGTGAGCAGCTGGACGGTCTTCGCTGTGTGATCTATGGCGAGCTCCCTTGTCTTTGCTGGGATGAGCCAGTCGTCCAGGTAGGGGTAGACGTGGATCCCCTGCAGGCGCAGCCACCGGTGCGAGGCACTTGGTGAACACCCTGGGTGCCGACTTCAATCTGAACGGGAGGGCCTTAAACTGATAGTGCCGTCCTTGGACCACGAATCTGAGGAACTTTCGGTGTCCTTTTAGAATGGGGATGTGGAAGTACGCATCCTCCAAATCCAACGACGACAGGAAATCGCCTTCCTCCAGCTGTCCCAGCACGTGCTGGAGGGTGACCATCCAGAACTTCTGTGCATTGATGAACTTGTTCAGCCGTCGCAGGTCCAGGATGGGGCGCCATCCTCCTGTCTTCTTTTTCATGAGGAAGTACCTTGAGTATACTCCGGAGCCGCGGAGCCTCTTCGGGACGAGCTCGATGGCACATTTTTTGAGCATCGCCCTTACCTCCAATAGCAGTTGAGGGACGTGATTTTCCTTCCTGGCCACGGGTGGAATGCGGGGGCACTTTTTTAGAAATTCGATGGTGTGCCCCTGGGCCAGGGCGACCAGCACCCAACGGTCGGTGGAGATGGACTCCCACACGCTGACTAACTTCGCCAGCCGGCCTCCCACCGGGGTGCTTCGGTGGGGGCCCGACACCGCTGTCGGTTCAATCTTGCTTGGAGGACGTCTTGCCGCCTTGGCCTCCCTGGCGATGACGGCGGGGTCCACCCGACTTGCCTCGTCCTCTATAGGCTTCCTGCGACGAGGAGCGGGCCGCTTGGCGGTACGTAGCGGAGCCACCACCGAATCCCTTGGAGGCACCCTGCTTGCCTCCGGTGCTCCGAAAGGACGGCCTTCGTTGCCGGAGAACGCCAAATAGATTGTTCTCGTCGAACAGCATGTCCAAAACCTTGGCTTGTACGTCATGGCGGAAATCCGTCGCCTTGAGCCACCCTCGTCGTCTAAGGCAAACGCTGTTGCCTAGCTGGCGGAAACCGGTGTCGGCAATGTCCGTTGCCACCGTAATGGCGTGGTCTGACGCCACTTCGCCTTCTTGCAAGATCTCCAGGGCCTCGGTCCTCTTGTCATCCGGTAGGAAGTCCAACAGGGGGGGCGATCTTGTACCATAACTCCCTGTCGTAGCGGGCCACGATCGCGAGGGCTTTGGTCGCCTTAATCGTTGTTGCCGCCGACGAGATAACTCGTCGGCCCATTGCGTCCAGCTTCTTTCCTTCGCCGTCCAGCGGGGAAGTTGACGTTGAGGCCGATACCCCCCCCGCTTTCTTCTTGGCCACCGCTGAGACAACCGAGTCAGGGGTCGGTTGTGCCCCAAGGCACAAAGGGGCCGCGTCGGGGACCCGGTACTTCTTCTCGTACCGATCCCTCTTGGCAGGCGTCGTAGACAGGTTCTTGAGAAGGGTGAGACCCTCGTCCCAGATGTCATCCAGTAGAGGCACGGCGAGGACTGTCTTCCTCTTGGCCTTGCGCCGTTGGTAAAGGAAACCTTTCTTCTTCTCTTCGGGACAGAGCTGAAAAAGCTTGGATGCCCTGGCGATCATTGCATGGAAAGATCCGATCTCGTCGGGCAGGGAGGCCCGGGCTGGGGGCAATAGGAGCTCCGTCCCGTCGTCACCGCCGTCGTCGTCGTCGGTACCCGTCGTGGCTGTGTCCGTTCCCGTGTCATCTCCAGGGACGGGGATGTGGGTAAAGGCTGAGCAGGGCGCGAGGGCTGAAAAGGCGGGGTTGGATGGATCAGTCTTCTCTTGTTCGGGGGGCTTCCCGCCGGGCCTGGCTCCGGCTCCTCCGTCGGGCCTGGTTCCGGATCCTCCATCGGTGGTAAGGGCAATCGCCAATCGCGTCCTTATCTCCGAGCATAAGGATTGTATCCCCAACAAAATGGCCGCCGAGCTATCCTGCGGCTCCGGAAGCGACGGGTGACTAGGACCCTCGCCGGTGCTGCCGTCACTCTCATCGTCACCTTCGTTGGGATCCCTCCTGTGGGGACAGGCCTCTTCAAAGCCCTCGTCGAGCCCCTCTAAGACTTCTACCAGCTCCTCCTCGGATGCTGTGTCTGTGTCCACAATGGCCACCGCCCCCCCCTCTTTTTCCGCTGGGGTCTTCACGGGGGTCTTTTCAATGGGTCTGAAAGAGGCTTGCCTCCGCGGAGGCAGAAAGACTTTGGGCCCCGAGGTCGCCTCCACTGGTGTAGCCTCCACAGGCTGCGCCAGGGTCTGCCGCGACTTCCTCGATAGAGGCCTTGGCCGGGTGAATCAAGGCCTTCACCACCTTGGGTGTGCTTGAGGCCTTCACCTTGGGGGGAGGGTCACCGCCTCGTTCCCCCTCGGCTGAATCCTTCGAGATCGACCGGGGCCTCTCCAGAAGCTTACCCGGGTTCTCAGATTTCCTCTTCCCCGAACCAGAGCATTGGCTCATGGTCGATGGTGCCGGGGAAGGCGCGCCCTGCCTGGCAGCCGAAGAGCCGGACCATTCGGCGCTCCCGGTGCCCGCGGACTCGCGGTGCTTTGCCTTCTGTTGGGCCCCTGTCGCAGGGGCACCCTCACAGGACTTAGAAGTCTGCTCGGACTTCTTCTTCTTCTCACCTGACGGGCTCTTTCCTTCCAGCCGGTTTGGAGAGATGAAGGTGTCTGTCCCTGATGGTCCGTTCCGACATGTTCCTGCAAAATGCACAGTCGTTCTCCACGTGCGTTTTGTCCTCATGAAGGCAGTAGACACATTTCGAGTGCTCGTCCTCCTTAAACACATTCTGCAGCTGGCATCCAGGGCAAACCGTGAACAGCTTTCCGGGCGTCGAGCTTCCTTTCTCCTAGGCCATGTTCGGGTAGGCCGAAGAAACTTCTGGAATCTTCCAAGAAGCGTAACTCGACGAAATCTTCACCATTGAGGGGCGTAGAAAAATCCGACACAGATCCCTGTTAATCGGATGTAAAGACGGTGGAGCTTGAGGCTCTATTTGACCGAAAAATGAGAAATTTTCTTTGAAAAAGCGTGAAAACGCAGCAACAGCTCGAGAGCTAAACACGAGGACTCCCAACACTTGAGCTGCGGTAAAAATCTGAAGATGGCTGCCAGAGGCGGGGCTTAGGGAGAGGGCAGTCATTGGCTGGGGGCAGTATGACCCAGAGACCAGTGATTGGTTACTACTGAGAAAGACAGATCAGAAACGAAACTGATACTGATTTTTTCTTTACTGAGGATTCCCGGCCTGACAACGGGGAATATTCATGAGCATGTGAATCCAGGCCAGACCCCATGCTGGAGAAATACAATTCTAAAGTGGTACCACCAATGTTATCAAATCTCATTAAAGTGCATATACTGTACGGTTAAAATGTCACACAGATCAATAACAAGGGAACCAGCAATAGAGATAGGAAGGAACGCAAGAGGCTTTAAACAATGGGCAGAATACTGGCCCCTACCAATAGACACAGTTCTGTGTGGAGATCCCCCCCACCTGGGCAACCTGTAAAATAAAGATATATAGCACAAGCCTAGTCCATATATTGTTCAATAGTCTTATTTCCTCCTATAATGTTTTACCCCCCCAATGTACCTGGTGGAGTAGAATTCTTCGAAGACGCGTCGAAGGATCCTTCTTGAGTGACTCCTTTTAAAGCAGGAGCCACGGATCGTCGAGAGGCGTCGAAGATGGTGAATTTGGCATCAACAGCGTTGATGAGAAGCTCAAGTGTGCCGAGACCACGACGTCGATCCAGGCAGTGCTCGTCAGCGACGTCCTGCGAGGATCAGGTGTGCGGGGCACCTCGGCGATGGATTGTTCAGGACCGCAAAGAGTTTCAGAAGAACTGTAGCCCAACAAGGGCTTTGAGTCGTTGAAGTCTTTGTGGCCTTCAAGTGGCGGGAAACCCACCGGCGGATTCTCCTCGGCGCGTTGGTCGTCCTCGACTTTCTCTGGTGGGGCAAAGCGGTCAACGTTGCGGACAAGGGAGTCCTTCGAGTCAAATGTTCTTAGGCAAAGGAGCGGGTGGCTCCGGTCGTCGGCGGCACGGCGTCAAGTGATCCCCACGGCTGGGCAACACAACTTCGACGGGCCTCCAGCAGTTACACAAACCTGCGAACCCTGGTCGACGGCAATAGACTTCGACAGCGGCGAAGTACAGGTGCTTTGTTTCGTTCTCCTCGGCAGTCCCGTCTTGGGTCGGCAGCCTTTCGAGGGTCTGACTTCCAGGGAGCATCGGCGAAGGTTAGCGGTACTCGATGGTCCTCTCTCGGATCAGTCTTCGACGAATTTGGCAGCTTTCAGATCAGGTCGAAGCAAATGCAACAGCAGGTCGTCTTCTTCCAGCTGGGCGTCGAGGATCAGTAGTTCCAGTTACTCTTCAAGTGCAGTTTCGGGCAGGGCTGTCTCAGTCTTGGTCTCTCATACCAGAAACCAGACAGCCACAACAAGAAGTGCATATTGGTCACACAATCCATTCACCCAGGTCCCACCCACAGGGTGTACCCACAACATACAGTCACTGGAAAGGCTCCAACCAGTCTGGACTGGACTTCTCAACAACACCATATATGGAACTTCCACCCAACAGCCAGTCAGGGGGAAGGGACAGAGTCAGGGATTCGCAGGACTTTGGGAAAACAAGGTGATTCCAGTGACAGGGCCTGGGTATCCCAAAATGGAGCATACTCAGAGCACCTGTCAAATTCAGCATGGAGCTGGCACCAGCCCATACCCTGCTCTGCGGGCCACCCACAGGTGCCCAAAAACATACACAGGGTTGTACCCCCACCCATGAGTGCCGTAAGGGTATCCCATGGGTCTGTTCACCAAACCAAAAGAGAGAGAGCTTCACCGCCAGGTGTCCCACATGAACTCCTGCGCAGAAAACACGACAGAATACACGATAAAAAGGCAGTCAAGGACAAGGATATGGAAGCCCTGTCCCTCCGATGCATTTCCAGCATCACAGTTTTTCCACCAGGTGTGCCACCCTTCTAATGTTGTCCGCCGTCTGTCTACCCAGAACAAACCCCGCCTTGTCTTGGTGGATTAATGATGGAAGATGTCCCTCAAGTCGCTTCGCCAGTATCTTAGTGTATATTTTTGCATCAATGTTTATGAGTGTGATGGGCCTATGGGAGGTCCAGTCTGCTGGATCTTTTCCAGGTTTGGCCGATTATCGTACTTTTAGCCTCCTCCATTGATGGAGCAATGTGGCCCCTTTCCTTAAATGTGTTTAACAACTGTGTCAGGTGTGAGGTCAATATGTGGTTATACGCTTTGTAGAACGCAGCTGAGTAGCCGTCAGGGCCCAGGGTTTTGTTCTGGGGCAGCTTTGCAATGGTACCCCTCACCTCCTCATCCGTTATTGCCTGCCCCAACTGCTCTGTAACGTCTGGGGGTAACTTGGGGAGTTGCAATGCCTCTAAAAAGTCTATTTGCAACTGGGACAGTGGGTTTTGGGAAAGACATTCTTGAATTTCTTCCGTTGGAGTGAGTTGATTACCTCCTTCATCATTTATCATTTATGGCTATAATTGTTTTCTGTCTCCTTGCTCCCCTCAGCAATCGCGCCAGAAGTGCATCCGCTTTGTTCGCTTTGGGGTAGTATTTCTGACTTACGAAGAGCAGTGCGCCTTCTGCTTTTTGGGTTCTTAGCACCCCCAACTGCACATCTGTACACTTTCAGCGCTTTCTTTGTGGGGGAGGCCCCCATCATTTGGCATGCTTCCTCAACATCTTTCACTAGCAGGGTCTCCAGGGCCCTCATTTGCCTTTCCCTTCTTGCCTTTTGCGCTATGAAGTCACCCCTCATCGTGGCCTTGAATGCGTCCCACTGTGTGCTCTCGCTTGTGTCTAAACTAATATTCAGCTCAAAGAAGGCTTTGATCCTGTCCCCTATTTCTTCCCGGATCACGTGGTCCCTCAGTAACGCTCCCGGGAACTTCCAATTCCAGACCCCCTGCCTTCGCCCCCTGAGGCCCATTTTCATTTGCACTACCTTATGGTTCGTTATCCCCAGGGGGGCTGCTTCCACCTCCTCCACCCTTCCAACTAGGCTCGCCGACACCCACATGTAGTCTATCCTTTCCTGAGTTCCATGGACCCCTGATAAAAATGTGCGACCCTCCTTCCGCCCCTGGAGTGCCCTCCACACATCCCTGATACCCGCTTTCTCAAATCTCACCCTGAGCTGGGGCGAGGCTACTGCTCCCCCCCCCCCCAGTGCCCTCATGAGTTGTCCTGTCTCCGCGCCTATTCCAGGTCATGTTGAGATCCCCCATTAGGATAATGTGTTCCTTCGCAAAGCCCTCCACCGTCCCCAGGAGGGACCTTAAGAATTGTTCTTGGCCTTTGTTCAGCGCATATGCTGATGCGATGGTGTAGGGTGTTCCCATATATTCTCCCCTAACCACTACATATCTCCCACCTTTGGCCCAAAGTGTGTCCGATACTCTGAAGTCCATGCCGTTCTTAAAGGCCAATATCTGGGAGAAGCCGCTGAGCTCGAGTCGCACTTGGTCCTTTTTCATGAGGTGTGTTTCCTGTAAGGCAAGTACATCTGGTCCATGTGCTTTTGTATATCTTTCTATTTTTTTCTGTTTCAGGGGTGTATTAAGCCCCCTCACGTTATGCGTCATCAATTTGAATCTGGAACACTTTGCTCTACTGCCCTATTCCATGCTCCTTTTCCCCTGGTCTTTCTATGGTCGTACGTTACTTTTTCCTTATTCCCCGTCCCTTGCCTCCTCATCCTCCTCATCTCCTTCCTCTGGAGTACCACCCTCTTACTCTGTTCCCACTGCCTCCCCCTTTGTCCCGCTGTTTCATGCCTACTCCCCCCTTCCTCCCACTCCCCCCAAAACCTCCTACACATCCCTGGCCACAACTTTGGGATGAGCCTAACTCCCCCTCCCCCTTCAAGCCCCTCCCTCTCTCTCCCCTGGGTGCTCACAACATGCTTCTAACTCCCTTGCCTCTTATCCCCTTATCCTCCTAACTGTCCACCACTCCCATTTTGTTCACGCTGTGGGCATTGCTTCACATGTATCATCCTTCGCCAATCCCTGCTTCTTCCTCCGCCACCCTGCCTTTCTGGGGCGGCACTCTCAGTGTCACCCTCCTCCTGCGCCTCTCTCCTGCTGTCGACCACTCCCATGGTCTGGGCCTTGCTCTGGCCTCCGATGTGGTGGGTCCGTTGCCCCCCTGCTCGTTGCCCAAGTCCAGGTGCATTATGTCTACCGCTTCCTGGGAGGAGGTAACCCGTTTTTGGGTTCCTTCCCATTCGAACATCAAACCAAAGGGAAGGTCCATTTGTACTTAATGCTTTTCTTGGTCAGTTCCTTCACTATCAGGCTCATGTGCCTCCTTTAAGTAGCGTGCTACTTGCCAGATCCTGAAACAATGATATCTATTGTCCCTTGTTCAACACCGACTCCTGTTGTCTGGCCGCTCTCAGGACCGCTTCTTTCTAGCCGTATCTTGCAAACGCTGCTAGGACGTCCCGAGGTCTAGCATTGGGGCGCTTATTCTGATGGCCCACTCTGTGGATTTGGTCCAGTTCAATCGCCCCTGGGCCTATTCCTCCCAGGAGCTCCGCAAAGATCCTCTGCGTTTCCCCCTTCAGCTCCCTGTCTGCCACAGTTTCTCGCAAAATTTTGACTCTAACGTTGACTCTACGTGATCTATTCTTTAGATCCTCCAGCTGTATCTCCAAGTTCTATGTTGCTACATTTAACCGTTCTATGGCCTCACTGTACGCTGTAGTTTCTTTGTCCACCTCTTGGAGGCCTCTTCCAAGCAGGTCCGTTCTTTCCCTTATTTGCCCCATCTCGTGCCTTATTTCTCTCAGTGCCGTGTTTAAGTCGGTACTCATCAATTGAAACTGATCCTGGAAGATTTTGGCTAGGGTCGCCTGTAGGGATTGCATCTCTCCTCGCAAGTCCTGTCTCATCATCAGTGCCATGTTGTCTTCTACTTCGGAGTCCTTCTGTTCTTTCGTGCAGGCATTGCCACCCTCCCAACCCTCTAAGGTGGGTCACATTGTGGGGAGGGTGCCCAGAGTATCACCTATAGACGGGCCTGCTTTTGCTGTTCTGCCCCTTGCCTTGGAAGTAATTTTTTACTGTCGGCTCCCCCTCCTCCTTAGAGGCTCTGCCTCCCTCTCCCTTGTAGGCTCTGCACTTTTGAGGCTTTTGTGAACAAAGTGGAAAAAACACTAAGCACACCTCGTTATATCTTATATTTTAAGTGTATTATAATCTAGTAATGAATTAATGTTGCGTTGATACTCTAGAGGGTTTAAGGTGCAGGAGAAATAGTCACAACCTTGGCATCTAGGTTGGAAATTATACAACAAACAAAAAGTGTTTATGCCCATGGCCATTCACCTATAACCAAGCTGGCTACCATTACATTGTACAACTGATATTTATAGAAATTATAACGTTTTAGATATCAATTAGTCAAAGTTTGTACAAAATAGAAATTCAAATGACAATATTCTTAATATCACAAGAAGTAGAAATGTATTTGTGTTGTTGGCTCAACGCGTTTCGAGTTAGTACTCTTCTTCAGGGGCAAAAAAGATTTTTCTGTAGCTCTAAAAAACAATAGAAGAGATAACCTAATTAAGGTTCGTGTAACAATTTTACAGAATATATTTAAAGTAGTAGTAATGTAAGAAAACTATTACTGATGATATCTCAGGCCCAGAATTCAATTGAAGATAGGCAGAGAAGGCATTTGACAGAATAAATTGTAAGTTTCTCTTTTCAGTCTTGAGGATAATGAATTTCGGTGAAAGTTTTATTTCATGGACTGCCCTTTTATATGCACATCCTACGGCTGGTGTCAAGACTAATGGGCTACGATCTGAAATGTTTGACCTTGAGAGGGGTACTAGGCAGGGTTACCCCTTGTCACCTCTACTTTTCGTTTTAGCAATTGAACCATTAGCGATAGCTTTAGGAAATAGTCAGGATCTCTGTGGTATTGGATTTCATGGGGCAGGACAAAAGATTTGGTTCTATACGGACGATCTCTTGTTGATAATACAGAATCTAAATGTCTCATTGCCAGCGTTGATGGAAATACTAAATTAGTTTTATAAAGTTGCTGGCTATAAAATCAATTGGTCGAAATCTGAAGTTATGCCTTTGTCATTTGCATGTGATAAATCTTTCATTACATCATGGGGCTTCCAATGGTGTGGGAGTAGAATGAAATGTATTGGTGTGTGGTTAACTCATAGGATAGAGAACATGGTTGATGTGAACATGACTGAGGTGTGTAAAGATCTAAAAATGTGTCTGGAGGGATGGGCTCTTTTAAAATGATATTTATGGGGTCAAGCAAATGCTTTGAAAATAGCTTCTACCCCAAGAATTAATTACATACTTAGCATGCTCCCACTGGAAATTAAAACATTGTATTGGAAAGAGCTAGAGAACTTAATTCAGTCATTCATATGGGAGAAGAAGCCTCCAAAGTTACAATTATGGAAACTTCAACTTCCGTTGGAAAAAGGTGGCCTACCTAATTTTCCGGGTTTATCAAATAGCATTTTCTTGTCAATTCATTATACCATTCATTGAAGAACACCTGATGATTGGGTAATTGCAGAGGCAAGCCTCGCTGGCCCGCTTCCACCAAGGGCAGTTCTTACTACGATTAATGCTGTTAGTAAAAGAAATCCACTAACTGAATTTTTGAGAACTAGTTGGAAAGCTCTCTATGCTTATTTGGGCTCAGATGCCTTGAAATCACTGAATGCTTCAATCTGGTTGAATGCAGCAATAAAGGAGAAGGGAAAGGCACTATTTTGGTCGGATTGGTTTGTTGGTGGAATAAGATGGGTTGGTGATTTGTGGCAGAATGGAAATTGGATTTCTGGGTTGGAAGTTTGTCACAGATGGGACATTGGAAATTACACAGAGTCTGATTACAGACGTCTGAAAGGGATTATTGGAGAAGTGAAGTGGAAAGATGATATAAATTTAGACCTTTTGTTTGCTGAAAGGGGACCTGGAGAAGGTGGAATTGCAAGTAGAGTGTACAAACAAATTGTGGCTAATTACAAAGAAAATGTTAAATTAAGAGAGGCATGGAGTTTACGTATTAGATATGATATCTCACAAGAGGAGTGGTTGGGTATGTGTGGGAACGTGAAACTTTGTTCAATAAATCTATGTGAAAGATCAATACAGATAAACATTTTAAACAGAGTATACTGGAGCCCAGAAAGATTGATGAAAACAGGGATGACTGACTCAGATGATTGTTGGAAATGTTTGAATGAGGTTGGTACATTGGAACACATGATATGGAACTGTTCAGGTGTGCGAGGGTTTTGGTCAGATATTTGTTGAATGTGTTTATGTGTTCTAGGAAATGTTATTGGTCTAGATTTTAAGATTTTAATTTTGGGCAGTGAAGTTTTATTGGACGCTCTTTCAATATTGCAGAAAAAATGTTTGTTCAGAGGTGCTACAATTAGGAAAAAGATGATACTCCGCAACTGGAAGTCTCCAAATAGACCTGCATCAAAGGACTGGATTACTGAGATGCATGCTCTTGCAAATATGGAAGAGGTAATATATCGAAGACAAAGAAAATTGAAAGCTTTTGACAAAATCTGGAGAAAATTTCTTGATATGTATATGTATTAGTTCTACATAAGTTCTACTGTTTTGTACATTTTGTTGCAGGCTAGGGTGGGGGGTTGGGTACTTTAGTTCTAAAATCTTGAGTTTGAGCTGGATATATGTATATATCATTACATTTGTTATATCAATTTTTTTGTAATTTAATGCTGGTTTACCTTGATTGTTTCGTATTGAATAAATAATTAAAATATATATATTTAAAGTAAATACAATTTCCAAATACAATTTTACAAAAATGTATTCAGAGTAAATACAATTTCCAAAAACAACCACTACCCTTTTTGTTATTATGTGATATTTATGTCCATAATTAGGATTACCAACCAAAAAGTGTTCGATTGACCTATGTTGTAATAAACTTATTATGGTAAGGAAATGCCTAGGTGGTGCATATCATATTAAGCTCATCTTGTGCATTTACCAAGTTTAGGGGTATACAAAAACGTGAGGGGAGTTTTTGAAATACTGCCATAATGGGTATATTCTGTGAAGAATAAGAGGAAGCAGGGATAAGAAGATCGTTCTAACCTTGTGATAGCTTTTTTGGGGGAGTACGTGGTGCTTCTAGGTTGTAGGAGAAAAATTCTATCTTCCCGCAGGGTATCTGCTTAGCATCATGGTCAATTCCTACAAAGCACACATATCACCTTGGTGAGTGTGATAACAGTAACTTGTGGTAGGCCAAAGAAGAAGTTGAGCATGGGGTAATTAAACTTACCAAGGATTAATCATGCACTGTATACCACAAGTCCAAGACAGGTCTACTAGAGTTTGTTGTGAATAAATGCTGAATTTGCATAAGTCTCCTAGGCATAGCTTCTTAGTATCTAGTATTGCGAGTGGGCACTTCAAATTCCATAAAGCATAGAATCTGAGGAAACAGGATGAGTTTCATCAGACTTCAGAGGTCATGGTTTTTTTAAAAAAAGGAAAGGAAGAATAGGTCAGACCCACACTGAAACTTAATTGGAGTGTTTGCTAATCCAGATAACCGTGAGGACCTCTTAGTGTGAAGAACGCCCAGGAGCGACTGCTTCAGTGACCGGTAGCAGTCACTGGTTTTACAGCTGATGACGTCACTCCACGCATGCGTCAGCGACGGGAAAATACAATTTTAAAACTAGTAAATCGATAGAAATATGCACACAAGCGTGTCTTAATACTCTTAGACAGATGGTCTAGGTTGTCTTATGGGATCTAGTAGCTGTAAAAGATGGTGTGTATTATGATCGCGTCAATATTGGTATTGTCATCGATGGATGTCAAAGTGAAATATTTAAATTGCATTACAAATCAGGTTATATATCCTCTTGTGAAGGTTTGAGGGTCAGGGTAAAAAGAGTAACTGGTTTATTAGGTAGTCTGACGTCATCTGGCGCATGCGCCGATGATGTAATTGACAAAGGGAATATTTATCCTGTTGGGAATCTACACATTCCGTTGTTGCTAAGAGTTGTGGCAAATGTGTGGCACTGCTAAGAGAGATCTAGCGTGTACTTATGGCAATAACCCCATGTCGTCATCCGGAAAGTGACAGCCTTACTGATGACTCCTAGTAAAGAGAAAGTTTGTGGTTTCTTGAGTATGTATCGTTGCACATGCGCAGATGTAAACTCCATTATAAAAAGTTACGGTTGTGGCTTTTCTGCCCTTCCTTTTAGAGGTCCGCCTCACGTTAATCGCCTTCAGGTGCTTCCCCCTTGCTGGGTTCCCCCTAGCTTCCCCCCAGTTTGCAAGGTCCTCACCCAGGCCGTCTCGCCTTGTCCTGCTCCCCAAGGAGCCAGGGCTCTGTCCCCCTGTGATGCTGGGGTCCTTTCTCCTCCTGCAGTAGTGTTCCTTTGACTTATCTTGCTTGGGCAGCCCCAGGGCTTTTGGGGGATTCCTTATTTCTTGCCGCCTTCTGTGGCTTATCCCCCGAGCGCTGGACCACTTGCGCTTTTCACTCCCTCCCTTTCTCACTCTGCAGGCATCCCCAGGGCCCGCCGGGGCTGCGTCTCTAGTCCGGGGGTCTGACCTACCACACTGTCCTTCCTCCTCACGCCTGGGAGTGTGGGCCTTCCTTCCTGGAGGACGTTAGTGTTCTGAGGTCCCGGGCGGGGGGCCCACTCGCCCCGGACTCTTTTAGGGGATTGGCCACTGCCTCTCCCACTTCACCATCATTGCTGCTTGCCAACCGCCTAGTCACACTGGCCGCTCCTTACTTGAAAGGGCATCGGACCGGGCAGCTCTGGTTCTGGGGGTTTATCCTCTGTCCCCGGTGCGCTGGTGCTCCAGCTTCCTCACCAGGAGTTTCACTCTGGGTTGTCCCTCTGTTCCCCGGTTCACTGCCTTGCTGCTACGTCCGGCGCTCCTCCTCCTCCTCACCTCTCTCGGAGCTGCTCCTTGTTTGGCAGTTCTCTCTGCGTGGGGACCCCTCCTCAGGCTCACCTCAATGGCACCCTTTTCCTGCTCCAGATGGGGGTGTTGGAGTGTCTCCATCTCTTCGTCCCTCTTGGCCCGTCAGCTTCAGCTGCTTTCTCAGGTTTCTACAGCATCTCGCTGCGGGTTCCCTCATCAGGAGGGGACGCTCACCGGGGCCGATACGCCCTTCTCCTCTCAGCTGCGTGCCCCTCGCTGCCTCTCGCCATCACACTAAGGTCCATGGGGGGGCGTGCTTTCTTCTCCTGCGCCTATCGCTCCTGGCTCGCCCCCTGATGCCTCTCAGCCCTCAGGTACTTCCCGCAGACTCTACGCTCTCCGGGGTGCCGTTCCTCTGTGGCAGGCAGCCTTCTTCTCTTCAGCCAGTCGCCCCTCTGTACCTCTCCACAGCCACTCTGGGGTCAGCAAGGATGGTCCTCTTTCCTCTGAGCACGCCACTCGTGGCTTGCCCCTCAACCACAATACTTTCCAGAGTTTTCCTTTGTCTCTCCTCTCTCCAGGGTATCTCCTTCTCGCCTCGCCTCCAGCCCTTGGGGGTGGTAGATCCGCCAATGTAACTTTGCAGGGGCCCGGGAGCAGCCGTCAACACGTATATCTTGTGTCGGTGGCCATCTTGGAACTCAAACTGTTACCTTTGAGTCTGTGTCTCTCTTGATAATATGCCGGTCTCACACACGAAAGTGACTGAGACACATGTGGCGGTACTAAGGAGTTGGTGGTGGGAGGGGATGGGGGGATAATGTGCTGGGGAGTCGGCGCTGGGAGGGGGAAGGGGAATAGTGTGCTGGGGAGTTGGTGGTGAAAGGGGGGATAGTTAGGGCACATAGTTTAATTAAAACTGTTGAACTTCATTAGTGTGAGGATATTCCTGATTGTTTCATTGTCATGTTTATTAATAGAAGTGAGTGTCACACAGTGGTGCATGGCTTGTGCCATGTGAATGTATCAAAAGAAAGTGTCTATGCATCCCTGGTGAGCCAGTCTGCCATCTCTTGCATCGTCTCTGACAATGTGTGCAATTGCCTGTGCAACAGGCACTTCATCCTCATCTTCTGGGGGTGGCATGTCCATGGCAGGGGGTAGCAGAACATTTCCCTGTAGGCAGATATTGTGCAGCATGGCACACACAAGCACAATTTTACTCCCTTTCTCAGGAGCGTACATCAGGGCTCCACCAGTATGGTCAAGGCAGC
Organism: Ambystoma mexicanum; assembly: GCF_040938575.1. NCBI lineage: Eukaryota > Metazoa > Chordata > Amphibia > Caudata > Ambystomatidae > Ambystoma > Ambystoma mexicanum. The sequence goes on along the minus strand of NC_090935.1, from coordinate 664,290,200 downwards.
AGAAACGTGCCTTCCTTTTGGCCAAAGGTACGCTTGATGCAGACATGGGTCCTGCTGTGGGCGTGATTGTAGGCAACATCCTGTGGTGTTCGTGGATCACGCACAGGGGGTCAATTAGCCAGGGCAGCTGCAGGTATCTGGAATCACCTGCATGGGGGAGAGTCACAGCTATTAGGTACAGTGTAATGTGTTGGGGTGGCCTTATAAAGTATCAGGGCAATGGACATCATGTGCATGCATATGGGGCTTCATTCCATGGCATCTGTCTGTACAATGTCTGTGCATGCTGTGTCACTCGTATCATGCATTTATTTTTTACTTCGCATGCACCCTGTTCCCTGTCCCTTTGAACAGAGGTTACGTCATGTGTCTGTCGGTAACATGTGAAGCTGACATGGTGGCTGTCTTGTGGCAGTGTATTGCTCTCGCACATGTGGCAAGCTGCGTTTCCTATCGGCCCTCCCTGGGCAAACACTCCTTCAAGTTCAAGGAGTTCTAGGAAAAATTTTAGTCCCCGGGGAAACTACCTGCTCCTGTCAGGCGTCCGATTCCTGTACCCTAAGGTAGCACAAACCAATCACCCACTCCTTCAAGTTCAAGGAGTTCTAGGAAAAATTTTAGTCCCCGGGGAAACTACCTGCTCCTGTCAGGCGTCCGATTCCTGTACCCTAAGGTAGCACAAACCAATCACCCACTCCTTCAAGTTCAAGGAGTTCTAGGAAAAATTTTATTCCCCGGGGAAACTACCTGCTCCTGTCAGGCGTCCGATTCCTGTACCCTAAGGTAGCACAAACCAATCACCCCACTAAAATCTTAGTTCAAGCAAGGTTGTTAATGCTGGACACCCTGACACCAGCATGGAAAGAGGGTAATAGCTAGTTCCCTGGACAGGTTTTCGGAAAGTAGGGTAACTGGAAAGAGGTTCAGGGAGTGATTTATGGATGGGTAGGGTGAAAATAGGGAACGATTTCAGCTCATTAATGCCACTGCATAATTGAGCAATGATTGCCAGGTCTAAATCACACTTTTGTTTTTTCTGGAATGATTCAACGTACATGCATGGTAGGGTCACATTTTATAGAGGTTTAGCCTTAATGTATCTGACAGTAAATAACATAATTTTTTTTTTTTTTAACTTCTTTTTATTGGTTTTACAACATAGCCCCTTTTCTTCTCTCTTCCCTCTTCCTCCCCCCTCCCCCTCCCCAAAGGCAGCCGCAGTATGTTTATGGTCCGATGCCTCCTCGGGCCTGGCTCAAACAGATGTCGAGTTTATAGTGGGGGGGGCGGTCTCTCGGCGACCTCCCTTCTTTCCCTGGGAGTTTCCTCTGCTTTCGTCCATGTGTGTATTCGCTGGCCTTTCCAGGTAGGATTGCATTATTCAGTGTGTGCGTTGGTCCCGATCCCGTCTCCTTCTTCCCATTTCTTCCCTTTCTCTAAGTTATGTGGTGCCCCTTCGGCGTGGGCGGGCCAATTTCTTAATTTCCTGAGTCGCTTGGGTCGTCCGTGTCATCCCTGCTTCTGCTGCCAAACAGGTCTTGCACCAGAGAGTTCCATGCTAGTAGTCTGGTCCCACTGTTGCTCTCCCCCTTTTGCGTGGCTCTCGCCCAGACTGCTGTCTCTGCTATTGCCCATTTTTGTAGGTCGGCCCACCAGCCCTCCCTCGAGGGGCCTTCGCTCTTGTTCCATGCCATCGCTATGCGGCGTTTCGCTAATATTGTCATTAAGTCTTTCATTTTTGCCACATGTGACATCTGCCGGTGCCCCCTTGGGAAAAGGCCCAATAAATATGTTGCTGGCGATCTTGCTGGCATATGTATATCTGCTGTCAGCGCCTTTTCTTTCACTATATTCCAGAAGTCTGTTATCCGCGGGCATGACCAGAACATGTGCACCATGTCGGCTTGTTCGTCTCCGCAGCGCGGGCAGCACCGGGTCTGTCCGTCTCCCATCCTCGACATTCTCTTGGGAGTTAGGTATGCTCTATGCACTATGTAGATTTGCAGTTGTCTAAACCTGGCGTTCCTGGACACCTTTTTTGTGTACGTGAGGACTTTGTTCCATTCCTCATCTTCGAAGGGTTGTTGTAGTTCTTCCTCCCATTTCGTTCATGCTTTTAATGTCTTTTTGTTGGTGTATCCCAGTAGTTGCTCGTAGAGTCTGGACACAGTGTGTCCTCCCTCGGAAACATCATACCATGCATCTAGTTCTCCTTCGGTGTCCTCAGGCTCCGGCATGGTGTTCCACCTCTCCTTTATTGTCCGAACTAGGCTATTGTACAGGATGAATTGGCCCCTGTGTACATCTTGTTCATCCATCAGGGTCTGGAATTCAACCCATTGTCCGTCACGCCACAGGTCCCCTACTTGTGCTACTCCTTTGTCTTCCCATTGTGCTCTATACGTGGCCAGGCTGGCCACTCGGGTGTCTACCAGCCCCGCCAGTGGGATATGTCTTGAGCAGGGGTCTTGTATGCCTTGTGTCTTCCAGGCTCTTTTCCATAGTGTCCGGCCTAGTTGGGCTATATTGGGTAGGTCTTTGGCTTGGGCGGCTTTTATCCATAGTAGTTCTCTCAGGTGGTATCTCCGGAGTGTTGGTCCCATAAGTATTGTGTCTATCGAGGTCTCTTCACCCAGCCATCTCACCACAAATTGGAGTTGTGCTGCCAAGTAGTAGTATTCAAAATCTGGGAGTTTAATGCCCCCCCATTCGTAGCTTCTTTGTAGTGTGTCTAGTGCCACCTTGTTTCTCCCCCCTCCCCACAGGAAGGTTCTCGCCTGGTGTGTAGGTGTTTGAAGAAGGACCTTGGTATGTTATATGGGATGTTTGTAAAGTAATATAAGAGTCGGGGTAGGACCGTCATTTTTAGCAGTGCCGCCCGGCCTATCATGCCCAACGGCAACGTCTGCCAGAATTTCATGGCGTTTTCGATTTTGTCTAGGGCTACTTGTGTGTTACCTGCATGTGTTTCCATGGTGTCGTGGTAAATGTCCACTCCCAGGTATTTGAAGGTGTTCGGGGCCCATGTGATACCCAAGTGCGGCAATTGATCCGTCGGTATTGCGCGTAGGCCTGCCAGGGGAAACAGTAAGGATTTTTCCCTGTTGACCACTATTCCGGACAGCCTACCAAACGCGCGCAGCGCCTCCAGCAAGTCCTGCAGGTGGGTGCGTGGATTCTGTATGTAGAGGAGTATATCGTCTGCGTATATGGATATCTGGTGTATTTCCCCATCTATCTCTATGCCCATTTCTTTGTAGTGCATTCTTAGGAATACTGCGAACGGCTCCAGGGCCAGAATATATAACATTGGGGACAGGGGGCATCCCTGTTTTGTGCCTCGCTCTATGCTCCATTCCCTAGAAACTTGTCTACCCGTCTTGACTCTTGCTCTCGGGTCCTTGTATAGTAGTTCTATCCATCGTGTAAACCCTCGTCCGATCCCGTAATGGGTGAGCGTTCCCAGGAGCCAGTCCCATCCCACTGAGTCAAATGCTTTAATTGCATCTAGTGAGGCTACGGCACACTTCCCTCCCTCTTGGTTCGTTTTTTCTATAACATAATGGAGTCTGCGTAGGTTCCAGGACGTGTTTCGTTCTGGCACGTACCCTGTCTGGTCTGTGTGGATCAGGGTGGGTAGCACTCTTTTAAGGCGGTTAGCTAATGCCGCCGTCAGGATCTTGGAGTCCTGGTTTATTAGGGAGATCGGTCTGTAGGAGCCGCATTCGAGGGGCGGCTTACCTGGTTTAAGGATCGGGATTATTATAGATTCTGACATGCTATTCGGGAGTCTTCCTTTCTCATATGCTTCTTCTAGTGTTTCTAGCAGTCTCGGGGCTATGTCGTTTTTGTATTGTTTATAAAATTCCCCCGGGAGCCCATCTGGCCCCGGAGATTTCCCTGTCGGCAGCTGGGCGATCACGTCTGTTAGTTCCTCTACAGTGAGAGGGGCGTCTAACATTTGGGCCTGTTCCTCCGTCAATTGTGGGAGTCTGATTTCCGCGAGGGCTTCCTCTAGGTCCCCTTCTTCCGCCTCCCGGACCCTAGAGTATAAGTCCTCGTAAAATTGCGGGAACACCTCGTTTATTCCCTCTTGGGATCTAATCACCTCTCCCTGTCTATTTTGAATTTCATTAATCGGCTCCCGCCTAGTTTCCTGTTTGGTTAGCCAGGCCAGGAGCCTGCCAGGCTTGTCCCCCTCAGCGTGTAGTTTCTGTATATATTTCCCATAGTCGAGCCGCCCTAATCTTTCCCAGGTCTCCGCACACTGTTGTCGCAGGGTGGTGAGGTTCTCTCGTTCCGCCCCTTTCTTCCCCGCTTGTCCTTCGGCCTTCTCGATTTTCTTTTCTAGCTCATCTAGTTGTGCTAGGGTTTCTCGCCTGAGACCTCCCATTTTCCCCATCGCCTCACCTCTGACTACCACCTTAAAGGCCTCCCAGACCGTTCCTGTGCTTTCCACACTACCCACATTATGTTCGAAATAGTCTTCTATTACGTTTTGGATGTGTTCCTGGAAGCCTACGTCCGATAATGCCTCTGCCCTTAATCTCCACGTGGGTATAGGGGCTCTCCTGTGTGTGTGCGCCCATGTGATTCTCAGGGGGGCGTGGTCAGATAGGGTTCGCGCGTGTATGTGTGCCTCAGTAAATTCCCCCAGTGTCTCCTTGCCCGTAAACAGGTAGTCTATCCGTGTGAATGTCCCATGTGGGGCACTATAATGCGTGTATCCCCTCTCTTCCCTATGTACCTTCCTCCAGATGTCTTCGAGGTCGAGTTGGTCTAGTGTCTGTCATAGTGCTCTCGCTGGTGGCGCCGCTCTCTTGTACTTATTGTCCGACCTGTCCAGCCGGGGGTCCAATGTACAATTATGATCGCCTGCCCAGATCACCGTTGCATTCCTGTACGGGGCCAGCCGGGACGAAAGCGTCCTGAAGAAAGCCGTGGCGTCATGGTTGGGAGCATAGGTGTTCACCAGGCATATCTCCCGATTTTCTAGCATCCCGTGGACTACCAGGATTCTGCCTTCCACGTCTTTTTCCTGGTTGATGAGCTGGAATGGGACGCCCGGGGCGACCCAGGTTATTACTCCCCTTGCGTAATTAGAATATGTTGCACTATACATCTGACCTCCCCATTTTTTCTTTATTTTAGCTTGTTTTTCGGCCGTCAGGTGCGTTTCCTGCAACAGTGCAATGTGGGTCCTCGTTTTGTTCAACCAGGTATAAATTCTCAGCCTCTTGACATATGCATTCATCCCTCTGACGTTCCACGTGACAATCCTCAGGTCATCTCGGTCCTTGTGGGGATTAGCACTCGCGGTCTGTTGTTTCCCATGGGCCCGCTCAGTGTCTTATTCTCTTGGTTTGCTCCTGTCGGGGATTTGTGTCCCTTTCTCTGGCTTTGAGTTTTGAATCGTCTATTCGTCCACTTTCTCGGGTTGGTTCTCTTGCTGTTGGCTGCACTCTGTTGTGGACGGTCTCACCTTGTGCTTTCCACCAGCTCTTTGTTTGTGGGTGCTGCTCCCTGAATTTGCTTTTCATGCCGATTCTTTGTGTGTGACAACTGTTGTTTCCTTTTCTGCTCTTCTTCTTTCCTTGCGGGCTTAGCCTTAACTTTCGAACTATTATAACTATTAACCTAAACAACATCAACAAACGCCCAGCCTCCCCCCATCTGCTCGGGCTCCACCGCTCTCCAGGTGCCGCTTCTTCCTCCTCGGGCATGCCTGTCGCGGCGTAGTGTCTTGAAACTGACACTATAGACTTTGTTTTTACTGGGGTTTCTCTGTGGGTCTTGGCGGTTCCACTTCCCTGAGTCTTGTGCTCCCTTTGTAAGTTTCTTTACTGTAGGCTTTTCAACTTGGAGGCTGTCGGTTGCCCCATTTTGTTATTTCCCGGTAGGGTGTCTCTACCGCCTTGTTCCCGTAGTGTTGGATTCGCATGTCGTGCTCGGTTCTAGTCCCCGTTTTGCTGGGGGGGGTTTCTGTTTCGCTCATTTCTCTCTGCCAACTGCGGAATCCCTCGTTGGTCCATCCACTCCTGGGCGTCGGTCATTGTCTCGAAGATCTGTGTCTTTCCGTCATGCAGTATTTTTAGTTTGGCTGGGTACAGCAGCATGAATTTCACCCCTGCCGCTCGAAGGCGCTCTTTGGTCTGCCAGAACTGGGCTCTCTGTCTTTGTACGAGAACCGTATAGTCTGGATATATCGTTATCCTGGCCCCGTTTCTTGTTATGTTCCCTCCTTCTCTTGAGAAAGTCAGGATTTTTTCCCCATCCTTGAAGTTCATGATTTTTGCGATCATTGGTCTTGGTGGTGCTCCTGGGCGCGGTTTCTTAGTTAGCGCCCGGTGTGCCCTCTCTACTACGAAGCCTTGGGACAGGGTCTCAGCTCCCACTTCTTGGATCAGGAGGTTCTCTATGTAGTTCGTGGGGTCTCTACCTTCCTCCCCCTCTGGCAGCCCCACTATGCGTACGTTGTTGCGCCGGGCCCTGCCTTCTGCGTCTTCAGCTCTGCGTTCTAGTATATTGATTCTCTCCAGTGCCTCCGACATTTGTGTTCGCGAGGTGGTTACTTCCACTGAGTTGCTCTGTACTTGTTGTTCTACTGTTGTCATCCTCTCCGCCAGGTTCCTCGTATCTTGTCTGAGGAGTCCTACATCCACCATCACTGCGTCCAGCTTGCCTTCTATCGACGTCTTTAACGCCCCTATGGCTTCTAATATGCTGCCTTCCACTTGCCTGATCTCTCCTTGCGTGGCGTATGGCTCCGGCGTAGCTTTCTCCCCTGCCTCCGGTTGCTGGTCATCACTTTTGCGGGCAAATGTCTCCATGACTGTTTGTCTTCCTCTGCCGCTTTTTGGCTGGTCTGGCATGCTGGTACCTGCTACTCTTGGCCTGCGGTTGGGTCCTGCTTGGTCGGGGTCTGTTTGCGCTTCGGTGAGTTCTTACACGGTCCTCGCACTCACTTTCGCACTTTCCTGCGTGTGTTGGCTTTTAGTGAGCGTCTTCCTTCTGTTTCTTTTCCCCCGTTGTCCGTTTGCCGTGTCTCTCTGTAGTGTTCTCTTCCCGCACGCCTGTGGGTACTTGCAGTCTGTGTTTAGCGTGGGGCGGCTCTTCCCCTAGTCTCTGCCTTTGTTCTGGTGTTGTGGCGGGGGGTCCGTCGTGTCGGGTGGATTTGTGGCTCGTAATTACTGTTGAGGTGCTGCCCCGTGAGTTATGTTCTCTCACCCGCTTACTAGTGGTCTTTGGGGCAGCCGATTGGGCCGGGGTCTGGGTCTGTGTGTATTTCTTTTGCACACCTCGTTATGTCGGTGGCTACCTCTCTCCTCTGTGCTGTCCCTGTTGGCCTCGGCTCCCCTCGCAGGCTCCGCAGTCTGTTTCTTGTTTCCCCGGTCTTAGTTCTGATGACTCGGCGCTGCCTCACCTCTCAGGATCTCTCGCTGCTCTGCCGGGTCTCCGCTGCTGCTGCTCACCTCCGCGTCGGCAGGGGAGGGCTCTTCTTCGGTCCGATCTGTGGGCCGCCTCCCATTCATGGGTCGCGACGTTTTTACCTTCCCCAGTTCGGTGCCACGCGATTTCTTGCAGTGCTCGGGCTCCTCCTTCGCCTGCTGCCGTTGGTACCTTGACCTTCCGCCGCTCTGGGTGGTGCTCCGGTCCTGCTCGGGCCGGGTGTTGGCCTGCTGTCTCCCTCGGCTCCGCTCTGTACCGGCAGGGAAGGGCTCTTTTTCGGTCTGGTCTGTAGACCGCCTCTCGTCCTCCGCTGCCTCACCTCTTGGGATCTCTCGTTGCTCTGCTGGGTCTCCGCTGCTGCAGTTCACCTCCACGTCTGCAGGGAAGGGCTCTTCTTCGGTCCGGTCTGTGGGCCGTCTTACGTTCTCCACTGCCTCGCCTCTCGGGTTCCCTCGTCGCTCTGCTGGGTCTCCTCTGCTGCTGCACACCTCCACGTCGGCAGGGGAGGGCTCTTCTTCGGTCCGGTCTGTGGGCCGCCTCCCGTTCTTCACTACCTCGCCCCTCGGGCTCACCTCCGCGTCGGCAGGGAAGGGCTCTTCTTCGGTCCGGTCTGTGGGCTGCCTCACGTTCCCCACTGCCTTGCCTCTCGGGATCCCTCGTTGCTCTGCTGGGTCTCCGTTGCTGTTGCTCACCTCCGCATCGGCAGGGAAGGGCTCTCCTTCGGTCCGATCTGTGGGCCGCCTCCTGTTCTTGAGCCACGCCGTCTTTACCTTCTCCGGTTCGGTACCGCGCTGCTGCGTGCAATGTTGTCTCGGGTTCTTCCTCCACCTGCTGCAGTTGGTGCCTCGTGTTTCCGCCGCTCTGGTGGTACTCCGGTCCTGCCTGGGCTGGATGTTGGCCGGCTATCTCACCCGGCACCGCTCTTCTCCTTCGGTCCTTCTTCGTGTGTTGGGACGCAGGTCGCTATTTCAGCGGTGTGCGCCCGCCATTTTGTTGGTGGTGCCGCGCGTCTCTCCCTCTTCCCGTTTTCACTCTTCCGACCTCCGTTTTTTCTCGGGTCTTCTCCCGTGTGTGCCTTGGGTCTTCCGATGCCTTTTCCTGGCATTTGTTCGGTTTTCTACACTTTATTTTCGCCTTTCTCAGGATCGTTAGTCAGATCTAGTGGGAGCCTCTCGGAGTCTGCTCACGCTTGCATGGCCGCCAAGCCACGCCCCGTAAATAACATAAATAAACATTGCATTAGTGTTTTAGTCACAATTAGCAATTCTACAGTTCCACCAATAAATGAAGACTGCATGATTTATCTGATCTTTTGTTCACTGGCATGTGAGGGGTTGTCTCAGCATATATCATCTCTACACATAGTCTTTCATCCTAAACACAAAGAAGAGATGATTACTACTAAGTATGACCAGGAATTGCCTTTCTAGCCTGGGTCAATTCTCTTAAATTGATCTTCTCAATGTTGCTATGGACAGTGTGCTTTTTCTTCTGCACCCAAACACTGATAAAGCCGTTCCCTCCCATATTTTCCATAGCATACAACACAGGGCCCGTATTAACTCCACTGCCCTGATTTTGTGTTCGTCACAGAAACATGGTTATCCGACTCTTCCAGTACAGATATTATACAAGTACTGCCTCCGGGTTATGCCATACGCCAAGTTGATCGAGGTGCTAAGCACCCGGGGGGAGGGGTGGCATTGATTTATAATGTGCAGTAGGAGTGCCAATTGCTGCACAGTCTTTTGGAGGCAGATATAGAACATCTATTGGTCAGAATTATAGTAAATGCTGCCTGGGTTTGCCACCTTGTGCTGGGTTATCACCCGCCCTCAACTAATCTCACTACATTTTCTAGAGATGTTATGAATGATGCTTCTAATTTAGCATTGCACTATAAGAACATAATCATCGTAGGAGATTTTTATTTATGGGCGGAGGTGGGATCAGCCCAAGCTAATAAGGTTTTCTTCATAGACATGAAGCAAGTTCAATTATTACAACAAGTGATGGGCCCCACTCACGTCAAAGGCCATATTTTAGATCTTACATTTGCTTCCCCTTCCCTTTCCCTTTCCAAGCCGTCCACTTACCTGGTCGGATCACTATGTGGTCCATTTTACGATCCAGACAGTAGGGAAACCCAAACTAATTTTAAACCATAGTGTTCCCACACTACGATGTAACTGGGCAAGAGTAGACCCTGCTGTTTTTTTCCGAAGTTGCCTGGCATTATGCCAAAGTTTCCCTTGATCTGAGCCCTGTTCCATCAGACATATCCAGGCTGGCCAATATTATAGAGTCTGTGGCAGACGAATTGGCCCCATTTCAAATGATGACAAAATCTCCTTTACATTGTGCTCCCTTGTATGCACCAGCGCTTCGTTTATTGCGCCTTGTGACTCGACCTGCAGAGCGCAAACGGAGGAAGCATTACGATGCCCAAATGTTTGAAGGCTTTAAGAAATAACATACAGCCTATCACAAGGCCTTGAAAGAAGCCAAATCATCTTACTTTGCAGACACTATTCAGTCAGCGGTAAATGCTCCAAAAAAACGTTTTGAAATAAAAATGTTGACAAAACCTGGTGTCAACATCGATTTAGTTAGCTCGCAATCATTATGTGATATCTTTCAGGATTCTTCATTAACAAAATTTAAACAATTAGGAAAGATATTACGGACAAAGGGAATATTGAACATAGTACTAATGGGACCCCCGAAAGTGGGATGCCAATATCACCCATAGTAGTGGAAGCGGCCACCCTTTTCTCTGCCTTTGTTCCAACAAATAAAGATAAAATAAGTAAGATGGTAGCAGGGCTTAAAAAAGCCTCTCCTCTTGATGACATTCCCCTGCCGCTAATAAAGTTGGCGCCTGAGGATTTCTTTGAGACTTTGGCCGAACTCATCCCTGGCCTGGGGCCAAATACCCCCAAAATTAAAAGAGGCCTTGGTAATACCTTTACTGAAAAAGCCATCCCTGGATGCCTCAGTCCTGGCGAGCTATCCTTCCTTATGTAGGTATTGGAAGCAGTGGTTACTTTGCAGTTGAGGGCCTTCCTTGAAGGACAGAATATTTTAGATAGATGTCAAATGGGCTTTCGCCCCATGATGGGTACTAAGTCGGTTCTGGTATCGGTACTCGATGATCTTACCATGATCAGAGACGAGGGGGGCACCGCAGGTCTTATCTTGTTGGACCTGTCAGCCACCTTCGATACTATTGATCATGGGATTTTGATATTTAGATTTAGATGATACCCACATTTTATTCAGACTAGATTCAAACCACGCAGAAGTGGGCGAAAGATTTAAAAATGGACTGGACCTTATCCGGGGCTGGATGGAGGCAAATTGGCTCTCGCTGAATGGTTGGAAGACGCGGTCCTGATCACTGGCCTGCCATAGGAGGCTATTGACTGGACCTCCGACTTCTGGCTGAAATTGCTTGGTCCGTGCCAGGAGTGGTTCGTAATTTGGGTATTAGAATACCTGAATCACTGTCTCTGGAGGCCCAGGTCAGTACAGTGTGTGGACTGAGGTTTCTTAAACAGTTGAAGAAGGTCCTCTGTTTTTTTCGGAAAAATTCCACGCCCAGATAGTGGGAGCGTGTGTAAACGGGAGCATTGATTACTGCAATGCGGTTTACTTAGCACAACCATTTTACCTCATCCCGCGCCTTCAGGTGCAAAACGCAGCAGTACGTCTGGTGAAACATATTTTGTTTGGAGTGGGGGTAACTAGGGCACGGCAATTCCTTCACTGGTTGCCTATCAATGCTAGGGTTACATTTAAAGCATTGTGTTTGATTCACCATGCACTTAATGGTAAAGGATGTTTAACCATTCAGGAGAAGCTTCACTGCTACACCCCGGGATGGACTCTATCCTCCAATGCAGCATTTCTGTGCGTGCCTAAAAATAGGAAGGAGCGGCGGGGTGGACGAGCCTTTACTGTGGCCGAGCTCAGGCTTTGGAATTCGCTACCCTATCAGCCAAGAGCCACTGCAGATTTCCTATCTTTTTTTTTTTTTTAACTTGTTTATTTTTCGGTTGGCATACAGGAGAATGCATTAAAATATCAGTTCAACACTTTATCTCGGCATTATCATACGCTTATTTATATCCCAACACCCAACCCCACCTCTTAGTCACGGGCGTCTACCGTGGACTGTCTTTTTTTTTTTTTCCCCCCCCTATAAGGTCCGATTCCTGACTCATTCGCTCCTGTCTCTTCCTAACTCGGTTCGCCTTCCTCCTTCCTCTCCCGGCTTACGCCCTCAAGTCCTGGGTTTGGCTATCCTCCAGGGCCTGCTCCTCCATCAGCTGGGACCGTTCCCTGTCCGCCGCCTGCTGGGCCAGTTGCACCAGGCGCGGTTTGTATGTCAGGGCCGGGAAGCGTAAGTCATAGTCTATCACAGGCGACCAAATGTTTGTGAAACGATGGAGGCGGCCTCTGTTTGCTGCCATCACTTTCTCAGCGATGAAGATGTCCCAGATTTTCAGCCACCATAGCACCGTTAGGGGGCCCTCCGGAGTCTTCCATGTCCGGGCTATTGTGATTTTAGCGGCTAGGAGTAATTGCGTAATGAGGGCCGCGGATGCGCCCGTTTTCGGGTAGGTGTCTGGGATCGGGGTCCCCAGCAGTAGCAGCTCCGGTTCCAGTGGCAGCGGAATTTGAGTTATGTCTGTGATGGTCGCTATACATTGGGACCAGAAGACCTTCACCACCGGGCATGACCACCACATGTGTAGGTAGGAGCCTGGCGAGCCGCACCGACGCCAGCACTGTGGGTCCAGCGACTGGTTGAAGTGGTGTAGTTGTAGCGGTGGGAAATACCATCTCATGAGCAGTTTATATGCACATTCCCGGTTGGTGATGCAGAAGGACGATGAGTGTGTGCGGGCCCAGATATCGGTCCAGTCTTGATCCTGGATTGAGTGCCCTAGGTCCTTTTCCCACTGCGCCATATTTGTCGCTCTATTGGACAGGAGGTTCTCCTGGAATAGTCGATGCAGCGTCGAGATCCGCCCTCGGGAGGGGGGGTCCGCTACTGTTAATTCCAAGGCATCCAGGGTCCGGGTGGCCGCCTCTCGCGTCTGGGGGTGTGTGCACCAGTGTCTGATTTGGCAGTATGTGAACCTGTCTGACTCTGCTAGGTTAAACGTACTTTTGCATTGGGCGAATGCCAGCGGCTGAGTTCCCTCAAATAGTTGGCTTAGGGAGGAGAGGCCTCCGGCGATCCAGTTCTTGAAGTTAGTGGGGTGAGCTCCCGGAGAGAACGCCGGATTGTGGAAGACTGGGGCTGAGGGGCCCAGAGCTCTCGGGATACCTCTGGATTTGCGGGCCCAATCCCACGCCTTCAACGTTTGCTTGGTTGAGGATAGTATAGCTGGCCATGTCCGGCGCAGCGCGGTTGGCAAGTGTAGAAGAAAGCGCAATGGGAGGGGTAATCTGGACTGCTCTATGTCCATCTATTTGGGGCGCCCTGACGTTATAGTCCAAGCCCTGGTATGCGCTATCTGCGCCGCCATTTGGTATTTTTGGAGGTCAGGGACCCCTAGGCCTCCCTGGTCCGGAGCACATAGCATTGTCTTCCGAGGAATGCGGGCCTTCTTCCTCCTCCATATGAATCCAAATATCTTCCTTTGAAGTCTCTGTAGTTGGGGGCGAGGGACTATGATGGGGAGAGCCGAGCAGGCGTATAGGAATCGTGGCAACAGATTCATCTTACAGGCTGTGATACGACCTATTAGGGATATTTCCTGCTTGTGCCAGGAGTCTAGGGGCCTCATTACGACCCAGGCGGTAAGTTACCGCCTGGGCCGTGGCTTTACCACCATGGCGTAAACTATGTTTACGCCATGGTGGTAGGCGGACTTACCGCCCCATTCCAACCTTGGCGGGGCGGTAAATCCCCATTTTCCCATTTTCCCTTCCCCATTCCGATTTTGCCCCATAGGGCATAATGGGAGTGGGGAAGGCGTTAATTACGCCACCGTAAATTACGGTGGCGTAATTAACTCCATGGTCCCTTAGCGCCATGGATTTTAACACCTGCTAAAAGCAGGTGTTAAATCTGCCATGGCGCTAAGGGACCTCGTACTCAGGCGGTAAGGGTCGGCGCTGTTTACGCCGCCGTAAAACCCTTACCGCCTGAGTCGTAATGAGGCCCTAGGTCTTTTTCCAAAGTTTTCATCAGGGGCGGGAAGTTTATCCGATAGATGTCTCCCGGGTTAGCGGGGATCTGCACCCCGAGGTAGGGGATGGATGTGTCATTTAACGGGACCGCGCACTGGGCACTGAAGGATGCCTTCTCTCTCTGATTCAACCCTATCCCCAGAGCTGTCGATTTCATCAAGTTAATGGCAAATCCGGACACCTTCCCGAATCTGTGGATTTCCGCTAGGGCGGCTTTTAAGGATTGCGAGGTGTCTGTGATGGTTAGCTTCACGTCGTCAGCGTAGAGCGTTATCTTGTGCTGGGTAGAGCCCACTTGGAGGCCTTTGATTCTAGGGTTAAGGCGAATCCGCTGGGCCAACGATTCCATTACCATAGCGAACAGTAAGGGGGAGAGGGGGCAGCCCTGTCTGGTGCCGCATGTTAGGGAGATCGGGTTAGTCAGGAGGCCGTTCACTCGGAGCAGGGTGGTCGGGGATTGGTAGTTCGCTAGGGTGAGCTTTAGGAAGGAGGGCCCAACGCCGAACGACTCCAGAGTGAGGCGGAGGAACGACCAGTCCACTTTGTCGAAAGCCTTGGTCGCGTCTAAAGCTAGCAGGGCGAGTTTCTTCGAGTCTTGTCTGGCTATCTCGATCAGGTTGAGGACTCTGCGTGTATTATCTGTGGTGGCTCTGTTTAAGATAAATCCCGTCTATTCTGGGTCTATGATGTCCGGAAGAAGCCTCGCTAATCGGTTTGCCAAGACCTTCGAGTAGATATTCGCATCCAGGTTTAGTAGGGAGATGGGTCGATAAGCTGCTATATCGCTGGGGTCTTTTCCTGGTTTCAGCGCTAATACTGTTATTGACTCTTTCATTGACGGGGTTGTTGATCCAGAAGTGGCGAAGGAGTTGAAGAGGGTCGTCATTGGGGCTAGTAGCTGAGGCCGGAAGAGTTTGTAGAATCAGGACGAGAAACCATCTGGGCCCGGGGCTCTCGTTCTTAAGCTCTTAACGGCTTCGTCGATCTCCTCGCTGGTAATCGGGGCCTCCAACTCTTCCCTACTCGTAGTTGAGAGCTTAGGCAAGGCGGCTTCCCGCAGGTAGGACTGCTGCTCTTCCTGGGGCTTTTGGGTAGCTGACATAGTTTCGGTTACGTGAGCTTCTGCAATTCTCAGCTTATCCTGATCCGCGAATTGGGCTGCACCCTGAGGGTCCCGGAGGCTTAGTATAGTGTTCCTTTTCTTGATTCTTGCGAGTTTTTCCACCAGGAATGTATTTGCTTTGTTTCACCTGGCGTAGTAGCTCTGCTTCGTCTTGGTTAGTAGCTGGGCTGTGTCCTCCGCGTAATGAGCCTCTAGTTTCCTCCGTGCCGTCTGCAAGATTCGGTAGGTTCTCGGGACCAGTTTTTAGCTTTACATGCTGTTTCCGCCTCCAGAACCTTGTCTTCTAGGATGCGGCGGGTCTGTTGCTTTTGCCTATGGTAGGCCGCTCCTCGAGAGATCAGCACCCCTCGCACTACGGCCTTCATTGCATCCCATGTCGTCGCTGGGGAGGTATCTTCGTTTTTATTGTCTTCGAAGTACTGTTTGATGGTTTTAGCTATTACGTCTCTCGTCGCCATGTTATTTAGGATCGGGTCATAAAGAGACCATCTGCGTCTTGGGGGCGGGTCCGGGTTATAGGCTCTTAGCGTTAGCATTACGGGTGCATGATCTGAATAGATTCTGGGGCCTATGAGGACATCGTCCATGTACGACAGGATCTGCGGGGATGCCAGCAAGAGGTCGATACGTGAATAAGTCCTATGCACATAAGAGTAGCATGAGTAGTCTCGTTCCTCTGGATGGAGGATCCTCCAGGTATCCACCACTTCGAAGGTTCAGAACAATTTAAGCAGGGCGATCGCCAAGCCAAAGTCTCCGCGGGCAGGGGGGTGTGATCTATCTACTAGTGGGTTGGGGACTCTGTTGAAATCTCCCCCGATGATGGTCTGACCCTCAACAAACGGAAGCAGGGTGTTTTCCAGGGTCGATTAGAATGCCTCTTGTTCTTGATTTGGTGCATATACTGAGATCAACGTGTATAGTTGGCCGAGAATTCGGCATTTCACCGCCACGAAGCGGCCGTTGGGGTCCCGTTTAGAGTCCAGGATTTGAGGCTTCAAATCTTTGGCGATTAAAATAGCTGTGCCACCCTTCTTCGCTCCATTCGAAGCTAGGAACTGCGTTGGGAATTGCCGATCTCTGGGCCTTGCGAAGTCCGCTGGGATCAAGTGTGTCTCCTGCAGGAAGACAACGGAGGCTTTATCATTCTGGATGCGTTGTAGGATTGTTTTTCTCTTCTGTGGGGCGTTGAGGCCTCTACCGTTCAGCGTTAGGAACCTTAGTTTCTGGATCGGCGGGGGGGGGCTCTTGGGTGCCTTCTGGGGTGGGATACTGTTCCTCGTGGGTGGGCTGGGGGTATTCAGTCTTCATTTCGAGATTCCGAGTTAGCTAGGTCCTCCTGCAGCCGGGTTTTCTGCATCCTCCAACGGGAGGGCAACATTTTATCTGAGTGGGTCCACCAACGGGTGGGCAAACTTAAACGGGTGGGAGAACTCCAAACTGTACGGGGGGCCGGAATTTTCTGCGCAGCCACCCTTACGGCCAACGTGGCCCAAACAGTTTTCCTCGCCAACGGGGCGAGGGTCGAACCATTGAGATCAGCTCGGCTCCAAGGGTGGGTAGGTGACATACTCCTTGGAGAGGGGGGACTGGGCCGTTCGGGGCCCGCGGCATTGCCATGCTTCGTTTTGGCTTCAGCGTCGGTCTTAGTATCATGGCTGCAAACCTCTAAATCATTTCATCTTTCGGCGTCTTTGCGCTTTAGACCAGGGTTGTTGCTGTCTTTGAGGTGATTGATCTGGTTCCTCTGGCGGGAGGAGTGGACTAGGGGTGGTTGAGGTCTCCGGAGAGTTTGGGTGCAGGATCGATTTCGCGTCCTCTAGATGGCTAATTTTGCGTAGAGTTCCCTGGTACGAGAATTGTAATGTAGCGGGGAAGAGCCAACGGTAGCGGATCTGCTGGCTCTGGAGGAACAGGGTCAAGGGCTTGAGAGCTCTCCTTTTCTGTATGGTGATCGGGGAGAGATCCTGGTATATCTGCAGGGGGGTGCTCATGAACGACAGTTCATCTTTGGAGCGGCTTATTGCCGAGATGGCTCCTTTGGTAGCGTAGAAGTGTACTCTCGTGATCACATCCGGAGGGCCTTCTGAATCTACTCCTCGTCTCGGGCGTAGTCTGTGGGTTCGGTCCAGGACGAGTTGGGCTTTGTCCGTTAGCGGAAGGAGAGCCTGGAAGAAGTTGCCTATATACTCCGGGAGCTCTTTATCTTGGATCGTTGCTGGGACCCCACGGATGCGCAGGTTATTCCGACGGGCCCTGTTTTCTAAGTCCTCTTGCTTGAATGCGAGAATCTCATTACTGGACTGAAGCGCTCGGATCTCACGCCGCATTTCTATTATTGCTGCATCGTGGTTCTGGGTCAAGTCTTCGACCTCTCCTATTCTCTGTTCCTCTTCCGTGAGTCGTTGGTCCGTCTGTTCTAGTCGTGTGGTGAGCTCGGTCATGCAGGACCGAATTTCGGCTTTGATGTCCCTCATGAAGGCCATTAAGTCATCTCTGGTGGCGAGGTTACCTTGTTCTTCTGGGGGCTTTTGCGGGGTAAGCTTAAGTGAGGGGTCCGGTTTTCTTGTCTTGTCTGTTACTAGGAGCATGGTGGAAATGTCCGCGGTTTTGGCTGGTTTGGTGAGTCTCGACATTTTGCCGGAGCTGGGACTCTGGGGATCCTCTTCTGGCTGGAAGCCCCTGGGGGGGGGGGGGCGCTTTGGGGAGGATGATTGGTTTCGGACGAATCTGCTGTGTAGGGCGAGTGATCCGCCCGCCGTATTGGTTGTCAGAGTGGCAGTGGTTATGTCTGGGTCTTGCCACTCTTGGATGTAGTGGAGGGGGTCGGCTCCGCTTGAGGTAGATGTCCACCCTGCCAGGGGGCTGCAGCTATCCAGGATGATAGGCCTGGTGGATGAAGTGGGCAGGAGCGCCCCAGGATATTTTGGCAGTCGGAGACGTGGGGGTGCTGCCATGATCTCTGCTTCCAAAAGGTCAGGGTTTTCCCAACTCCCTTGGAAGCAGATCCATAACCCAGGTTCCGAGTGCCAACCAGTCCCAATTGGGACCTTTTGGACCCAGTCCTGGCGCCAGTGGCACCAGGCTCATAAATATGCCCAATCCCAGCGCTGGAAGCGCCGGGCTCATAATGCTTGGGTGGACTTACCTGCAGCAGACCATGCTGCTTACTTGCCTGCCAGTTGAGCCTCTGATCCCCTTCTGTTTGGAACTACTTTTCCTGTTGGGTGGGGCTGGAGCTAGATTCAGAACACTGGAACTCTTCTGGAAAGCAGGAACTCTTTTCTTACCTAGGCGTGGCTGTGGAAGGAGACACCGAAGCACTACAGGAGGCTATTTAAACCACACCCGGTGGATGAATCTTGCTTTGCGTTATTCTGCAACCTCTGCAGCAGAACGCTCATCGTGTCTTCTGCATCCGGTCCTGGGCCTAAGTAAAAAGGCTTACCATCCTGAATCCAGTCTTCAGCAACACCTATAAAGACAAGAAAGAACAGGTTAGCATTCCCGCATCTGAAAGGCAAAGGCTTACCATCCTGAATCCAGTCTTCAGCAACACCTATAAAGAAAAGGAAGAACAGGTTAGCATTCCGGCATCTGAAAGGCAAAGGCTTACCTACTCTTTGTGCGCTCCGGAGGTCTTCACACTGCATTCCGGCATCTGAAAGACAAAAGCTTACCAACTCTTCGCACGCTCCGGAGGCCTTCGGCGCTGCATCCCGCATCTGAAAGACAAAACAAGGTGCGTTTAAGACATTGGGGAACTTTAATACTCACGTGCCATTACTCCTTTCCACATCTAATCCAGTGGGTATTCCGGCACCCTGCAGCCGCTCCGAACTCGTACCTGCAAAATAAAAAGACAGTTAGAGCGCATCGTGAAGCAGGCAACAAGCGCTTACTTACGTGCTTCCAGGCGCTTCTATGCATCACACAGGCTCCATCTTCAACTCACTTCAGCCCGTCATCCGCCATCGCCGGAACCCTGCAAAACAAGAGACATCATTACTAAAGACTTTACAGACATTTGAATGACTCGAAACTTACCGTTCGTGCAGTAAACGACGGACAGCAGTCCTCTGAAGTCAAGAGGCCTGCGCTACCTATCCAGTGAAGAAACTGGTTACAGCACCCTGCCCCGAGGCAGATGGAGAGCTCGGCATTCACTTACCTAAGGTGAGAGCGTTAACCTTTGGGGGTCTACAGGAGAGGAGAAGAGGAAAGAGATAGGGACACCCCAATAACCCCAGTTCATTAACCCCTTATTTTCTATCTGCAGACATCTTACTCTACACGTCAGGCATACAGTGCACAGAGGTCCAGCCCAAAGAGCCAACCGGGTGCTACACATCACCTTTGAAGATACGGTAGTCGTCCAGTCAAGACCGGCGCCTCTGCGAGAATCAGGTGAGCGTTACAGGTGCCTTCAGAAGGAGGTCGGGGAAAGCTGAGTGGGCAGGGGGGAGGGGGACAACCTGACCACTCTCCCCAGCCGGCAAGGTATCTGGTGGGCAGGGGCGCCCCAGGAAGCTGGAAGGGGGGGCTCCGGATTCAGCGCCGGGGGGATTGTGGGGGACGGCGGACACTCACCCAGTCAGGCCTCCGATACCACCTCCGGGGTGCTGGGCTGCAGGGAGGAGCCGCAGCCTCCTCCGCTCTCCGGGTCGATCGTTGCCAGTGTAGAAGGTGGGGGGGCGGTAGAAGGGCCCCTGCCCCCACAGCTGGTCCCAAAGCTAGAGGGCCCCGGGGGCTTGGTCGCCCCCCCCGCGAGCTGGTCCGCCGCAAGGGCGAGGGTCGGGGAGCCCTGGGGGCCCTCCTCCAGGAGGGCCTCCCTCTGAGGTCTGGCCGTCAGGTCCGGAGGGCCGGAGAGTCAACCGGACTGGGGGGTCGAGATGGTGGTGGGGGCTGACGTCAACCCCGTACTCCGCTCCAATGGAGGGGGGAGGCGGGTGGAAGGAGCACCCGAGCCTGCGCCGAGGCCCCAGGTGGAAGGGCCCCGGGGACCGGAGCGGCCGCCCCTCCAGCGAGGCTCAGGATCGGAGCAGGGGGTGAGAGCGGGAGGTCCTATGGGCGTCTCGTCACTGGGCGCCGGCGGAGGAAAGGGGCCCGGGTCGCGGCCGCCATCTTGGCTCGGCGCGGAGAGGCACCCGCGTCGAGTTCTTTCGCCGCGTTTTCAGGGTTCCCACCGCGTTCGCTTTACAAGATTGGAGCGGTGGATGCGCAGGAGGTTCCGCCAGCTTCTCCCGCCAGAGGGACAGCAGCGGCGGCGCTGGCGCCGGCTAAATTTCAGCTGATGCCGCGGGTCCCTACGGAGGCCATTAACGGAGCAGCCTCATCAGTGGCGCTCCAGGCCACGCCCCAGATTTCCTATCTTTTAAAGAAAGGTTTAAGACTTTCTTTTTCATGTGAGTCGGCCTCTCAGCCTTTCTTTTCGGTATCTCCGCACAGCGCCATGATGCCTTTGGTGACAAGGCGCTATAGAAGAAACTGATTGATTGATAACATCACTTTCAATCAAGTTCCAAATAGGTTAGCAAAGGTTTAATTTTATTGTGACCAGGCAAGTGACAGTCCTTGTACAAATTATTTATTTTAATCCAGAAATTTCAGTGAAACAGCCCCTTCTTTAAATTTAGGACTTTTAAGGTTTCAAAAGCAATACGACGGGATTTGTTAAACCACAAACATTTGAAAATGAGTCAAAATTTTTAGAAAATAATTTAGCAAATGGCACAGGCAACTTCTCAAGAGAATGCATAAACATTGACAATTCAATGTTGAAAATGGAAAATTAAACATAGAAAATAGAAAATAAACCTTGTCCCCAACTCGGCGACTGGTGTAAAAAGAAGACACATGTATTGCAAATATTTAGTGCATATTTAAATAACATTACATGTTCGGTGGTGACAGGTGGTCACTGAATCTAGCCTGTTTTAGTCCATACAGACCAGAATTCTGAAGTGACATTTTGAAATGTACAAAAAGTTCAACAAAAAGGTACATTTACAAAATGAGTACAGTGTGTTGCCAACACACTGACATCAACATAAAGGTGGTAATGAAGATTCAGGTCATCGTTCTGTGAGGTTTTTGGATCAAGGCACGATGACATAGGACGTTTCGGCTGTAAGGGGGTAGCAGCCTTCTTCTGGGGCCAGGTAAAGCAGGACTCCCTATGAATAAAAACAATATGAATGAATATTGTTGAATGTTCTAGGAGGTGGATCATTACTGAGAATGTTAAAAAGCCTGTGAGTGGCTATTCTGAGGGGTGACCCTCCGGTCCCAAACACTAACCTTGCAAGTAGGAGATGAGGTTCAAGAGCTGATTAATAGAACCAGCATGGTGGTGGTCGGTGTCCTGGTTTCTCAAAGGTGTGGAATATTCACTGTGAGGTGATCTGTAAATGCAGGACACGGACAGTGGTTTGAGTCATTTGTGGCAAGAACATCCGACTTGAGCTATGTAGTGTAAAAGGTGCACTATGGGTACCTTATGTCTGTGGGGAAGCCGGGCGTAGTTCTGCGACGCCTCCGTGGTGAGAGTTGTGCATTGTGGACAGGAGATTAGTTCCAGCCAGGACTTCTGGGAGCTAGGAGTATGACTCTGGGGAGCGGGAAGAGGAGACCAAATGGCCAAGACTCGCTATTAGTCACAGATAATGGCTGGGAGGGGGTAGGGGACTAGGTACAAGGGAAGCCTTGCTACGTTAGGAAAACTAACCTTGGGGCTCCGTGCGAGCCACACACGCTGGATCCGGACAGTCAGGGAGCTTGCGTTCGACTGGGAGCGAGCTGTGTTGGGTATATGAAGTGCGTGTGTGTGCAGGATTAGTGTCTGTGCTTCGCACATGCGCTAGAGCATCAATGCAGGGTCGCCAAGGCGACGGGGATGCGAGTGGGAGCGCGACTAGGAAGGGCAAGGTAAAAACAGCTATGGGGGTATCTCAGGCTGTGAATGAACCGATGCTGTGTGTCTGCCGTCGATGGGCTCTATGGCAAGTAAGAGGACACATAAAGCCATGATGCCTGTATAAGGGGCAGTCATGAACAGAAAGAATGAACAGAAACAAATGATGATGTTGTTGACAACCACCGTGTAGGGGTGAGTTTGAAGGTAGAAGACTGCGGATTAGAAAAGCTCAGGGAGGAAGTTGGATGAGATTCAATACAATTACAGATATTCAAAAGACTCTTCGAGGTAGTCTGTAGTTTGAATATCCACCACGTTTCTTTAAAGTTCAAGGCATTGGTGGTATTGGAACAGTCTGTCACCTTATCAACTACCCACCATGTAAAGGAGTCACAGTTGTGTTGGAACTCAAGGAAATGTGAAACAAGGTGTGCATTGGGTGTTTTACATTTAATCCTTGACTTGTGTTCCCCTATCCTTTTGTTGACTGGCCTTGACGTTTGACCTATGTATCTCAGATGGCAGGGGCATTCAATAAGATATATGACATTTGGTGTTTTACAGTTTGAAAAATGCAAATTTCCCATTCTTTGTCGTCTATAAGAAAGGATTGTAGTTTTCTGGTTTGGCTGCACACTGAGCAGCTGCCACAGGGATGGTGGCCGCGGATTTCCCGCATATTCCACAGAGTGGATCTTGAGTCCTTGTGTTTGGTTCTGGCATGGGTCAAGAGATCTTGATTTTTGGATCTCTTGAGGGCCATTTTGGGTAAAGGTTCTTCTGGCAAGTTCAGCTGGACGATAGGCCAGAGTTTTTTGATGATCCCTCTGAGTTGTGATGTGTTGGCGTTAGAAGTAGAGACACATGCCATGGAGTCTTCAGTATTACGGTTGCGGGTTTTAGGGAACAGTAATACTTCTCTCGGGCTATAGAGGGCTCTTTTCTTAGTATCCCTAAGTAATTTTTTGGGGTATCCTCTGTCTTCAAGTTTAAGTTGCAGTTCTGTGGCATGGGTTTTAAAATCCTTGGTGTCCGTGCAGTTGCGCCTTTTTTAGTTATGTTTAGTTATCCGCTTCCTTTTTCTCCAAGGCACAAAATCGCGGGCTTGTCAGGCGAGTATGTGTGTGTGTGTGTGTGTGTGTGTGCGTGTGTGTGTGTGTGTTTGTTGTGCTGGGAAGGGGGTGGTGGGTTGTGAAAGGGGGTTGTTGGAGGTCAAACCCTCCCATTTTACATAACAGACAGGAGAGGGTGGGGGTGGGGGAAGAGATCACCAGGGTGGGGCGGGAGCATATCATATTGCCGCATTTTAAAGCCAACACAAAAACAGCCAAATGAAATCAGTCTTTTTTTGTGTTCAGTTTTTAAAATGCAGTAATATCACATAGAACTGTTTTTTCTCCACAGTCTCAGCAAAATTACTTCCCCGATTCATGAGATCTTCAATTTAAGGCTCTCAGCATTGCTTAAATGGGTTTCCTGCAAACAGACAAAGTGTGGTTTGAATTTCAGCAAATAGAACATAATTGAGTGCCTCTTGGCAGGACCCCAAATACCTATAATGTTTCAAGAGACTAGCTTTTAGCTCATCACAACAGGGCATGTGCAGAAGAAAATAACAGCCTCAATCTATAGTTGACTGGCTATTGCCTCTCCTACAGTTACATGTCAAGTCCCATGTTGCAAGTCCCCGTATGTATAGGTAGTGCCCGGATGCTTGCGAGCTTTGGCGCTATATAAATATATGAATAAATAAAATAAATAAAAAATAACAGCATAATCTTAAAAGAAGCTATACTTAAAAAAACAAAACTATACTTCAAGAAAACATAAAAGGAAAAATACACAAAAAAAACAAGATTATCTTAAGACATGATAAGGCAGGGTGAACAGTTTCACCTTGCAAGCTACCAGCTCGGTATACAAAAACACCCTGCCCGTTGCATGAATGTCAGTTCTCTGCATGCACACAGCACATCATTACTTACTCACAGGATTGCAAATTATGTGACCAGCAGTAAGTTTTGTAATAAGACAAAACTCAACATGAGTGCAATCATATGCCACTAAGAACACTAGAATGATCAGAATCAAAAGACAAAAGAAAAAAATACAAAAAGAAAAAGAGGCAGCCAGACAACACCACTGCACACCCTCTGAACCAATTCTCCATAATAAAATACACTTAAATGCATTGCAAGAACCAATACATAATCAGTTCTTATAAAATAAGCGCTTTGCAACCGGGGAAGAAATGTGTAAATTAGACAGAACAACACAGGCATTAAATAATTTTGCACAGACTTCTAATAGTAAAACCTAGAGAACACAACGAGCAATAACCAAATATTGATGATACTAAACATTGCACCCTCCACCACCTAATGCCAAACTGAGCATAAGGCTTTTGGATAACATGCATGAAATGGATGGGAAGGCAGAATAACTCTGGCACCAAATAATTGAACCAATTCAGGAAGATGGCAAATGTTGCTGTTTTAAAAACAATTATCTAAAATAGGGAGTTAGAACGGACATCAACAGACGTTCGCTCGAGGGGTGGAATTGTGATTGGATATCAACTGTCAGGTGGACAGCGTACGCCTACCTCTAAAACATGCAATCTTCAACACTGTTAAGTACATAGTATATCATTGTCTATCATTGTCTTCAAACTATAAGGGCCTTCATTATACGGCTCTCTATAATTGGTTGGCACGCTCGTGCCATGTCTGGAACATTTGGTTCAGTTAGCAGCACGTAAGCTCAGATCTAGGTGTCAGGAGGTGGACTTGACTTTGCCTCCGTACCCAATTAGGCCAACGTCTCTCATCACCCATTCCTTCTGTCATGAAGATTGTCTTTGAACATGGCTTTGCAGTGTATTCTTGTCTCTAAGAATATAAGGCAGTGTGAGCATGCACTATCGTCGTTCTATAAACTTCAAGCTCATCTCTATTTACATCCTTTGCTTACTTGACAGGAGACCACGATTTAGTCCATTTTGCACTTTTAAATGTCTTAAATGAATAAAACCTGGCACGCTTGGTGTTCTTTCTTTGTACCTTAACAAGGGATGATTCAGCTTCTCACATTTGCCGCCTTCAAGAATAGATAATCAGCCATGGCTTGCTTCAGCATTGGTACCAGGCCAGACAGCCTCACCATTTGTATCCACAATCTCAGCTAATTTTTGTAGCGACACAGTTCTCTGCCTTTCCTCTTCATGGGTTCAGGATTACTAAATTCATGACACTGATGTCCAGCTTCTATACAATAGCGGCTTCTCCTGCAGTCTATTCACTGTGTATAGCCAGCTTCTATGATCACTTAGTCTACTTGCGTTACAGCATCTGTACAATTATTGAACGGCTTGCACTCTTGCAATCTTCTTTTTGCATATGAAAGTTTACTCGATTCGTGATTTCGTCATCAGTTTCTGTAAGGTCAATGTATTCTCTTCAACCAGTCTTTTCAGTGCATCACGTTCATCTCTCGTGTGACGTCACTAGCTTCTCTGTTTGCTCAATTTTCATATTCCTTCAGGGAGTTCCTTCCTTACATTGTTGTCTATTCAGGA